>NC_071396.1:43148216-43461423 GCF_022682495.2 Desmodus rotundus
AAGCTTTGTAAGTAATTTAAAATATACGTATTTGTGAAAAAGATACCTAGCCTAAAAGTGGGGCAATATTCTTATTTATTAATGCTGTTCTACCACGGCTTGCACCTACAGAGAACCTGGCTCTGCCTGGTGGGTCTCAGTGGATGGGCGGGGCTTATTTCTTGCAGCCTTGCTGTAAAATGGAGGCCTTTGAAAAGAAGACACTCATTATTTGCTGTCTTAAATTTTAATTAAGAAAATTATTAAGTGCTTCATAAGTTATACCCGAGCTTCTAATATCTTTATTTTTTTTAATTATTTTTTTTACCAACCTTGCATAAGGAAACCAATGTGTACCAGCTTAAGGCCATAGACATTGGGGTGGATGTGTGTAAAGACATTTTACAAGTTCCTGTGTCAGATAAGAATGCATTTGACTAAAGAAAACAGAAAACTTGGCCCTCGTGGCTTTCGTCTGCCGGTCTTCCAGACGCCTGGGTGAGAAGGCCAGGACTGAGTGGATGCGGAATGACGTCATCCTGGTCCCAGGCTTTCACTGTCCTCCTACCCTGTCTTTGCTGCGAGTGTTGGCTTCTGTGCCCACTAGGCTTTAGGGCACTTCTGCATCTCTAATCCTAGTTCCAGGTTGGGGGGTGGGCTTTCTGCTGGCATTAGATTAGTCCTACTTTCATGATGCTGGTTCTCCCCATGGGCGTCTGCCTGCATCTCCCTGGTTGGAATTGTGTTATCCGGCCATCTGTGGCTGCAGGAGAGGGGGTACCCTGAGCACTTCTAGCATTCACAGCAGAAGAAAGCAAAGGAGCAGGAGCTCGGGAACAGGTGTGAACACAGCCAACCTACGGTCCTGGGGTTTTTAGAGAAACAGACCCCCTGGATGCCTGTCTATCTGTCTGCCTATCTAGCTATCTATAGAGAGAGGTTTAAAGGAATTGGTTTATATAGTTTGGGGGCTGGAAAGTCTAAAATTTTCAGGGAAGGGTGGGAGGCTGGAAGTTCTGGCAGGAGTATATATTGCAGCTCAAATCTAAGAGCAGTCTGGAGGCAGAATTCCTTTCTATTTAGCTTTTTGGGGGGCCTCATTCTTTTCTTTCAGAGCCTTCACCTGATTGGATGAGGCCCACCTACGCTGGGAAGTATAATTTGCTTTGTTCAAAGTTTACTGATTTAAGTGTTAGCCATATCTAAAAAAATACATGTATAATGACAGTTATTCTGCTGTTTCACCAAATAGCTGGCGTCATAGTCTAGCCAAGTTGACACATGCAGTTAATCATCATAGCTACATTATGTAGTAAGGTTTGATTGTAACCAACGGTTTAGAACTCTGGCCTGCTCAAGGCCAGTGTCGGCTTTAGTGTGTGCACATATTTCTGATTCATGTGTAGCTTGTGTGTATTCAGTGCAATAATTTTTGTATGCACCCCAGAAAATTTTCATGATAATTCTGGAATAGAGTTAAATAAAATGCTAACATGCATTTAAACAAGGGAAAAGCTTAAAAGAAAGGTATATCAAGATTTCTTAGGCTCTTCTTTAGTTCTAATGTGGTAAACGACTGAAAGCCTTTTAACTAGTGAGATTGCTTTTGCCTACATGCACCAGAGAGTGCTGGGAGGGACAGTGGAATCTGGCCTGGAAATAAGGAGGTTTTTATACTATCTCTGACATCAGCTAGCTCATCACCTTGTCTTTCTGAATCACCTATAAAAGAGGACTAGTGCTAGATTTCCTACCTTTCCTCCTGGATTGTGACGGGTACATGAGATAATGGATCTAACAAACACTTTATGAGCCATAGATGATAAAAATATATAAAGAGACACTGGAATATAAAGATAAATATCTTATTATAACCTCCCGTTTGATGGGAGGATGGCACGGCTGCTAAGCTGTCAAATGGAAGGTTGGAGCTGCATGCAGACTCGGAAGTGATCTGGTCCAAATGCCGACAGGGGAAGCTTTAGGCTGGAGAGCCTCCCAGGAACTCACGGTGTTGTGAGTGCGATTCTCAGGAGGGCAGGCCCAGGGCCGTTTCTGGGCGGATGAGGGATGTGCTGAAATTCACCTCAGGCTGTCAGGTTTGGTCAGCGTGGCAGCCGTTTCAGTCCGTGCTTGCTCTGCTGTCTCCTTTGGAAATGCACAACAATTATTCAGCTAGTACTGGCAAAAATATAATACGAGGACTATTCTATTTTAAGAAAAACTTCTAGAGCTAAGTATTAATTTTTAAAAAAATAAATAAATCAGGGAGTAACAGAAGAGCTTGCCTAATGTTGTATTTATAAGAACAATCTTTAAATAGTTTCAAGTGATGTGAGTTAATTTTACTTGTAGGTAGAATAATTAGGCACAACTAAGAGTCGTTGACAATTTCTTAATTCAGTGAGGCATCATTTCAAGCATATTAAAATCAGCTAAACTTCCAAATATAGTTGATTATAAATGTACCCACTAAATGGGATTTACATAACCCTAACTACATTTAATATTAATCTCTGACTCCTTTCATTTAATTCTAAATGTCTTCAGGAAAATGATTTTAATGTTTATATATGATATCAACTTCTCATTTATAAAATTTATAAGATATACCTAGCAGTTTAATTCCTTAAAAAATATTGATTTTGAAACTTGTAAGCACTAGCTGTTGACACTTTTTCTTGATGTCCAATGTGAAGTGGACACTTATAATGTCTAAGTTGTTTCCAGTTTTTCATGCTGGTTTTCTGTGGCCTGTCCTTCTTCCTTACAATTTCACCATTGGTCATTTATCGTAATGGAGGTAGAGATGATCTTAGATTTACGTGTAATATTATTATGCGAGACAACTTAAATAATAGAGAAATCATTAAACTACTGTGTATTCATGTGACAGAATTGCAGCAGCCATTAAAAATGATTTCCTATCTTTATTATATGAAATAGAAAAATACTTATGACATAATGCTACGTGCAAAGAATGGGATAAAAATGGAATACTCATCATTACCTCAATTCAATATATTTATATGTTGCAGTATAATTAGGACTTTGGGGACAGGACATTGGCCTGTTATTCTTGATAAGAATATGTTAATATATAAAACACAGTGGGCAGTCTGTTTAATGAAACTCAGAGTGCCTTTATTTGTGGGAAAATGAAAAATGAAAACAAACATGGGGAACTCTTTGCCAGATGATGGGCATAATAAGAATCTTAAAAGAATTAGACCCTCTTGTTAAATGAACCATACTATGAGCTGGGCTTCACGGACAGACAGAATACTAAAAAGAGCTATTTTAACTACTGTGCTAAGAAGCACATTTCTAAGAAAGATAAAATTTCCTGGGTTGCAACATGTTTTCTCTCATGCAATTATCTTTTTTAATATGAGAAAGTTGTTTTATTTATTTATTATCCTCACCCGAGGATATTTTTTCATTGCTGTTAGAGAGAGAAGGAAGAGGGGATGGGGAGAGAGACAGACAGACAGACAGACAGACAGACATCAATGTGGGCGAGGCATCGATCGTTTGCCTCCTGCATGCGCCCCTGCTGGGGATCCAACCACAACCTAGGTGTGTGCCCTGACTGGGAACCGAACCCGTACCCTTCTGGTGCACGGGACGGTGCAATCAACTGAGCCACCCTGGGCAGGGGGAATGTGAGAGAATTTTTAATTTAAGTATTCAAATGCACTTTTCTGAAATATTTTGTTTTGAGCAGTCCCTTTAATGTTTAAATAACTTCTCTTTCTAATCACAACCATAAAGGATGTTTTTTCAATGTATCATTCTTTCCTTCTAGTGTTCACATCGGTCATATATGAATTATGAAATTAAAAATCAAAGAAAATGTTTGTTTATTTTTGGCAGCCCCTATCTTTATCCTGTGTCCCTAAATTAAACTGGCTACACAGCCTTAGCTGAGAACACCCATTTTCTTGCATCAAATAAAGAAGGACAGACGTGACTCGTGAGGCCATTCTGTCACTCATCCAATTAAAAGGTTGGTTCTTGACCATCTGTCATTTGCACACAATATTCGCTTGGCACAGTTTGTGTTTTCAGAGTTCATTCATTCACAAGGGGAATAATGAATAGCTACATGGGTGAATTCTTCACAAACAGAAATGCTTGGAGGCAAAGGAAGAATGGGTGAAAAAGAAAAATGAAAACTGTGCTTAGAAATGAGATGGGGGTACTCTTTTGATTTATTTACTTTTTACTAAATTCTGAGTCAATCCATGGAAATATTGCATTTCAAAATAAGCATTATAGCACGCCGTTCACAGCCCTCAAACTCGAAACGGAGGTCGGCACATTCAGGTGTTGATTTGCAATAGCTCATAAATCACTGGCCGCGTTTAGACAGCATCATGTGCAGAGTCAGCGCAGGACAGGATCCTGTTCTGTGCTGTTTAAAACCAGATGGCTGCAGAGCAGGTTCTGACTGCACAGATCTGGGAATAGGGCTGGAGACAACCTCTTTTATAAAAAATTTTATGTTTCAATTACAGTTTACATTCGATATTATTTTGCATTGGTTTCCGGGGGATAGCATCACGGTTAGGAAATCATATACTTTACAAAGTGTTCCCCTCAATACTTCAAGTACCCACCTGGCACCACACGTAATTATTACGATGTTATTGGCTGTTTTCCCCATGCGGAAATTTACATCTCTGTGGCTATTCTGTACCTACCAGTTTGTGCTTCTTAGTCCCTTCGCTTTCCCCATCCCCCTAACTCCCTCTGCTCTGCCAAATGTTGGTCCACTTCAATTTTTTTGTTTGTTTTGTTTTTTAGATTCCACATATAAGTGAAATCATGTGCTATTTGTCTTTCTCTGACTTATTTTAGTTAGCATCATACCCTCTAGGTCCACCCATGCTGTTGCAAAAGGGAAGATTTCATTCTTTTTGTGAGTAATATTCCATTGTATATATGGGCCACCACTTTTTTATCCACTCGTCTACTGATGGACCCTTGGCCTGCTTCCATATCTTGGCGATTGTATATAACACTGCAGTGAACACAGGCATGCGCATATTCTTTTAAATTAGTGTTTTGTGTGTCTTCAAATATATACCCAGAAGTGGAACTGCTGGGTTGTAAGGCAGTTACATTTTTTAATTTTTTGAGGATCCTCTTTGCTGTTTTTCGTAGTATCTGCACCAGTCTGCGTTCCCACCCACAGTGCGGGTGGGTTCCCCTTTCCCCACATCCTCGCCAGCACTTGCTGTTTGTTGATTTATTGACGGTGGCCATTCTGAGAGGTGTGGGGTGATATCTCATTGTGGTTTTAATTTGCATTTCTCTGACCGTTAGTGACATGGACCATCTTTTCATATGTCTATTGGCCATCCCTGTGTCCTCTTTGGAGAAGTGTCTATTCAGTTCCTCTGCCCATTTTTAAATTGGATTGTTTGTTTTTTGTTGTTGAGTTGAATGATTTCTTTATAAATTTTGGATATTAACCCCTTATCAGATGCATCCTTGGTGAAAACTTCTCGCATTCAGTAGGTTGTCTTTTTGTTTTATTGATGATTCCCTTTGCTGTGCAAAACCTCTTTAATCTGATAGAGTCCCATTTGTTTATTTTTTCTTTTGTTTTCTTTGACTGAGGAAATATATCAGAAAAAAATATTGCTAAGAGAAATGTCAGAGAGTTTACTGCCTATTGTTTTCTTCTAGGAGTTTTAAGGTGTTAGGTCTTACATTTAACTCTTTAATTTATTTTGAGTTTATTCTTGTCTATGGTGTAAGAAAGTGGTTTAGTTTCATTTTGTTGCATGTATCTGTCTAATTTTTTCAACACCCTTTGTTGAATAGACTGTCTTTACCCCATTGTATGTTCTTGCCTCCTTTGTGAAATATTAATTTACCATATTGGTGTCTGGGCTTTCTCTTCTGTTCCATTGATGTATGTGTCTGTTTTTATGGCGGTACCATGCTGTTTTGATTACTATGGCCTTTTGGTATAGTTTGATATTAGTTAGAGTGATACCTCCAATTTTGTTCTTTATCAAAATTGCCTTGGGTGTTTGGGGTCTATTGTAGTTCCATATACATTTTTAGATTATTTGTTCTAATTCTATGAAATATGCCATTAGTATTTTGATAGGAAATGTGTTGGATTTATAGAATACTTTGGGTATTATGGCTTATTTTAATGATATTAGTTCTCCCTATCTGTGAGCATGTTATAGTATTCTATTTATTTAAATCTTCTTCAGTTTCTTTCTTCAGTGTCATAATTTCCTGAATGCGGGTCCTTTACATCCTTGGTTAAGTTTATTCCTAGGTATTTTTTTATGCAGTTGTGAATGGGATTGTTTTCTTAGTTTCCCTTTCTGATAGTGCATTATTGGTGTATAAAAGTGCAACCAATTTCTGCACTTCTGGGAATATATTTGAAGAGATCTGAAGCATTAGAAAGAATATATGATCCCCTATGTTCATTGCAATATTGTATACAATAGCCAAGATATGGAAGCAACCCAAATGCTCATGAACAGGTAAGTAGATAAAATGCTGTGATACATAAACACAATGGAATACTACACGGCCATAAAAAAGAATGAAATTTTACCTTTTGCAACAGCATGGATGCACCTAGAGAGTATTATGCTAAGTGAAATAAGTCAGACAGAGAAAGACAAATAGCATATAATTTCACGTATATGTGGAATCTAAAGAACAAAATAAACAAACAAAAACTTGAAGTGGACTGACATTTGACAGAGGAGAGGAGAGTTGGGGACTGGGGGAAAGGTGAAGGGACTAAGAAGTACAGATTAGTAGTTACAGAATAGTCACACAGGTGTAAATCATAGCATGGGGAAAACAGCCAATAATATCGAAACAATTACGTGTGGTGCCAGGTGGCTACTTGAAGTATTAGGGGGGAAACTTTGTAAAGAATATGATTTCCTAACCACTATGGTATATACATGAAACTAATACAAAATAATATTGAATGTAAACTATAATTGAAAAAATTTTAAACACGTAACTGATTTCTGAACATTTATTCTGTATCTGCTGCTTTACCGAATTCATGTATCAGTTCTAGTAGTTTTGGGTAGAATTTTTAGGTTGCTCTGTACAGGATCATGTTGTCATCTGAAAATCACGACAGTTTTACTTCTTCCTTTCCAATTTGGATGCCCTCTATTTTTTCTTCTTGTCCGCTTGCTGTGGCCAGGACTTCAAGTACTGCATTGAATAAGAGAGGTGAAAGTCAATATCCTGTCTTATTGCTGATCTCAAGGGAAATGCTTTTATTTTTTCCCTGTTGAGTATGATGTTAGCAGTGGATTTGTCACGTGTGGCCTTCATTATGTTGAGGTGTGACTCCTCTGTTCCCACTTTGCTGAGAGTTTTTATTGTAAGTGGGTGCTGGATTTGGAGATGCTTTTTCTACATCTATTAATATGATCATATGATTGTCTTCCTTCATTTGATTTATGGGGTGTATCTCATTAATTGATTTGCTGATACTATACCAACCTTGTATCCCAGGAATAAATTCCACTGGATCATAGTGAATGATCTTATTACTACATTACTGAATTCAGTTTCTTAACATTTTGTTGAGGGTTTTTGCATCTATGACAACCACTTATTTGCTGATTAGGAAGGCAACTTTTGGCAAAAGAAATTATTTGACGGTTTAAAAAAATCAGTATTGCAAAGCTCTAGCAAAGCACTAATTAAAAGATGATTTATATTTATATTGTTTTAAACCATTAATTAAATAGTACGTATGTCCTTATGTAAAATTTTGGGGAAAATTGATCGAGTTTATAAAATTCTTTAGAAGGTAAAAAGAAGTAACACTTGTAAATGAAACCCACATTTGGATAAAATTAATTTGCCTTTAACTGGCTTTCAGTTCTATATATCTTCAAAGTTCAGGTCGAGGACTTCACATGGCTTATAAGTCAGGATTCTTGGTTGAAAGCAAAGTACCACGGCTGGTTAATTTATAGAGAGGAGACTTATTAAAGGATCTTGAGCAATTCACGGAATTCTGGCTGAGCCTGAGAACCAGGTTGATGCCAGGCTGCCAGGGACAGGGCCCAGAATTATGCTTCAGTCCCCTCTGGTGTGGGGTCAGGTGTCACAGTGGCTGTGCTTGCAGCAGACCCTGCCCCTGGAGCTACAGGAAGTCAGATGTCGCTGCCTTAGAGCCCCTTATGCAGACTGTCCTTCAAGGGCTACCTCAGTACTCACCGTCTTCCACAAAGTCTTCCTTTCTCCCCTGGGAGGAAATGTCTGCCTTCATTTGTGTAACTATATCCTCTATTCTTGAATATACATTTTCTTCAAGTATAATAATAAAATCCAATAATAATCATGTAGAAGTTTATTCTCAAAGGAGATGGTCCTGATTAGCCGGAATAAAAGAAGGTATTCTCATGTTTTGAAGCAGACACCATGCTTACCAGGAAATAGATTAACTCATTTAGTTTTTACCATAGCTCTGAGGCTACGTATTCTTATCCCCATTTTGCAGGTGAAGAAAACTGACACTTTGCAGGGGTTACATAACCATCCTGAACTCTGACTTCAGGCCTGTGCTCGTTGTACTCCACCTCACTGGATCAGGCAGGGAGTGCACACTTAGGTTTGAATATTTCAAATAACCTTTCATCTGACGATGGATTAGGGAGGTAGAACTTCCGTCAGCTGTTTTCTTCACTTACAGCAGGTTTCTAATTGAGTGGGTAACACATTTACCAGATTAGCTTCATTTGATCCTTATACTTACCCGCCTCCAGTGGAAAGTCCTCCCTGCAGTTCCTTCTTGGACCTCTGGGAATCAGCAGTTGCCTTCTTAGGGTCCTGCAAGTTCTCCACGAAAGTTACCCTGTGTTTTTGTTCTGATGATAATTGACAAATATGTCATGACCCGTGAAGAGTTTATGGGTTATTTGGATGACGCCATTGGAGTTGACTCTTGCCATGCAGCATGTATATTTATATGTCATTGAAGCCAGACAGGACTCTTTCCATTATCAGGAGAGAAGGGTGGCGGACGAGGGTCAGACCTAATGTGGACGTTATGCATTAAGAGCAAAACGAAGACGGAAACATCCGCAGTGCCCACTAAAGAGAAAGGTTTTGCAGTAGTTTAAACAGAGGAATCTGCTGGAGTAATTGCTTCCTCAGATGGCAACCACATTGGCATGCTGGACTCAGAAGAACCTGTGCCCAGGTAAACTGCAAAACAACAATCAGGACACTAAAACATTGCTAGATTACTGTTAAGTCAAGTGCGAATGGGTTGCCACTATAAAAACGAGGTTTGGAGGGTTAACTATTAAATATGGCCGTAAACTTTGGAAGGCATTAAGGAGAAATCTCACGAAATTAGGGGAATGCCAGGCAGGGCACACAGAGCTGGGGAACACACGTGTAGGAAGTTGCTTTCTATGACTGCCTTCCCACCGTTCAATGCCGAGTCTCTTTCCTCACGAGAGCTCTTCAAGGATTCTTACACGTAGGGTTTCTGCTTGGAAAGGGGTAAGTGATGGTCACAGAATTATAGTTTTCCTCTGGGCATTGACCCTGACTGCACAATGTCTCTCTCCTGTGGTGTTTGGAAAAGGGCCCGTGAATGAATCAGAGGAAGAGTCAGCACCTCTAACCCAGAGGTCTCCTTTCTTGGACCAAGATAAGTGACTCGCCTGAGCACCCGTGTAGTTTGCTGGCAGAGGTGGGAGGAGGGAGAAGACTAGCTGTTCTGGACCAGCAGTGTAAGATATAACAAGAAAGAGCTCCGTTTAATTTGCTTAAACAGAACTACAAGCTGTATATGAAGATGGTCTTATAAATTGCCGGTGGGCCTTCCATTCATTCATTTGGAACAGTGAAATGGATTTAGTATTTTGAGCTGTTGACTAGACCATATATTTGTAACTATGGATCTAATTTTTTAGATCGATAACACTTCTTAAAGTGTTACACCAAAACAAATTTACCCTACTTACAGATGAAAATTCCAAGCTCTGCAGTTTTCTTCTTTTTTTAAATTACAAAAATAATTGCATAATAACGCACGCTTCGCCTAAAGTCACAGCACACTCAGGTAAGGAGGACAGAAAGTCTTCTTTCTCTGAGCTCTTTACAATGTGTGTGTTCATCGTTTAGAGCAAACAATGGCTTTTTGATTACAAAATGAGCGACACAGCAAGATTAAGAAAATTGTCATTTTCTTAAGCAAATGCTGATGTCAAATGGTAATTTTAGTATACTAATATTCCGTGGCAGGAAATCTGTTATTTCCTCGTTATTTCTTTGAATTTCTCCCCCCAGATTAACGGGAGTGAAAATGTTGGGCGTCGGTAAGAACAGATGTCTATTTAAATACCTGATCACTCCAATACCCAAAGTCAGTGAAGCACCCGAAGCCATGCAGGAGCTCCTGCCTGGGTTTTGCAGGAGATGGGCGTTCAGAGGCTGTGGGACAGAAGGAATGTGGAACATGGCACATGCGTCTGCTGGGAGGAAGCGAAATCCCCCAAATCGCTAGCCCGTTAGTTTCAGGTTGGCTTGGGCACCCCAAGAAAAGCCACAGGATAAATATGGCCTGGCTTTTTCGAAGTCTCAGATTTGTTTGAAGTTTTAAGGAGAAAATGTTCTCATAAAATAAAATTATGTTAAGGAATAAAATTAAGCATTGACTTTATGGGAATTTTTAAGTTTTAACGTAAAACAACACATTTTTTAAGGCATTGAGCTTATACCATCCATCCCTAAGGGCATGTATCATACATCCTCTGCCTTTAAGGGTACTTTCATTTGGATAAATTTGAGAAACTCTATTATATGCTGAGGATACAGAGAAGGAAGAGAGCAGAGGCTTGTGGAGTTTTCATTTGGGAGTGTGGGAGAAGAGATGGGTTGATAAATAAAACTTGACTATGTCTCACTCATTTTTTTTTATTCCTCACAATCTGTAGCATAATACCTTACTGATGGTAGGGCTTATAAAAATGCTTGTGGGTATTTGATGCAGTTTCTGTTCTTATTAAGGAAAAATAATGCCGGTCATTGAGCACTAGCTCTCAAACTTGGCCAGTGAGTTTAAAAAAAAAAACCTCTTCATCTGGCTGGTACTTCTTTAAAAGGGTGTCCAACTTTTTGGCATCCCTGGGCCACACTGGAAGAAGAGTTGTTTTGGGCCACACATTAAATACACGAACACTAACAAAAAATGATGTGCAAAAAAAAGAGTTTTAAGTAAATTTACGATTCTGTGTTGGGCCGCATTCATAGCCATCCTGGGCTGTGTGCGGCCTGCGGGCTGCGGGCTGGACACCCCTGATGTAAAGGGCTCTGACTCAGAGGAAAAAGAACAAGACTTTGAGAGAAGTGAAACTATAAAAATATTATTTGAGCCACAAAACTTATTTTTAACAGTCTTCCCACATTAGCAGTAACTCAAATAGCACCCGAGGAGCACACCTTGACTGGGGGAGGCACGAAGAGGTGCTGGGCTGGATTTTTCACCCTTATGAATATTGCATGATTATCGCTATTTTGTTCCCCAGCTTTTTCTTTTGTCTTTAAGTATGTGGGCTGATGTTAAGTAGCTCAGTTGAAGTAATGTTTTTGTTTGCCTTAGAGAAAATAGAGATTTCTAGAAATTTTTATTTTCCACTTCACAGCAGCATCTAAAGGATAATTTTGAAGACAGTTTAGGGGGTTTGGGGAGTAAACATATTTCCAGAAAAGATGTTTTTCAGATGAGGATATCATTGTACAAAGTTAGGTCAAGGTAAAGTATAAAATTATAGGATTGAAAGTAAAAAATATGTGTGTTTTAAACCTAACAATCCAAACATAATTATAAATTTATGTGAACTTTTTGTTTGGGTTGAACAAAATTGTTTAAGTATTCATAGATAATTTTGCATTAATGTATACTGTTTCTTAATTTAAAAAGGTACATTTAAGCAAAATATAGGAAATGTTCTATTTGACATTAAATATGGGTTACATTAAAAACTGAAGCGTCTTTGTAACCCAGAAGTTGCTTTGTCATGTTTAATAATTGGTATTAACATGAGTAATCATATTGAAGCAATACATGTAATCAGGGAGAAAGGTAGTATGAAAATAAGCACAATATTTTCAGGTTTTTATAATGCCTTTTCCACATTTTGAGAGTTAATATCATTCCTCAGGTTTTTGTTAAATCTTTGATAGATTCACATGTGCAGTGTTAGCGCAAGAAATGACATATAAGGTCTTTTCTGTGACTAACGTGTTGCAGGAACAATTGGAAGAGTATGAATAGGAAACAGTGACGTCTATACCGCTTAATACTCAGGTATGTTAGAGTACCATGGAAACTTCGAGAATAATTATCAGAGTCTACCTCCATTCAAGAGGGATGAAACTAGTATGCGCGCGTACACACAGATAATCTAAGAATATTTTTTAATCTCATCAATTTTCACTTATGAAATCTCATAATTTTGTATAATCTTCAGCAGATGGTAACAGCTAAGCAATTAGTCATCCTAATTGTTTGATGTCTGAACGATTCCCAAGCCTTTCTCGTAGTGTGCGTCGATGGCATTTTTATCTTCATCTCGGTGCGGATGGTTTATGTTTATACTAAATCTGACTCTCGTAGGCTACCCCTAGGTCAGGGTACTGAAAAGAGCCCTATGTGGCTCATTGGGGGATCAGACGTGGATGTAAATATACATACCGCATGGCCAGACCCCGCTGTGATGCGTCTAGACGATGCAGGTGCGTATTCATTTGGATGTAAAAACCTGTGCCCTTCAGATTTGGGGTTTATCCCCTTAATATTATTTACCTTCCTCTGCTCCATTTTTCATTCCTTTCTTGAAATTGATGCTTGTTAGTCAGATATTTTACCTGTTGTCATGATTCTTTCTCTTAGAATCAATCTTCCTTTCATATTTTTCTCCTTCTCTTTCTCAAATTTACATCCTAGGCAATATATTCAAATTTATATTCCATACCTTGTATTGATTTTTAAATGGACAATCTTACCAATTTTCTAAAGGTTTTTAATACTCTCAGGTGGTTTTCTCAGAGCATCCAGTTATTTTTATGGGTATGATACCCTTCTTGAATATTTGAGTGTTATTTTGTTTGTGTGTGTTTCTCCTGTAGCTGGAATTAGTACTTTTTTTCCTGTCCCTTCTTGCTCATGTTGTTGATTTTCCTTGGAAATCTGGTGACTTTTGGTTATCTGCCCATATTTGAATGAAAGGTTGGGTTGATTATCCTAAGGAGGCAGAGTGGATTTCTTTTGAAGCCGTATAACCAGGCCTCTTTCCTGCCGGGCCTTCCCTTGGAGTCGTGCATCTGGCAGGGAGCTGTGTGAGGCAGAGGGGCCGGCCGAAAGGTGCTGCCTACGCTGAAGGGGCAGACCAGGATGCGTTGAGGGGGTGCTCCCAGCCTGCACTGCGGGACTGTCCTCCAGGCTTTGTTCTCAGCTCTGAGAATTATATCCTTCAGTGGAAATATTTTTATCCCTTGTATTTTACTTGACTGCTGGGTCTATATTCAGAGAAATCCTACTTACTAATGAATGAAGAGTCAATTATTTTGACCCGTCAAAGCAGAGTTGAAAGTAAATTCAGAAAAGGCACTGTGATTCCAAAGTATCTGTCGCAAAAACCTTAGAGAAAAATCATGCACTTTCTTTCTTTTCCTTCACGTATGACTTCACTGACTTTCTGTTCCCCTGTTTTTCTAACAAGGTTGCTTTCTTTTTGTTGTTGTTTTTGTTTTTTAACCATAGAAGAAAGAGAAAAAGGACAAAAAGAGCTGCAGTGGGAAGCAGGCAGCCCGCTGGAGATCAAAAGTCAGTAGAAGATGAAACCGCACACTATGAATAATAGGTCATGCAGTCCCCACATTAAATTGTGGTCAGTGCCTTTTAGAGAAAATAGAGAAATAATTTCTTGCAGAGAAAGATCATTTTTTGAGTGGCCAAAGAAATGTGTAAAGATTAATCCCTGACAATAAAACCCAGCACTCAGTATTTCCTTACTAGCCTAAATAAATGAGTTGTTACCCGAGATTGATGGCCAAACAGAGCTAAGTCCTATTCAGTGTTCAAAGCCAGCTTGAATCTTGCCCGTTTTAGTAAAGTCTTCCTGGATAAACCCCAACGAGATGTGCTTTCTCTAGTCCATTTGCTTACAGCCTTTTTTCTCTCGTGAGACCTTATTCTGACTGGGATACTACTATTATACTTAATGCTAGATGGTAATCTTCTTATGAACGAGATTTTAATTTTTAATTCTTTTTGTATATTTCTTGCATATTTTTGCCTAGGAGGCATGCAAGTAAGATTGATCAAATAATTGGAATGATGCTGATCTCATCATTTTTCAAGAATAATTCGTTATTTGTTGGTGCGTACCCTTCATATTCCTAAATTTATCTCTGGGATTAGAGTTTGTATCTTGAATTATGGTTTGCATCTTGAAATTTGGATGCTATAAATGAAAAGTTTGAACAGAAATACTCTCTTCTCTATTTTTTTCACATTCATATTTATTATAAGTCACTGGAGAAACTTCTAATTTGCATGTAAAAGAGTGTGAGATGTGTCAGTTTCAATATTGTTAAATAGAGAAGAAATGACAACAAACACACTTATGATTTGGAAGAGTTGAGCTCATTGTTATTCAGTTCGAATATACAGCTAAAGAGGCAATATGATAAATAGAATTCGTTTCCATAGATAGCATTTTTAGACTTATTTGCATTAAGATTTCCACCACCAGCATAGCAAAGATGCTGAGAGCAATAATAAGTTTGTAAACTTTTTCAAACACAGTTTGAATTTTGTCATGGAGTAGTCCCCCTTATGCTTGGTTTTGCTTCCTATGGTTTCATTTACCCACAGTCAACTACACTCCAAAAAAAGGAAATAATTCATGTTTTAAATGGCATGCTCTTTGGAGCAGCATGATGAAATCCCGTGTCATCCGCCCTGGGCGTGACTCATCCCTTTTCCCACTGGGGAGCTAGTCACTTCGTAGCCCTCTGGGTTATCAGATCTGCGGTCAAAGTATCGCAGTGCTGCGTTTAAGTCACCCTTACTTTATTTAATAATGACCCCAAACTTCAAGAACAGTGATACCAGCAACTTGGATATGCCAAAGAGATGCCATCACATGCTTTCTGTAAGTAAAAAGGTGAGTGCAGTACAGTAAGCAAGTTTGAGAGAGAGAGAGAGAGCGGAAGGTACCACATTCACATAACTTTTATTACAGGATATTGTTATAGTTGTTCTCTTTTATTATTGGCTATTGTTAATCTCTTATTGTGCCTAATTTGGAAATTAAATGCCAGCAGTGTGCATGTGCAGGAAGACACGTGGTATCCGTGAGGGTCCGTGCTGTCAGAGGTCTTTGGCACCCCCGGGATCTGGGAGCATGTCCTCCGCTGACAAGGGGACCACTGCAGTTGAAGGGGCGGTTTTTCTCGTCATTGCGGTTGATAAAAGTACATCTTTTTTTTTTTTTAACTTTTTAAGAACACTTTAAAACTCTGATATCTTTTTTGATTATTTCACAGCCCTGGAATTGAGTCATGTGTTTAAGTATTTCTGACGCTGGTTCTGTTGTTCAACCAAACCTTAGGAAATCTCTGACCCTGAGAACTCTGAGTTGATCAGTTGGTTTTATGACAACAGACAGCAGTTGGTGAAGTTAATACAGCTTTTCGGGACCCCATTGGTGCCATTTTTCCACCTACAAACAGCGGTGTGCCCAGCTTCTCTCTGTTCTTGGCACATCCCTCCGGCTGGGCCGGTACACTGGCTTTGTTGTCTCTATCAGCTTCCTTCTCCCCCTGACTTTGTCCATAGAAGGATGGTTAGCGTTTGACATATAGGAGATACTCACTAAAACAGTTGAATGAATGAATACATTTTGACTTCCCAAACACTGGAGAGTCTTTGAAGGTTTTTCACCAAAAATAACATGGTGAGAATGTGTTTCAAAACTTTATTTCCTAATATTCTTTAAAATGGCTATTGATAGTGGGAATTTATTATCGATACTTGGTATATTTTTTAATGAATAAAATAATTCAAGGGTTGGTATTTTTGAATGGACTGGCTGAAATCAATTCACAGGTTTTATTATTTGAAACAAACAACTGTAGTGAGGTGAGCAAAGGTTTGGACATTTTACTTGAATACATGACGAAATGCAAATGATAAAAACTGTAATTGAATTTCAACTCTAGCTTTGATTAGGTTCATTTTTAAAAAATGTTTTAAACCTTTTAATGTATTGTAATAATCCCCGATGATTTGGTAAATGTGAAACTTTGCATCAGCATTGTTTTCGTAAGTCAATTGTTTTATACACTAATTATTATTTTTAAAAATAATTAACTTGTTTCATTGTTCAAGAATTAAAGTATTCTTTTCCTGGAATCTATTGAGCAGGTTTTGATGGAACATTTTATATGTACGCTACTCCCAACATTAGCATAAGGGAAGAGAGTCCTAT
Source organism: Desmodus rotundus (assembly GCF_022682495.2). Taxonomy (NCBI): domain Eukaryota; kingdom Metazoa; phylum Chordata; class Mammalia; order Chiroptera; family Phyllostomidae; genus Desmodus; species Desmodus rotundus. Next base: position 43,164,731 of record NC_071396.1, read on the forward strand.
AGGCATGCCCTTGTAACAATTTTCTTTGTATCGAGTGTGACGAATTGTCAAATTATAATTTATTTTCTAACCTCCTGTGAATACTCTGTCCACCAGTGGCTATGCTCAACCCCACAGAAAATTTCCACAGCGTGTTCTGAGTTGAAATTCTTCCCAGAGTGACTTGAATTGGAATGTTTGGTTGACTGCGGCAAGTCTGACTTGCTTTTCACCATAAATGGTACAGACGTGAGTTGTCAGAAAATGGGCAGTGGAAACTACAGCTAATGCATGGGATACACCGCGAGGGGTAATTGCTTTCTTCCTTCCCTCTTTAAATGTAGTACTTCTGACATCGCCACAGTGGCCGAAGGTGCTGACTTTCCTATTTGTAATGTGTCAAGTCAGTAGACCTAGGGGAGGTGTGTAAGAGTGTAAAAGGGTTTGTGTTGACAGAGAATGTCAGATGTGTTCACACTGGTGCATTATCTCTTCTAATACATGTGGAACCATAGAAAAATGGAGAACATCGTCCTTCAGAATTGTCTGCACTGCCCAAGTCGAACCCTTTCATCTGAGAACAGAATTTTAAATAACTTATTCGCTCCTTTTAAGAAACAGTGGTCAGTCGTGATGCTCTCCCTGTAATAGATGAGCACACTGCCTGCTGTACACACTCAGCCTGGGACTGCCTCTGACACCCAGAAGCCCTGTCCTCCTGCAGGCTCCACTCAGCCCTCCGTGTTCCTAATTTCCAACACGACCTCAGAGAGTCCCTTCTCTGATCGCATTTTTGTTTCTTTCAACAAAATCTTTCCACTGTTTCCTGCTTTTCTCTCTGTTAGCTCTTTTTTTTTTTGCTTTCCTTTCTTAGGGGTGTTGGTGTGTGTGTGTGTGTGTGTGTGTGTGTGTGTCTTCACACCATGGACTACAATTTTTGTAACACTTTCCTGTCTGTTATAACTCCTGTTAAGCCCAAACTTTCTTATAAAAGCACAACCTCAAGTGAACTTCTACAACAACTGTACTTTGTTTCTCTGGTCAACATACTTTTTAAAAGAAACTTTCAGTATTTTAGAGCCTTCTGCACTCTCACGCTTCTCATCTCTCATGGCATTCTCCACAGCTGACCCTGCTCCTTCCATCCAAAAGAAGAGAAGAGTCACGTGGAAACTCAGCTTCCCTTAGCGCAAACCTAGAAGTCACCCATCTTTGCAGTCATCCTGCCAACTTTTCCTCAGTTATGGAAGGCGGGTCCTGCCTTACGTTATACCAGTCCCTTTGTCTCGTTTCCTGTATCCCCAACTCTTCCAGGATTTCTGTTACCAATTGCTCTCCATTCTCCAGCCACACTGGCCTTCTCCCTCTGGGCTCCCTGCTTCCTCCTTATTTTGGACTCTGGCTTTTTTGCATATATTAACCCAGTGACAGAATTCTGACCTCAAGGATTGCATTCACATGAAAACTCCAGCAGAAAGAGAGAGGTTATATAGAATTACTCAAATTATCTAGCAGGGTAAATTGGCTGTACGAGAAGTTGGAACACAGGGATTGTGAACGAAGTGGCAGCAACCTTGGGTGATGGTGGCCATTCGGGACAGCTGGTTTCAGGTGGGGTTTGTGTTGCGTGTTCTGCTCTGGAGCTGCCCTGACCTCAAGGTGGTTTCTAGGAAACTCAAGGCAGCTGCCAAGTTTCAACGGTGAAGCCAGAACGAGAGACCAGAATTAACCATGACTTATGATCAGTCCAGCAAAGCCACAGTGCAATGGAGAGAGACGATTTCTTTGCTGAGCCACGGGCTAGAGTCCTATTGATTATTAAGGAACAGTATCACCTCATTTTATGTCTCAGGCTCAGGAAGAGTATCATAGTGATTATAAATACATATTATCTCAACAGCCTTTTAACGTTTATGAAACTCTCTTTACCTACTGCCTTGGTTGATAGCTCACTTGGTTTTTAAGGTAGGCACAACAGCTATTTTTAAAAATTCTTTTTCTATAGACAAAGAAGTGAAATGAAAGGTGGCAACTTCACCACGACCCTCAGATTTAAAAGTCAGAATGAACGGCCACGTCTAATCCCTGTGCTGCTCCTCAGAGGGCTGCTGTAAAATTTAGCACCGTCCTGGTCACAGTGTGCTCTATTCACGTGGCGGCGAGGTGCGACGTAGTGAGAAAATAACTAGCAGAGACATTGAGGAGTCTTTTTCCAGCTGGTTTTCACAATGCAGCCCTCTCTCGGCAGTTAAATCCACCTATTTTTAGTTGTGTTTGGGATGAAGCCCAGAGCCCTACTGAGCAGAGTCTACAACCTTCTGCTCGGTGTGACTTGCCCTGAGTCATCATCTGAATGTTTATGATGTTAATATGACTCAGAAAATACACATTTTTATTTTCTTCTACAGTCTAGGTTCAGCTGATCTTGAGTCCTATGTAATGTCAGCCAGGGTGTTTTTTTTTTTTTTTTTTTCATTTAAGAATGTGAAAATCCCTAAGAAATTATTCTCTGTGTGTGTGTGTGTGTATGTCCCCTCTAATTCACTCGTGAGGGAAATTTCAGAGTCGTGCCATACCTAGTTCCCCATCCTCACCTCGCAGAGCGCATGCGCCAGTCCAGAGCCGAGCAGCAATGTCGCCTCCGCATCAGGCGTGGGGAAGTCCAGGCTGGACTGGGATGAGAGGACGGCTCAGCTGCTTCCTCAGGAGCCTGGCCTTCTATGTGGGCAGGAAGCTGCTTCCAGAACAGAGAATCCGATATGCCGGCTGTCCATGTCACCCCAGAGTGACTGAGTGCAGGTCTGGATGGAGCCTGAATGTGCACCCTGGGGTGTAGGAGAGGAGGGGTGTCCTCGGATATGGTGGAATTCCCAATACTGCTGCCGTAGCCTCTCCTGTCCGCCCATCAGGCTCTTGCCCAGGATGCCAACAAGGTAGAGGGAGGTGATGGTGCTTCAGGAAAGAGAAGGGAGTAATTCTAACCATCCTTGACGCTAGGGGCTGGCCTAGCCTGAGTGCATCCACGTGCAGGGTGGACATTTGACAGCTCCCGCTCTGTCCTGCCAATGTTTCGTGCCTCGGTTCCATTTGGGAGTCCCAGCTGGAAACTGTGCATGGTCTTCAACGCCCCTTAATTTAACAGATATGATTTAACAGTCTGGGCTTGAGTTATGCAGTGTGATTTCCCCCCTGTGAATAGCAAATAGTGTGCGCAGAATTTTAATCACTTTAGAAATCATCTTAATTACTGACATAAGACAGGTTATTAGTCATTCTGGTATGTGTGAAATTCAAATTAATATGAAGACTACTCCTCTCTGTACGAATTCTTGCATTATGAAGCTGCTCATGATATAAAAAATCCTTTTCTTCTTTTTTCTTTTTTTAACTTTTTAGAGCTGTGACTGAACACAGAGCTCTAGAAGTAAAGGATGCTTACTCTTTCTTCCCCCTACCTGTGCATTTTTTGTTTTTGTCATGCAAACATGGGTATCTTTTTTGAAATATGTTTAGTCTGCTATCAAAATGTATAGGTTGAGTCATTTAGAGATTTTCATTTCTACCAATTTGGGCTGTCATTTTTGGAAATTGCAAAACCTTTGTACATGTTTCCCAAGACTGCGGTGGTCGTGTCCACATTATCGCCAGGCTTGACACCACGAACTGTGAGTGACCCGTCTCCGGGGCCAGGGGCTGCAGCCATGTTCTTTACTTTGCCATCGGACGCCGGCCTGTGAGTATTTGCTTGGCTGCTGTTTGGAAGGTGGATGTCAGTGCTGGGGGCTGTACAGTGGCAGGAGGAGTGTGTGTGTGTGTGTGTGTGTGTGTGTGTGTGTGGTCGGGGTTCCGAGGATTGTGGAAGGGACTAGAAACTGTCAGGCTGCCTGGCCACACACATACCAGGAACTGTCTGCTGATATCTATTTCTGCCATCACTGTGTCTTTTTAGTTAAAAGTAATAGTTCTCATCTCATCAAAGCTGTAGGGGACTGCGATTGTGACCGTTGTTTGGGCAATTCATAGAATGTAAGCTCATGACAGGAGATTTAGAAAATAATCTGCTTTGTTCACTGCTGCGTCTGCACTGCCTGGGTCCTCACATGTCCGGTGCATGCTGGGCCCTCCCTAAGTAACTTCTGAGTGAACGAATGAGTGAGTGAGTGAATGAACTGGTATTCAAGGGATAGGTCTGATATGGATACTCTGGAACTAATTCCTTTGCAGCCAGAGCACAAATTGATATAGGTCATTGTCATCTAAAATTTAATTTCAGTGTGACATTTTCATAAGTACATGAGCATTAACAGAAGCTTTGTATATTAAACTCACTCATTCAAAACTTTCTCTGGCTATTATGTGCCCAGGAGAGTTTTAGGTGCTAAGGATGCCAAGATGAGAAAACTAAGTCTCAGCCCTCTGAGAATTTACGTGTTAGTTTAGAAAGACAGGCAACCATCCAACAAATAAATGATTCCATGGCAAATGCCGTGGAGAAAAAATCAGGACGAGCCTGATCTGAGGTTACGTGTAAGCAGAGACCTGCAGGAGGAAGTACGGTAGTGATCCCCGTGAACACCTGAAGAAAGAATGCTCTAGGCAGAGAAAGCATGCAGTCTCTGTGGTGATGACGTGCTCGGTGGACTCACAGGCTGAGCAGGACAGCCCGGACGCCAAGCACAGTAGCCTGGGGGGGGTGGCTTTTCCTGGGAGTGAGCTGGGAAACCAGTGGAGGCTTTCAAAACAGCTTGGTACTGGGGTCACCAAGAAGAGAGAGTAGGACCTTATCCATCACTACTGGGGCGATTGGCTGGTGGAGCCACCCCATCCCGACATCCATCATGTCTGCAGTGTTGCTATGGTTACTCAGCACCATATACTTAGCCAGCTGGCCCAGCAGAGAGCTGTAGGTAAGACAGACCACATTGCCCCATGCCTGCAACTCCCCAGCACGCATTTTATTTTTTTTAAATTTCCTTCAAAAATGTTGTTATTCTAGATTCCAACATTAGTTTGAATTCTTTGGGTATGTGTGTGAGCGAAGACTTGGATTTAAGAAAACTTTGCATTTCAGGAGTAAGAGGTAAGAGATTGGGTGGTGGTGTGGGTGCACATTCTTTTATTGAAAACAAACGCTCTGAAGTGGCTCTCAGAAATCAGGTTTTCAGGTCAACTTCCAGTAAACACACTGCCCCTTGACGCTGGGCAAATGATGTTACTCCTTCAATACTTCCACTTAAAATAAGCAGAATTTGGCTAGGTGTATCCCAAGGACTTTGCCGGTCAGCATCTTAGTCCATGTGGGCCGCTGCTGGCTTCAACAGTAGAAATTTATTTCTCACAGTTCTGGAAGCCAGAAGTCCCAGATGGAGGAGCAGGGCACCTGGGTTCCCAGTGGTAATTCCTGGCTCGGGGACAGCCACCTTCTATGGCTCTCCTACAAGGGCTCCGATCCCATCCTGAGGGCTCCACCCCCATGACCCGATTCTCTCTCAAATACTGTTAAAGTGAGGTTGCAGAACATGAACGGGGGGGTATGCACGTCCAGTCCATAACAACCAGCTTTAAAACCTGACTCCGTTGCATGTTCTTTCCTTTTATGGAAGAATTTCCAAGTTATAATTCCCCGTGGTTCAGTTTGTCTGACGTGCGTGTCACCAAAACTTTGCTTTAACTGCCAGGACCGACAGTCGAATGCACATCATGTGCGCCAGCTTTGTGGACTGCTCAATTCTTGGTTATGAAACGCTGTTTTGGTGGTATGGTGGGCCCTGAGGTTGTTCCATTGAAATACACTGTGTATTAATACAATCCTTCTGAGAGCGGTTAAGTTTTCATTGTACCTTGTTTCCCTGAAACAAGGTAATTGACAGGTTTTAAAAAGAACCCTGGAAGAGTGGGGAGGTCTCTTATTCCAACACATAATTAATTGCTAAAGGGTAATTGTCTTTCCACACTCCTCAAACAGTTTCTCCTTCTGTAATTCTTCTGTGCAGCTGTAAGAAGAGCAGAGATGTCTCTTTGGGGGCCGCCAGAGATTTTGTTTGATATTATAAAATACCAATTCATAAACTGTTTGTCTCTTGTAAAATTTGCTGGTTGTAAAATGTTTCCACTAGTGAGATCAGAGTCTTAAATTCTTGTCTTAAAAGCTGTTCGATGAGGAATAGCTGACTGACTAACTCCTCTCAGATCCAAGCAGTCTGGTTCCATCCATCAGAAACACATTTTGATGAGGGGAGATCTAGACACACATAAAAAGATATAGAGTCATCCTAACATTTCTGGCAAGATGCCTCGTTCCTGATGTTATCCTGGAATTGCATTGTAGGATGTTAAAGAAAATTTCTCTTTAAAGTATTAGAAATACCAGAGGTTGGAGAATCACAGCTTCTGCAAGTTCGAGGCATGTTTGTGTGGTGGGAGCTCACATGTGGAATGTTCTTCTGTTTAATCTGTTCATCCAAATACGTTTATCCTTGTACACTATCCACTGCTTTGTCCACAACACGACGTCCTGGATGGGAGTGGCTGTAATCCAGGTCTCGTTTCCAGCACACAGCTCAGCAGGAACGCAGGTCAGTCTGTAAGCCTTGCTGTGGGGCGCACGCGTGACTCCAGGCTCCGCCAGCGGCTCGCCTGACACTCCTTCTCCGTCTTGAACTCCTGTGCACAAAAGGGGCAGTCGTGCGACCCACGTCATGGGGCCATGTGAGCCCTACATTGGAGAAGAAGGTGTAATCAAATAATACAACTTTCACAATAAGTAAGGATTTTCATTTGGGGCTTAGAATATGTTAGAAGAACCAAAACTGAAAGATTCCCATCAAATCAGCTTGGAGTGTATAGAGCCTGCAAATCCAGCCAGGATTCTTTAGGAAATAGGGGCCTTTTCGGTTCCATAAAATTTACCAGCTTTACGCAGCGGCTTCTTGAGAGGGGAGACTCTCACCCGTTTGAGGATAAGTTGTCTTGGAATGTGTTCAGCTCCGGCCTTGAAAAGGGAGAGGACAAGGACAATGAAAAGTAACAATGAGAAGGGAGGCAGTGCCTGGCTTCCTTTTCTGTCTTGGTGACCACGTAGCCCGTCTTACTGCAGGTAACTTTACACTTAAAGTCAAAGGGTCCCTTGCGTAGGGTCTCACATTACTGGTGTTCCTTGTGTCGAAAGCAATTTAAGAAGGTAATAAATGAATGGTTCTGACCATCCTCTATTTATATAACCAATTTAGACTGACAGGGTTTTAATGGAAAAAACACTGACCTTATAATCAAAGAAGCTTGTGGTTAAATTAAGTCAGACTTCACTCCTCCATGGCCCCCAAGGTTCTCATTGGTAAAATAAAAATGATGGGCTCCTCTCACTGTTCTGTTTTCATGTGCTTCACACACAGTCAGTACTGCCTACACGTTAATTAAGTGTGACACTGATCCAATAGTTTGAGGTCAGCTTGGTTCAAACACTAGTCTGGAGGAACATCAGAACTCGAACAAACTCGTTCGCAGGTGTGGGCATTTGGGTGTTGGGCTGACCCCTGCTGTACTGCCGTGTGTAACAGAATGTTTCTTCTGTATGTATGAGAGTAGGAACCAGCGTAGGACTACTAGATTCACTTGTCTCAACATTCTTTATTTTTCAGGATTGAAAATCAATTATCTTTTCTTAAAATTGTTCACAATTTAAATATTTAACAACAGAGTCTTTCAAATTTGTCATCACAGTCATTTTTAAAATGCAATTTATAGTCGTTCTCAAACTTGGGGATTAGATTTTAGAAATCTTTTCAATTTCAAGTGAAATAGAAAAGTTGTATGATAAAAGGTAAGTGAGTGAAATAAAATTAGGAGGTTTTTTTGTATAGATATTTTAATCTGGGTTTTCCCCTCTCAGAATACCCTTCATTTTTCTTTCTCCATTATGGGTATAGTATTCTTTTTATTATTATTATTTTATTGATTATAGAGAGAGAAAGGGAGAGAGTAAAAGAGAGAGGGAAAAAAACATTGATTTGTTGTTCTACTTATTGATGCATTCATTGGTTGATTCTTGTATGTGCCCTGACTGGGGATGGAACCTGCAACCTTGGGGTATCGGTGACAATACTCTAACAACCTGAGCTACCTGGCCAGGGCGGGCATGGTATTCTTATCATTAAAAATGGGAGGGAGGCCCTGACCGGTGTGGCATAGTCGGTTGGGCTTCATCCCACAAAGTGTTAAGGTGACCAGTTTGATTCCCCATCAGGGCACATCCCTGGGTTGCATGTTCCGTCCTGGTCAAGGAGTGGAGGGGTGACTGATCTATGTTTCTCTTGTTATATCAATACTTCTCTCCCTTTCTTTCTCCCTCCCTTCCCCTTTCTCTAAAAATAAGTTTAAAAAATCTTTTAAAAAATAAAATAAAAAAAGGAGGGAGGAAAATGGAAATATTATCTCTCTTTCCAGATCTTTTTATTCGCCTAAATGAGACTGAATAAAACCAAACTTATTGCAACAAGGCTGCATGACTCAGGTGACAGTGGCCTGGGGAAGAGACCCAGGTGGCACTAGCTTCTGCAGCCTGTTTAATGGAATCAGCAGGATGGGGTTTGCAAAGAGCTGTAAAATGGTCCCAGGGCAGCGCCGTGCTCCAGCGGGCAGACGGCTCTCTCAGGCAGGGCTGGCAAGCGCAGAAGTAGTTCTGAGTAGGGCTCCAAGTGAAAACGTGTCCTCTGATGCATTTGGTCGGAAGGAACACAGACACATTTAGGCCGTGAAGTGTAATTCAAAAGTAGGAGTTTTAGAAACTTGAGGACGAGCCCCATTATATGGGATAGCATGTTAAAATTCCCAGGCCACATTCACACAGGGTGAGAAAAAAAAAAAGGGAGCCCGAAGGCAGGCGGATCCGTTAAGGAAGGCCTTTTATACCAGTCTAGAGAGTTAATTTTTGATCCAAGAAAAATCAAGAAATGGGAATGAAGACGACTTTCAAGTGGTCCTACGTAATAGTACATGACACACAAGTAACAGACGTGCCACATACATGTTTGAATGTCCTTGGAAGAATAAAACAAATTTATTTCTGAAAAATGACTTCCACACTGCTCTTTTTCTGGCTAACTACGGCATTTATTTAAAAAGGGCTAATATTTACCAGTCACTGATACTATTCGGTTTCATGAAAACCCTCCTAATTATCTGAGAAAGCCAAATGTGATCTGAGCTTTCTTGGCAAAGGGATATCGACTTTCATTAGGACTGAATTGCAGTACAGCCTTTAAGCCTTTATCTGCATCTCCTTAACTGGCATGTGATTTGGGAGAGTGGCTATTAATTATACAGAAGACGGTGAGTGACTAGAAAGGATCATTCAAAGGCGAACCGTGCTTAAACCTGGCACGTCCTCAAACCTTAGACACTTCACCTGACGAGGATTAATCTAAGTGTTGGGAATCAGCCATAGTAAGAGTTTTTAAAGGACACATCTAGAAGGAACATTGATGTCTAATTTTTTTCATTTAATTTAATTTACCACTAAGTCATTTTTTTTTTTGACTTTGCTTGACTGCTTGGTTAAAGGGGCAAGAAAGGAGCAAATATGAGATAATAGGAGTAAGTCCCGAGAAGCTCCAGGTCGGTGTTCATGAACTAAGTCCCGCCCCCCTTGTCGTAAACTAGGACGGTGTGCTCTTCTAAAATCCACTGCAAGTTAAAATGTTTCCCGAGTAGAAAGATCTAAGAAGAGGCAATCCTCACACCTAAGGTGTTAACATGTCAGCAAGTAGATTGTGTCTTGTTAAATAGAGACTGTGCTGGAAATCTACATTCATCTTTCATTTCCGTTAAAGAGACATCGTCTCATAATGCCTTGTATACATCTGCACGTAAATTTGGACTAAAATGAATTTGCAGTGAACGCTGTGTGAACTCTGGGTTTGCGGTTTTGTCTGTGCTGTTAATGCTTTTGAAATTAGCCGTGTGCTCTCAAGTCTGACCTCTTTTTAAAGTCAGATGCTTACCTCTAATTTTTGTATGCCAAATTCCTATTTCCAATATTCAAATCATCCGCCTTACTGTAATCCATCAAACGTACATTGAATATTGACTGCAAAATGCACTGTGCTATATTAAACCGTTTTGATGGGTGCTCAAAACCTGGAAGTTTTAACACTGACCTTGGGAAAAGCCAGGCAGCAATTTTCTAGCTGTACTCCTGGTGCGAACAGGCTGTTTGGGGTCTGATCTCAGCAGCCGCGCTCTCGCCAGTTCTTTTGAGTTCAGGTATGTCTGCCTATAAGTGACAGATGTTTCTCCAGCTCTGATGGAGCAAGTGTGAACCAATAATCCTGACTGTAGATTTTTGTTAAATGGTAAGCGTTCTGTCATTAATAAGATCCCACCTGAGAATTAAGATCCCGGAGCAAATAGGCCGATGCGCATTTAAATGTCCTCGTGGAGGTGTTCCAGGCTCTGAAGGGCGGTGTTTCCCAAAGTTCAGGCCGGTGATTGTCCCCCTGAATCTGACATGTATGGGTGTCCTCGGCCCCACTTCAGACTTAACTGAGTTGGAGTCCCGAGAAGTGAAGACTGGGAATCTGCGTTTTACTCACTCCTTGGGTACTTCTGACCACTGATTTAAGTTGTCTAGCTAGCATTTTGGGGGGTGGGTGATTTATTGCTATGGAGAATGTTTATACTTAATGCGTATCACATTTGTTAAATCAGTGTTGTTATGTTTTTGCGTCTATTTTACAGAATTATTCTCCCTTTCAAAAGAGGCATCTAAGGATCAGTGGAAGTAACTTGATGCCGTTATGATAGATCCTTTCTTATTTTCTTATAAAATGCTACTTCAAAAAATTTACTCTATACTTACACAAACACACACATGAGGTTATGAGGCGGCATAGCTAGGGTTATGTAACTGGTACAAGTTTGGGACCAGATTTCTGGAGTCAATATAAATATCACTATGTTTAAAGTAATTGATACTGCTTTCATTATCAAGGTAATGATTTACTCATTAATGTTTAATACTTAAACATTACTTAATGTAATTAAATGGATCATGTTTTATGATGCGTATTTTCTTCAACTAAGCATTAGATAATTGTAGTTGAGTCATTAAGTATACCGATTGAATACTAAACACATTTTCTTGCTCTTTATAGACATTTAATTTGAAATACGATGGAATAGCTCTATGTATTTTTATCTGCCTCTGCCCTGAACTCAGGGCTCAAATAGAAACTTTCTCATAAAGTATTTAATTCATTTCTCTTTACACACAGGACATGCAATTTCAAAGCATAATGTAAGTGGATTTTCAAGATTCTTTGGAGTAGAAAATAGATCTTCCTTCCCAATTTTAAATTCTTTAATCTTTTATTCAACGGTGGAATCATTTTGGTAAGGTATTCTTAAGTGCTATTTCTACAAGAGTTGAAGGTCAGCCAGGAATATAAGCTTGGGCACAATGTCCTACTTTAATTAATTCATTAAGGCAGTTTGGGTTTTTTTTTTCCTGTTGAATCAAGGGGAAAAAAAGAGCTCACAGCCAAAGACTAGTGAAGCATTATGCACATATTTATTTGATAACTAAATAAAACGTGGGCTGGTTCAGGTTCTCCAACACTCCCCACTCTTGCTTGCCGCAGGGCTCTTGCCGCAAACCATGCCTCTTCTGTAAAGGGGTCCCCCGAGTTTGCAAAGCTGCCTCCTCGGCACCCCCAGGCTCCCTCCCACTTGAAGGCAGGCTTCTCAGGTCAGCCTTGTTTGACTGCTCTGTTTAATGTAGCTCTTCACTCCAGCCTTCTGTTTGCTTCTTTTCTTAAGACTTATTACAACTTATAATTGTTTTATTTTTCTGTTGCCTCACTTCATGTCTGTCTTTCCCACTGTGTTGTGAGCAGCTTGTAATCAGAGAAAATATTTGTCTTACAAACATTTACACCACCAGGGCCTCGCAGGATGACTGGCACATAAGATGGTACTCAGTCTATGGATTTGTGTGACTTCAGGGATGGACAGATGGACGGACTGACTGACAGATGAATACCATATGCTCTTGGGCTGAAAATGGTTGCAATGAGAAAGATCTCAAATGGTATGCTAACGTTAAATAATGCTCGTATTTGATCAGAAGTGAGGAATGACAAACGCTCCAAGTTATTGTATGTTTATCTAAACCATTCGAGTGGAATTGGACTAATCACGTTGGAGCTTTTTGTGGCTTGTGTCATTCTTCTGAGATCTTGTACTTTAGTCACACTGCTCTGTGGGTGGATGTAATTGGATGAACATGATGCCAGCAGCTACTCCAGGCCATGAAGCCGTTTGGGAAGCCAAGCCGGGATTTGAATTGGTAAATGTCTGAACCTGATGATGTATGGGGGGGGCTCTGGGGAGAAGTGAGTGGATATACGCGACTCACTTATTAGTGTTAAATATCGATGTAAATGCCTCCGTCATGTCAGATAAATATAAGGGCATGACGGCGCTTTGCCATGAAAGAAAGCTAGAAAATTAAGGTTTATTATAATATGTACCCATAAAAGGTATACTTAGCACATTCTTTGGTTTTCTGTTTTAAAATACATAAGACATGTAGGAGAAAATGGAATATTTAAAGTTCAAGGGAACATACTAAATAGGTCTAAGACATTGAAAATGAGAAGTTTTAAGATGATTCAATTCTCCAATTTTATAAGAAGGTGGAAGTAACTCTGAATGTATTTTAATTTTAATAAGGTAGGAAACTATGCATTTTAGATTTGGCAAGATTTAACAAAGACAGTAGGTATTTAATACATTATTGAATTAGTCAAATATAATACATTAAGACAGATGCTATTATAAAGATATGCAAAAAATAAAAAATATGGGCTTGTTCCTAATTTTATTTTTACACATGCTATTCAATTAGCTTTATAAATCTTCAGTCATGGATTAATAAGAGACTAGCATCAGAATACCATGTACTGTAGGTTAAGTTGTTATTCCATTACCAGGCACTGTGGTGGGCGAGATTTTTACATGTCTCTATTCACAGGAACTCTGGAAGCTAGTATTGTTACCTCTGTTTCACAAATGAGAAAGCTGTGGCTTACAGAAGTTATGGGTCTGGAGCCATATGCTAAAAAAACCTGCTGACTCAAATTTATCTGCTTTCAGACCTCAAATTTTTTATGCTGAATCATATTGCTTCTAGAAAAGAGCTTCAGCAATTTAAAATAATACTCAGAGACATTATCTCTGTAGTTTATATTTTCCATTTAGTCAGTCAACAAACATTCATAAGAAGTGACCAGGCATTGCTGAGAATTGGGGATACTTTAAAATTACCCATGAAATCTGCCTCCAAGGACCTTAGTTTTGTTAAGTGAGATGGTCTCTGGTGACTGTAAATTTCTGCACACGCTTGGGTTCTACCCAGAATTCAGCTGTAATTTTACACATCTCTTCACCCCTAGCTAATGCAAAATTGTGAAAGGGCTCCCTTCCCTAGAGCGACTTTCACTGTGCCTTGTTTAGCCCACAATGACTAAATAATTCCGGCTAGAGATAGATTTTCCCTTATGAATCAGATGGGAATTTTGACTGAATTAAAGTAGGTAATTGGAACAAAAAGAACGCCAATGTGCTTTCTATCCATAGAGTGAATAAATCTAAATTATTTGTATCAACTTAAGAAATATATCATTGGTTTCTAAAAACATTCCAGATTGTCTCTCGGCTCCCATTCTGAACCCACACATCCAGAAGGCTGTTGTCTACCTCCTCCTTCCTTGACTCTGCCCCGGTGGTTACTGGCACTAATCCTTGCTGTGGGGTTCTCTGTGCTTGGGGTGTTTTTGCTGCTCTGGCAAATCTTACTCGTATTTCACGTCTGGCTCAGGTCACCTTCCCTGGCAAGGCATTCTCAACTGTTTCCATTCCTATTAATCATCCCTTCCCAGAACTCTGTTAGCCCTATTGTTTCACCGTTCCTTGTTCCCTGCCCTTGTGTGCGCTCATTCGTCTCTATCCTCACTATGCGACTCTATTTTCAAATAGACTGTAAACATATCATACACTCACTTTCACCGGTTGTCTTTGCAACACCCTGCTGGGATGCCAGCCACGACTGACATTTCATGCACACAGGTTCAATGAATAATCCCCGTTACTGGGCCAGGGTTGTCATTTCTAGGGACCAGCAGCAGCAGCAGCAGCAGCAGCAGCAGCAGCAGCAGCAGCTAGAGTTACATAACTCCTTTCAAGTGGAAACCTTGGTAGACCAGGACTGATTCCTTGGCACGGAGTATTTCAGTAGGGAAAGATGTTACCTTTAGTACCTACTTGCTATTATTGCCCATCACCTACGAGACAGAGGGCCAACACTTTTTGTTCTATACAAGGAATCTGCGATGAAAGAACTTGGGCTTCTACATCAATTTGGAGGATTCACAAAAGCATAATTGATTCTACTTTCAAATGAGAAATCGCTTGCTGAAACCCTTTAAAAGCTTAGTGAACATAAAATGTGCACCAGGTGTCGTCATCACAGACATGTGACTGTCATATCATTCCATTCACCGACTCGTCTCTGTAACATTGGCATCACGGGCTGTGGGCTTTTGCTTTACCTTTAACTAGATACTAAAGCTTGAATGTGTCTGATTTCCTGTAATAACCCATTACCAGGGTACCATCTGTTAACTTGTATTTCCAATCTTTTTATGACCTGAGTAACAAAATTCATATACACCATGCCAGGGAGTAATACTTCTTTTTATCTAACTCAATGCCCAGCTTCAGGAATTGGCACAAAGCTGAGTGATGCAGGGGGGAGGGGGGAAGAGACCTCTGTCTCAGGGGAATCGGGTTCTGCTAATGTGCACCTGTGGGCTCTCCCTCCATTTGGAGTGGCCTTTAACCATCACTGCCCGAGAGAGAGTGGTTTGGGTCGAAATTCCTTCACTAGACCTTTGATTAAAAGGGACGGGGGGTGCTTGTGGACTTGTTTGTTTTATTTACATTTAGCATTTTAGTATATGTTCACTTTGAAAAAACATTTTTTCCTTTATGCTAAGAATTTATTTATAGTTCTAGCTATACTAAAACCACACATTCTAAGAAGACATCATGTCTAAACAGACTTCAGCGTTCTGGAAACGTAGAAGGATGAAAAATTATGCGAGAGAGAGGGGGTGACCTTAGGATACTGAACCCGGGTCCCTGGAATGTTTCCCTTCCCACTTTCTCTTCCCAGTGTCCAGGACGTGGTGAAACAAGCCTGCTTTAGTCCCTCCAACCTGTTAGAGACAGAGGGAGGCATCCCAGTGTGTTTTCATAACCCAAAATCCTCGATGGTAGTAACCCTTCTTGGCTGAGTAATAATCCTCAGGTCTCTTTCAGCAGCTTTGCTACGTAAAGCCTCACCATGAAAGCAGCTACTGGCCTAGTTCTGCAGTCACGTGCGCGTGTGTGTCTGTGTGTCCGTGTGTCTGGATGAATATGGGAAAGTGCTCTGCAATTGGACACTCAAGGACATTTTCCCCATGCACCATCATGCAGCCGAAATCAGGCCCGTGATAGACGAGGAGGAAGTGCGGGAACTGTCCTCTTTGATCCCTTCCCAACGTCCAACCCCTAGACATGCCGTCCGTCCGGTGTGTTCTCTGTTGCCTGTGTCTTGATTTTGGGCTTGTGTCTTCTCACGGCTGTCATCTCTGTCTCACAGGCCTGTCTTGCCTGCTCTCCCCTTTTCTCCCACGCACTGCCTTTTCTCTTCATACGTGACCTTTCGCCCACTGACCGGGTCTTGTGATGGGTCGCTCGCGCTTCCTGATCTCCTGATGAGTCTCATGCCTTCTGCTGCTCTCACACTGTCTTTGGGCCTCTCTCACATGATGCTCCCTGCTCCTGCATCGCCTCTGACGGCTCTTTCATGGGCTTCCTCTCTTGTGAGTTATCACTGAGCTATGGTGTTTATGCAACTTTTGCACCATCGATCAATCACGCCTTACCAGGAATGTCGTCTTCTCAGCCATGATTGTTGATTTACATCATATTACTCAGTGCAAGGTCATGTGCTCTCCCAAAAGGGCTCATTGCTGTTTTATTTCTCCTAATTTCATTATGCTTTTAATGAAGAATTATGGAGAATCGAGAATCCTATTGTAGTCCTAGCTTGGCTACCTCTAACTGCATATTGAAGTGAACTGAGCAAATTTTGCCTGTTTTTATAGATCTCTGAGTTGTATTTCCATACCACTGCTATTTTCTGAGTATAAAACTCTTGTTCCTGTTCAAATGAATATAAGACATTTCTTTTTGAGTAGTTGGTAAATTTTTTAGATCATTTTAAATGCAACTTAGTTTCTTCAAGATTTCAAAGGGATTTTTTACACCCCTCTCTCCCTGTCTTTCTAAAGCCCACCGCTGTTTGGTATGATTTCTGTGAGAATTTTTCAGCAGTCTGTATTGTCATTTTGTAAAACGTTCTTTCCTCAGGTTTTACAGGCAGAGCTTTGGTCACGGGCCTTGCTCTGTCTCCTGGAAGAGCCATGAGGGGCAGCCTGAGCCCATCCCCTCACCTGGTGTTTGCGTCCACAGTAGTCTTGCTAACACACGACATTCTGCACCAGACACTTTCATACTTAGGCTTTTTTCAACGTCTCCCTATGGACAAAGAGCAGACTTTACAGCAAGATCTGCCCCTGCTCACGTTCTCAATAAAAATTACCCAACTGCCTCTAAACCCCAAACTGGTTGTATTTTCTCTTAGAATGGTACGCTATTTCACAACACCATAACTTTTTACACATTGGATCCTCGGTCTGGAATGCTTTTATTTTGTCTGTTTGGCAAATTCCTTTCGGGCCTACATTCTTAATAGATTGACCAACACTGAACTTTTTATAGTTTTAAAAATAACTTATTAGCCCAAGGAGCTGGATATGACATGTTAGAATTTTATCAGATCTGTTGTGGAGCAAACGGGATTTCCTGGCACACAGCTTTTTTCCAGTAATGCTCAATCAGAGGGATGCCTTCGAGCTGCTGGGACCCTCAATCCCAAGCTGGTGACACTCCTGCCTGGCCCTGCCTATGACTCACGTGTGAGGGAGGGGATATGCCTGGCTGGGTGTGCAGGTCATCACCCCAGGAAGGAGAAGCTAACTGTCTCTTATGTGGACTGAGTCTGGCTCAGTCAGAGGACGAATCATTCCAACGAAATATTTAAAACATGTTTACGCTCACCCCTACCCACCCTCCAGGGCTCTTGATACAGTTCCTGTCGCTTGTCTTTCAAGTAGGGTTTGAGGACAGCAGAATCTTTTAAGTTTTCTCTGGTGAAATAAAAGCACCACGGTTAAGAACAAAAAAGCAAAGGCCCCTGTATACTTACAGTTCTTCAGCGTGTCGAGTGCAGTTAGGTGTTGGGTGCCCTCCACTGTTCTAGAAGAACTGCGTGGCGCAGCTGTCAGGGACTCTGGGGAAGGGACAGCTGAGCACGGGGCTCCTTCCTGGGGCTGTGGTGGGCACACAGCAGGTGGGCAGAGAAACACAGCTGTTCCTGCCAAGTTCAGGCCACACTAGGGTGCCCTTGCTCTTTCTGTAGAAAGGATCTCCATGTATAATTTATAATGGAAACTATGGTATTGGTATGAAACATAGTGTGGACAAGTAATGTTAGGCATGGTGGTATTAAACTTGAGTATGACCTTGGCTTTCATTGTTTCTGACACAGAAGCAGCTTCTTAGAACTTCAGTCTTCAAACCCTGTGCAATTATTACTTAAAACATGGTTACTTAGTAATTTATGATGTAACCAAATGACCTCTTCTTGAACCTTAATATCTAAAAGAAGTAGCAAGTGGAAGGATATAAGCAAAGCATTGATTATAAGCTGAGTATTATGATCTTTAATGTTAAAACAGTATTTTAATACAATGAGTTACAAATTACTTCCTATGGAACAGAACTATTTCTTTGGAAATTTACCTATAGTGGTGAAATATAAATTTTAAATAGAAAGCACTTTCTCTAATTTGATTATTTGATGATGTTTTTCATTTTGTAACCCATTTTTATACTATAGTATGCCATTCTGTGAATATGTGAAGAATATTTTCCTCCAATGCTTTCCATGGGGTCAGCCGTGTGAAACATCAGTGTAACGGAGAAATTACTTCTAAAGCCCCCCTCCTGTGACATTTCTCCTCAGCAATGAGGATGACAACGGCGATGACAATGTGGTAGTTATTGTATGAAACCTGAGCTGATAGTGGGTGCAACTTAGCGTCGGAGCGTTTTGTACAAGGTTGTTACCTGGATCACAGGGGTTCATTGATGAGGTGGGTGCCGTCGTTTTCCTCTTTCCTGACCAGGAGGTTGGAGCTGGAGAGTCACCATAACTCCCGCAGGCCAGGGAGTGGTCACGGTCAGCGTGGCATCCCAGCTGGGCTGACCCATTTCTGTATTCTGTGTGTAAAGCACAGATGAGGGAAGGGCTTCTCTCACTGAAGCCAGAGGCACAACCTACATCCTTTTGCACAGCATCCCTCAGACTCCTGTCATCGGAACTGAGAGATTTGTCACAGCCCTTCGTGTTGTGAATTAAGACACTGCTGAATAGACAGACCACATGCTGTCCCAGGGTCACATATCAGGGGCCAGTTAGAAGCAGAACCTCATTACTGCAAAAATTAAGTGTTGTTTCTGCTGCCCAGTTTGCCCTAAGATTTAGTTACAAGTTAACGCAACTGCAGTGCGTCGGGCACAAGGTGCTTATTAATTCAGCATCTATCAGATGTCTGTTCACTTCCCTCATATGCACCAGGGTCATCTCTTTCTCTGCCTAAGAGGTGATTCAGACACTTATTGAGGCTCTTAGATCGGTCGTTAGAGGCTTTTTAGCAGTTGAAATCACTGGCTCAGGTGCCTGAAGCCATTACCTGAACTCCCCTTGGTTTGGGCAGCAGAGCAGTCCAGGGGGGACCTGTGTCAGAATCCCAAACAGCGGGCTGGAGTCTCATCTGGTTTGAGAATACTGGCCATTTTCTTTGCCCTCTTTTTGTTACAAGTGTTGGTTTGAAACTGTCCCTGTCTCGGATTCCTGCAGCTGTTGGAGATGCAGTGGAGGTCTCACGAAGAAGTAAGATGTGATCAGTTAGTCTGGACGTAGAATTAGATTTTTATGAACTGGACATTGTACAGATAGGCAGATGGTTCCTGAGGAAGAAGCCAGGAGCTCCGCCATGCGCAGCACCTTCTGTGTGTAGTTTGAAGAACTGAATGAGCCCTTTTTTTCCACTATCAACAGATGTGGTGTCTTTTCACCTTACCTGCCCACTCTGCAGTCCCCTAGTGTCCTCATAGTCAGCTTCATTCAAGTAACCGTGTTGTTGTCACTGAATGTCCCCGGTTCCTCGACACTGCACGTGGCAGCCAGCACTGTGGCTCACCCTGTCTGTGTTCTGTCACCAGACCCAGCATTGCCACTGTCAGAGCCACTCTCCTGCCAGGTTGGGCAGACTCAGGAATCCGTGGGTTTTGCACTTATTTTAGGAGTGTGGTCATCACCTCGCTTGCCATCAGAATTTCCCATGAGATGACTCACACATGGGCATGAGCATATTGTGGGCATATTGCTTAGTTAGGCTGAGAGACATTTCCAAATTTGTATGGATCGCCTTAGTCACTTTGGTGGATTTCAAGCTGCATATATGATGGTTTGTAGAGGGAGGATGGTAGCAGATTTTTAGGTACTGGCTACTCTGCCATTTTTTTACCTAATGGTGAAGAAAACTGTAGAGTAACCTGAATAAGATTTGTTAAAAAGGAGAACTAAACAAACCGCAGGGTTTTTTTTTTTTTATGACAGTCTGTTACTGGGGGCAGTTTACTTAAACAGTTCCTCTAAAAAGTATAAAAAATTGTTCTTTAATTTGTTAAGAGAAAACAACTTTGTTGCTTATTAGATATATATAGATAAGCTGGATATAATATATTACTGTATATAAGATTTTCTTATTTATCTTAGTGTTAGTTTTGCTTTTTTTGTTTCAGATATTAGTCTAATATTTTCATTTAATTGATGTCATTTAATTGAGTAGCTACTATGCAAGGCACTGCTTGCTAGTATTCTATATAACACCTCTAATCTACAAAAGAACTACTTAAGGTAGAAATCATTAACCCCGCTTTATTTGCAAGGAAGCCAAAGCTCAGGTAACTTAAGGTAGAGCGACCTTCCAAAGGTCATGCAGGACGGCGGCCTGTCTCTTTGTCCTGAGATCACTCATTGTTCTTTGTACCACGCCGGCCCCTGAGGACGAAATGAATCCAAAGGAAGCAATTGCAAGGATGGGTTTTATTTTTAACTACTGATTGGCAGTAAAATGATAAAAGTACAAGGACATTTTTAAGGACAGGGCTTCGTGGGGGCACCAGTTACTTGGGGCTACCTGCCCTTGTGAATATTTGCCGCCCGCCGCGGTGGCGGCTCAAAACGAAGCAGTCCTCTGCCCACGTGCTGTGCCTTTGTTAAAGAAGTTACATGCACCTATGTCCCCGCTAACTGGTTCCGGTTCCTTGTCAGACAGCTTTAACGAGGTAGGCAGGTAATAAGTAAAAGGTGTTGATGATTCATCAAAATATAAAAAAAGAACAGAGTGAACATGGCATTTAACCAGTGCGTCCATTTCAACGGTAATTATTCTTCTTACGAAAGTTACATATTCTTTGTCTTTGGAGGAAAATGAAAGACTGAAAAATATCATTTTATCATGACCGTAAAACAGTCAAAAGGTTAGCGGTGAGATTATCTATACTACAAATCTAATTTTGAAGAAATGTTTAATTTTTTTTGTCTTTTGGATAGTTTTCTTTCTTATTACAGTTTACATTCAGTATAGTTTGTACTGGTTTCCGATGCACAGCGTGGTGGGCAGACAACCAGAAACTTCACAAAGGGGCCCCCTGATATTTTTAGTGCCCCCTGGCCCCGCACGTAGTTATTACACAGTATTATTGGCTGTATTTCCTATGCTGTAGTTTATTTACCTCCCGCGACTATTCTGCAACTGCCAATCTTTACTTTGTAATCCCTTCACCTTTTTTACCCCGTTTCCCAAGACCCCTACCCACTGGTTATGATCAGTCTGTTCTCTGTCTCCATGAGTCTGTTTTAATTTTGTTTGTTCACTTATTTTGTTCTTTAGATTCCACATATAGGTGAGATCATATGGTATTTGTCTTTCTCTGACTGACTGATTTCACTGAGCATAATTCCCTCTAGGTCTATCCAGGCTGTCGCAATGGTAAGACTTCATTAAAGAAATATTTTGAACGACATATATGGAAATAGGAGTCATTTCCTTAATTTTGTCTTGCTTCAGAATTACCATTAGATATATAAGTAAAAAACCCCTAAACAATCCAAAGCATATAACCTACTTATGGAGAAAAATAAAGCAGAGGTGGACATCTGAATGGTGATTATAAAAGGCAACTAGAATGTTCTTTCACTAGGTTTCCTCGGTCTTATTTTTTGTCAGCTTCTGTTGTGCTTGTTTTCCACTTCAGACACAACTTTCTGTCTTTCTAGAAATTAAATGTGCTAATTACTTATACCGGAATTGACATTGCTGTGAATCGAAACTTATCCTCATTTATTTTTAGATGTTCCTTCAGTTCCAAGCTTGAGTTTCTAATCACGTTGTTGGCTCAGATGGTTAAAGTTCTGCTTCCCATGAAATATTTTAAGTAATATTTATAGTATGTCTTTGAGCCTCAAACATATAATGATATCTGATATACAAGATTTATTTTAGTCATACCTACATTATTTAATGTATGGTATTTTGCCAATGGAGATTGTGCTAGTAGGCGTTTTTCAATAGCTTTGCTCATATTTTTTTCTTAGGTTAGAGCTATTGGAAGCTCCTTGCTCGAGACCCAGACAGAGGTCGTTCATCCTTACGTCCTCACAGAAACCAGTTGTTTCTGAAGGAAGGGCGGCAGGCTCACAGATGTTTGTTGAGTTGAACATTCATTGTAAGGGTTTTTATTTTTAAAGCTTGAACTATGATTAGCTTCCCAACTACAACTGGATTTATTTATGTATTTATGTGGTTCAAAGACATGTCCATTAGTACTGTACTGTCATTAGAAAAACGGCTACTTATTTAGTAGTGAGCAACAGAAGCCAGCAATAAATCTAACGTGGAAAACACTATATTAAAAAGGTAAAATCCTAAGTTAGGTTTAAAAGTTGACTTAAAGTTTAGATCTTTCTTATGTTATTGTGTACTCATTCACTGGATGATATCATGTGGTATTTTAACTTTTTAATTCATACCAGCTGGTTCAATTAGAGATAAAAGGCTTGCCTTTTAATAGGATTTGAGAGCCATAATTTAGCTTCTTATATAAATCTTCTTGTAGGTTCTTTATAATGTACTATTCATTTAGTTCACTTATGTGACAAGAATTCAGTCTTCAATGAGTCTTCTCTTCATAGATTTCTAAATTTAACAATATTCTTCTGATAAAAAACAGCCCCTCAATGAACCCAGCACTAATACAGTTGGCTTGGTTTTCTTTTTTTTAATAATTACAAATATTTTTAAACATAAGACAAATAAAGAATGCATTTTTGTCATCCATTGATTACATGTAGATGTGAACACATTCCTTTCAGCATCTTTTCTGCTTTGGAATAAAATAGTGTCTTAAAAGCAGTTGTATAATTGATCAAAATTCGTGTCTGAGGTCATGAGGCCACTCTGTAGTTTTCTTCTGGACAGTTTAGAACTGTGTTCCAAGAGGAGGCGGAGGAGGAACAGTTACTGTATTTAATACCGAAGCTTTCATTCGCCCTTCCCAGTGTATTTCGGCGGTCTCATCAAATCCGACTGTAAATGAAACGTTGCCTTCCAGGCTGTCGGACATTTATGTTAATTTAATTAAAGCAAAATGTCAGAAGCAGCACCCAGCAGGTTATGTAATATCTACTGGAATTAAACTTGAGTAGCAAGTAGATATAGTGTTAGCTTTTGATTTAAACACGAAATTTATTTCACGTCTTAATCTCTCCTAATGTGATAGAAGTGGAAATGACAGCTGCTTCACCAAGCCATTTTGAGAATTAAATGGCCCAGTGTAGGTAAAGGGATCAGCACAGTCCCTGGCACTCAATAAATGGTCAACAAATGTTAGCCTTTGTTAATGGTTAGTGTACGTTATAATTTTCTGGATTGGATTTGAATTTTATTTTTTATGGTTAAACTAACCAATTGGTAACTTCCTATGCTATAGGGAAGCACATTTTTTTTCAATACAAATTCAACTTTTAAGGTATACTTTGAAAAAGACTGCATTATATATCTACTGAGTTAAAAAGCGTAATGAGATAGACCCCTTCTGTGCGTTTCAAGCTGTGCCTGTGCCTCATCTGCCTTCTTCCCCCCTAGCAGTCCCGTAATTGCTGCCAGAATGGAAAGACGGAGTCTCTAGACATTTGGCATCTCATTCAGGCAACTTTAGTGCTGTGGTAGATTGTAATTCTTTTAAATTTCATATTCACAGGACAATGTGATTAAATCTATCTTTTTGCTTAGCATTATAATTAGAAGTCATAGAATACATTAGGTTTATTATTTGCTCCATTTTTAGAACCACATTAACATTTTTTCTACTTTCTACACGTAGATTCAGCTTAAATATGCTTTGATTTCTGAGGAAGGCGAGGTCCGTTCATTCTTCTCTGCTGTGGGCTATGAGCGATCAGCAGTTCCACACATCCTTACTGAGCACCGACTGTATGCCAAGTGAGAGGGTGGATGCTAATGATAAAGCCATGGAAATTGCCTTGAGAGTTCTCAGGCACAAGCTGATTCTTTTCACTGTGATTTATAAATGTTAAGACCGATTCACCCGCAAGTGCCAGGGGAATAGCACCTAATCTGGCTTCCAGGAAATGAATGCAGCCCAAACAACTCTTCAGAAGGTAGAATGATAATTATATTCAGAATTATCCCTCTGAATTATCACCAAACCCTCAGTCATCAGTAAAGATTCACTTACGATCATGATAATTTCCTGAATATTAAGCAAAACATCCTAATGCATTTTAGTATAAAATTTAAATGTAGTAAACAAGGAGGGCTGTCTGCTTGATGATAACTGCAAAGTTCATCAGAAACCTCATTCGTTAAGTATTACTACTAATCAAGGATGCACACTCTATCTGATTGAGACTATATTTTAATTCTCCATATACCACTGACTTTTAAAAAAAATACAAGCATAATTAAAATTTATTGCCATTTTCTGTATTTCAAAGAAAGTTTTCTTATTAGGCTTCTTGGATTAAAAACATTGAACAAAACTGGAAAATAGACATGAAAAACTGTAGCAACATTTTCCCATTATTTTATAAGTGTTTAAATTGCTAAACACTTGCTTTTATTAGAGGTACATTTTTTGCAAAGTTTAGTAGTTATATTGGACCTTGGTATTTAATGAAATAAAAATATTAAAGTTAAGAATACAGAAAGCATATAGATTCACCGCTACCCTAGAATCTAATTTGTGACGGAAGGAATTACGTTCATTAGTCTGTTCATAAAATTCTGTGAGCCTCGTGCAGGGAATTCAACACTATGTTCCTAGCAGAGGTATTTGAAAGGTAGAGGGATCTCGTGACATAGAACTAACATCAAACACCCACCCCAGTTAATGATATGCTTGAGAATGCAAAATGTTGTCATATTAGGTGGGTACAAAATGTTTTATTCTAATAGACTTTTTTACTGATTAGATCTTAAGACAGATTACGTGTAATTAATAATAGGAGATATTTCTTAATTAATGATTTCAGCTATTGCACAATATTTTGGGGATAATCTCTTAATTAAGATATACTGGACTTGTGGCAAAGACATGTATCGCTTGTGTTTCCAGGAATGACTTCTCGAGGAGAATAAGGACCTCATTCACAGGCGCTAGAGATATGCTGCTGCTCTGTGGCTTGGCTTTAGATCCCCTGAAAAGAGAACTACCATGGCTCCCGCCCGGTGGTTCAGCTGGCTGGAGCATCATCCCATACAGCAAAGGGTTGTGGGTTAGAGCCCCGGTGGGGGCACCTATGGGAGGAGGCAGAAAATCTGTGTTTCTTTCTCTCCCCTCTCTCTCTGTCTCCTTGGCCCTCACCTCCTTCCTCTCTCCCTTTTCTTCTTCTCTCTTTCTCCCTGCCCCTTTCTCTAAAATCAGCAAACATATCCTTTGGTGAGGATGAAAAAAATAAAATAAAAACGGCTATATTTTTTTTCTCTCTTGGTCCTATGCGTAACATGACATATTTGTGTTATGCATTATGTGAGTATAAATTGTACTTAAATTATAATTAGCAAGTAAGAAAAATAAATATTTTGAGAACAATGATCTTACATTTGGACCAGTTTTTTCTATTGTTGTTAAATATGTTGGAAGAGTTACAATTATGGGTCTTAAGTCATTTCTATTAACATCCACTGAAGATAACATGACTGCCTGTTTCAAATCACTCTCTGAGTCTTCCTTTCGTAACGTACATTGTGCCAGGAGATTTATAATTGGCAGTTAAAATTTTTAGGTAGCTGGAAAGATATATATACATACATACATACATACACACACACACACACACACACACTCAAAACCAAGGAGTGCAATTAACTAAATTTATAGAGATCAAATGACTTTTGCTTCAAAATGACATTCGGACTCAGGGCAGAAAACAAGTTACTGGCCTTGTCTAGGATGCTTTCCTCTCCTGAAACGGCGTATGTACCATTCCCTGAATGTGGACGGGTACCAGCACCAGACCCATTTTACATGTGCGTCCAGATCTCTTCGATTATTTTCATCCTCTTTAGTCACTCAGGCAGTAAGTGGATAAAGGTAATTTTGATAAAAGCTATCCCTTGATTATTCCTCTAAAAGGTTATCATCATTTTCCCGTACTCTCCTTAAAGACGCCTTTTGAGAAGCAGGCCTATTTATGATCCCTGTGCAAGGCAGTGGTTAGGGGACGTGCGGAGCCCCCTGGCTTGCGTAGCATCTTTGGAAATGCTCTTTTCTGGGATCAGTGATAGTGTTGGCCTCCGTCTTTGCAGAGCGCAGGAATCCATGTACTTTTCAGAAAGCAGAAGGACCGCTGAGGGCTCTGCCTCTACTGTGTTGCTGTGTCTGGAACTTGGCTGAGTCCTCAAAGTGGACTCGTGATTTCACTACGCAGTGGCCTGCTCACTGACTCCAGGGGGTTTGAGCAAAAGCTATATTCTCTCTTCCTTTACTTCCCCGAGTCACAACGTTCCCATGAAAACGTTCTTTTCTGACAAGAGGAAACAGATTAAATATCAGCGTTTTAAGAACATGTGTAAAAATTCCTAAGCCACAAATCCAGCCAGTGGAATGGCCGGCATATGAAGCCAGAATGGAAGTGGTATCTCATAGGAAGGAATCTTCTTACAGCTTGTTAGCTCAAATAGCAAAACTTCTTTACTTCTCTTTGTGTATTGATTTTGAAAGGAAAAAAATACAAATTTATCCTATTTTTTAAAGTTTTCTTTAAAATCCAGAGCAAGGCTTTTTATTTATAGCCAGTTTAAGATATAATTATGATAAACTGTCAGGATGACTAATCAGGATTTTTTAAAATCAGTTTAGTTTGTTCACTGCTGTATTCCCAGCACCTAGAACAAAGCCTAGCACACAGTCGGTGCTCAATAAATACACTGAATGAATGCATTACTTATATTCCATTAGAACTACCCCTTGTGTGAGTGAATTCACTTTAGATCATTGGGCTGATCGAGTCAAAGGTGGAGCCTTTGGAGCTACTGACTTTCCAAGAGAGAATAATAGCTATAATTACGTTAGTTTAACTACTGCCCAAGCCTTTAGAAAGTGTGTTTTTTCTGGAAGTGCATAACCCCACCAGAACTCAAAGACGGGAAGGACTCAAATCCGTACTGGTGGCACGAACTCGTCAGAGGGGCCGTCAGCCCTCCCTGGGGGACAGCTGAGCATATCTTGCCTCCCGCTGAAAGGAGGTAGGTGCACATTATACCGTTTTGAAACTCCATAAAATCTACCCGAAATAATTTGTAATTCTGATGCTTTCTAACAGTTTGGCCTGAAGGCTTCCCCTTTTAGAAGCAAAGTGAGAAAGTATATCATTGAAGGAAGAAAGCATCCAGGTTAGCGATTATTTCAAGTAGATTTTATTGCATTTCAGAACGGACAGCCTGGCTCCGAAGGATACTGTTGTGTGTTTTATAGGTAGATGCAGTTATGAGATGTGCCTTGCTATCGAATATTTTAAGATGGTTGTACTTTCGCGACCAGCAAACTGCGTGTTAAATAAATAACGTGCTGTAGGGTTAACTCGAATACAATCTCTGTGACAACCAGTTTGCAGACACTCTTTTCTCGCTCACCTCTAGTTTTGTAACATTGATGTGTTAAGAGTAGAAAATAAGATACAGCTTCAGCAACAACAAAAAAGAGATTTTGAATAGCGTTCTTTGTTTAATTCCTTCCTATTACATCAGCTTGCCAGGCAGTGGTTAAGAACAAAGGCTTGGAATTTGAGTGCCCTGTCTGAGCTCTGCCACTTGCTAACTTTGTGCCATTGGGCAAATTACTTACCTTCTTGGTGCGTCAGTTTATCATCCATAAAATGGGAATAATTACAGTGCCACCCTCAGAGGGTTGTTTTTGTGATTCAGTGATTTAATATAGTTCAAGTGCTAGAACAGCATTCAGCAGACTTCTTCTGCAAGGGGATGGATAGCACATCAATACAACTTTGCAAGTCGTACGGCCCTGTGCAGCTGTTCCACTCTGCCGTTGTGCTGTGTGTGCGTCGTAGATAATCCGTAAATGAATGAAAATCACTGCGTTGCAGTAAAACTGTATTTACCGGCACTCACAGGCCAGGAGTCATAGTTTGCTGACCCCCAGTCTAAAACATTGCTTGATATGTAAGGAAGTTTCAAAATGATTAGGTATTTAATTCTTCCACAATAACACATTGTGGACATATAGAATTTTCCAATGTATTAAAAAACAGCATACTTGAAAACCTAATTTTTAAACAAACATATAAGATGATTATAATGTGAAAGAATGTCTGCAAATTTCTGGTAGGAAATTCTCAAATTAATCAAGCTATAGGATTCAAAAATGTTTTTGAAAGAATACAAATGGAATTGGCTTAGGGATGGCCAGTGATTTGGGTGCTGTTGAGAAACTGAGGTGCAGCAGGAACAGGCGCTGATGCTATCTGTGAGTGTCTGTGTGTCTGTGTCTGTGTCTCTGTTTCTCTTTATGTGTCTTGCTTTCTGGGTTTTCAGTCTTTCCACCAGCCAGGGTCAGCTATGATTGAATTCAGAAAGAATGTTTACCTCTCGACAAAAGAGAAATTGAATAGGAAGCAATGTGCGTACTTGAAGACGGCTAGGTAACATATTATCCACTCAAACTTCTAATTTTATAGACTTTAGAACTTCACTGCCTAGTTGTAACTACTTAATTCTAGAAATATCCCAGCCTCATACATATCTAAGTTGGGTTAATCCCATCAGACTCCAGTTGTTTGTGTAGTACTGGTGTTCACTTATTTCTTTATGGACTTAATTTGTTCATTCATTAATTCATCTACTAACAATTTGTTGGCTACCTTCTCTGGGGTAGGATTTTAGGACAAGAAAGTGAGAAGAAAAAAAAAACATAGTCCCGGTGATCAGAAGTCAACAGCAGAATAGGGACAACAGAGAAGCAGTAGATAATACCGTGGTTGACCTTGGTTCATATCATTTAAGAATGATCTGGTTCCAAAGCATCTGTGTACATTAGGAAGTAGTGCATGTTCGTGAAGGTTACGCTCATTCCTTTTAGACGGTGAGTGTGCACGGAGACACTTCCAACCGCATTCAATGGCCCCTTCTCAGGGCCGCTCTTTCCAGGTTGGAAAACCCTGGATTTGTGTATTGCCCATTTTTCTTCTTCTTTTTTTAATTTTTATTTTCTCTTCCCTCCTTCCTTTTTTCCTCTTTCCCTGTCTTCTCTCCTCTCCCCCTTTTTCTTTCTCTCAAATTCTGTAGGACATGGGGATTAGGACCAAATAGACCCCATTTTAAAGGATGGTTCTGTCTTTTATTTTTGAGAAAGTTAGGGAACTTTCCATCTTAAAGGAGGGATAAGAATGCCCTCCTTAGAGGAATTTCCATGTAAAAGATTTTGTGTCTGGGAAGCGCCTAACCACAGTAGCTGTTGTTACTATTATTAAAATTTGTTATTATTGCCCATATTACTACTTTCGGTCATGTCAGAGCCTCAGAGCTGTTAATTCACATTCTCTAAGAATATCCCAAGGATATTGCTCGGGAGCCTTGTGGAACACAGTGCTGTCTTTGCCTCTCAGAACCCCACCCTGGCTGGGATGTGAGGATGTATTTATTTTACCACTTCCTTCAACATTTAAAAGTGCCGTAGAACTTAACGCCAGCAGTGGTTTCTCTCTTCCAACAAATGCACTGGGTTTCTTGGTTTGGTTTCTAAGTTGATTGTTAGAAGGACCTTGTTTTTGAAATGCACAGCCGAGTTCTGTCTTGATTGATATCATGGAAAAGTTCCACATGATCAAGTTTTTGAGGAATAGAACTTTGAAACCACACTGGATGTTTCAAAGAATTCCTTATTCTCTTAATAGTAAGCCCAAAGTAATTCTAAGATCTGCTACCCCCAACACACACACACACACACAGAGAGATACAGTGAGATCTTTGTTTTTATTTTCTCTTCTGTGTAGTATTTATCATATTTGTAACAACCTTATTTAATTGTTTACTTGTCTGTGATGTATCTTGCCCATGATACTAAAAAACCCCCAATAAAAATAGAGATATTATCTGACTCATTTTCAATACCCCAGTGTAAGGCACGATCCCAGAATTTATATGAATTTTCTGAACTAATGAATGAAACCTTGTAACAGGCGCAAGTCTGGCTCCTAACTGTGCCTTCCGTAGTATTTGTTAGTTTTTTCCTCCTTCTTGAATCATCTTTGCATAAACTTCTGATGATTGAAGTCCGCTGATGGACACATTTCTCAGATGACTCAAAGCATATTTTAAAACTTCCAGCTCTTTTGTTTACATTCTAGAGGGTGATGATTTTGGAAAGTGAAAGAAAACCGGACTAGCTTACTGTTTGCACTTTCTCAGAACCCGTTTCTGTGGCCAAGGATGACAGCCACCCGACCTCCGTTCAGACGGTGGAGTTCAAGCAGCAACGCTACCGTCGTTTCGTGGGCCCGTCTCAGGCCAGCTTTTCTTTCAGGGAACCAGCTGTCCATGCGTGGTTTTAAGAAATCAAAGGAACTGCTCAATGACACGAGAGAGTCTTTTCCGCCTCAGGCCCCTTGGCGACATGCTCAGAAGTGGGCAGTTATTTAATGTGTAGAAATTTAGCAGCTAGATATTTAGAAGCGTTTTACTCTTTGCTAGCATTTCTGTATGGGTATCTACGTAAATGAAAACTACATTCACTGTTACAACCCCTTGGTTATTTCTACCTCCTTAAAAAATACGTGTACTTACAAACCGGTGGTTGCCAGAGCGCGGGGGTCAGGAGGCTGGGTGGAAAAGGTGAAGGGGTTAAGAAGCACAGATTGGTAGTTACAAAGTAGTCACAGGGGTGTGAAGTACAGCACAGGGAATAGAGTCAATAGTATTGTGCTAACTGTGTATGGTGCCAGGGGGGTACTAGGCTAGTTGGGGGGAGGGGGGATCACTATGTAAATCATATACTTTTCTAGCCACTATGCTGTGCACCTGAAACTAATATTAAATGTCAACTACAATTCAGAAGTAGTACTTCAGTAATGAAGTATGTATCTCTAAGATCTTTCTGTGTTGGTGCACGAGCCTCTGCTTTTCAACACCTCTGCACAGGGTTTTATTTCCTGATAGAATTCCATTTCCGAATCATTATCCTGTTAAGGAACATTAAGATAGGTTTCAGCCTCTTGGTATTTAAAAACAATGCTACAGCAAACACCGCCGTGAGTACTTTCCCCGTACGCACTCTGAGTCCCCACAGGAAGAACTCCGGAAGTACGGCGTGGGGTCTGAGGGTTTGTGCTTTCAAAGTGACAAGGGCGCTTGACAGATTTTGCTCCAGGCCTGTCGCAGATCTGTGCTCCTCCTGAGAGTCTGTGAAAGCGCCTTTTCTGACGCTTATTCACTAATATTGTTTCTGTCCAGTTGTTTCGAAATTGTTAATCTGATTAGTGAAAAACGAAGGGTCCTTTTCAGGCTCTTTGAACTTGTGCTTTTTATTATGTAAAAGGCTCAAGATCTTTTTATTCATTTGAAATTTGTTTATATTTCTTTCTTGTCGCCCATTTTTCTTTTGTATTTCCGTCTTTTTTTTACAGAAATAGTTCATTCAGTAAAGATTTGTAGGAGTAGTTCATTCAGGAAAGAAATTGGTTCTTTGCCCTAAGTGGCAAAGTTGTTTTCAGTTTGTCGTTTTTTCAAACTTTTACCGTATTTTTCATGCTGAACTTTTTAAAATGCATAGTTACGAATCTTTCCTGAGGCCTCCGTCCTGATGTCCCATTCTAAATGGTCTCTCAGGGCCCCGGGCCACAGCACTCAGCACAGTATAATCCCATCTGAATGTGCAGTTACTCATCTAATTTCTGTGTTGCTCACTAGACCGCAAACTTCATAGGGTCAGGCACTGTCTGTCTGTCACTCCCTGTTATATGCCCACACGTGACATGTGCTGTTCCGTTAGGAACAGCTTCTTAGGAAATGTTTGTTGAATGACTAAAGGAGGGTAGTAAGCGATGTGTTCTAATTCATTCTCCTTAAATATGTATTTATGTTCAGAGTGTGTATTTATCACAGGCTCAATTTCCAGTGGTATGTGTGTGTGTACATATATATACATATATATATATACTCCCTGATATATATATGTATATATATCTTTCAAAACACGGTCCTCCAGCCAGTAACACCAGTACGAATCACTGCAGACTACATTTGAAGTCTTTCATGTTTCATCTAAGAAGTGCTGATTTTTATGAGTCTGTGACTTATTTGGTTGTCATTTCTCCTACACAATATCATTTTGTTCATTCAGGAAGCTATAATCTCTTGCTTGCCAAGACACTTGTGATGAATTTCGGCGTTGTGTCTCAGAAACAGCTAGCTATGAACAGTGAAAAAGTAATTTTCATAAAGATGATCACTGCACTTGAAGAACTTAGGACTTTTTAAAAGAATACACACCTAGTTTATAAAGATAATGATTAAGGATAATATATATTACATCATTTGTTGCTTTTTATGAGAGATAAGGGCATGCTAAGTATGCTTTTCCATCTCTTCATTTAAAGGCATCTTATGATTTGGGTGTAAAAATTTCGATGGGCAACACTACAAAAATAACATTTGAGTTAACAGTACAAATAACAAAATAGATGGAGTGAGCTTGCATAATTTTGATTCAACTGTCAGCAATGGAAGGGTTAATGACAGAACTACCTCTGCTTTTAAATTTCCAGTCAACCCAAATTTATACTTGATTTAAAACTCTACGTCATTTCCATGAGTGTAAAAGACTTTTGTGTCTACTACCTTTTAATTATACTTAGGTTTTTGCTCCCTCTCTCTCTCTCTCTCTCTCTCTCTCCATCTATGGAACCTCGAAGTTGACGGTTATCTCACAGATCCCCGTAAAAGCCACGCACACTTCCTGGGTTCGTTCTTCTGTGCGTGCTCGGGAATTTAGGCGAAGGGCTCCACCTCCCAGTCCTCGGGTTCCTTGGAGGATGAATTCATTCTCACAGGAAAGAAAAGATTTTCTGAGAAACAGTTACGATTCAAAAAGTTTTAGAATGTGTGTCTCTCTGGAATTTTTTTTTTTTAATTCTCCCTTTTTGGGGGAAGACAATCGAGTAAGTAGGTCACGGAAGAAATTACCAGATGGTGGAAGTGTTGCCAGTAACACATTAGGCACTGTCGTTTTGTGCCTGTGGCAGGGATCGGGGCCAGGACGCAGCGAAGGGTCTGGGGTGGGAACCAAGACAAGCAGGACCTCACTGAGAATGTCCTACCCCCTTCCTTTGTCCCACAAGAATAGCGCCGAGTGAGCATTCTCCGAGCATTTACGTATCATTGCTTCTGGGACGGGGGCAGGCTCCTATGTAAAGAGTAATTTAAAAGCCTGTGCATTTGCTATTCTTCACAGTTATTTTTAAAATGTCTTTATGCTCATAAAAATTGGGCTCCCTTATTCCGAACACGCCCTCGCCAATAGCTGTCTGTATTTCTAGGCAGGGGGAAGGCAGAAAGTCTGAATCCTTGCAATTGACATTCAGAGATTTAACCCACAAAGGCAATCTTGCGTCACCCAAATAGAGGGAAAAAGTAACAAAACCCGTCAGTTAAAATTCTGCCTGGTTTCCTTTAGGTTCGTGATATGTAAGCCAATGCTTATATTTCCATTTCAGTTACTTTCGATGCCCTCGTGTATTCTTTTTAACCCATGAGTTTGATGACAGAGGTGACATTCTGTTGCCTGTACGCGAAGGTGGAGCAAAGTGGCTCTTTCTGTGTCTCTATCTGTTGTTTTGTACAAGAACCACCCAAGTCTCTGCCTTCTCTCTGCAGCATTCGCAGCTAAGGAATAGCTTTCTCGGGAAAATGTTCGCAGCCAAGGATCCGCAGGAGGAGACAAGCTGTGGGTGCCTCTCTTCCTCCCGTCTTTCCAGGGAGAAAGGTGTCACGGTGAGCGTGCTCCTGAGGCCTCGCTGTCAGAGGGAAATGAGCAGGCTGATGGGTGCTGAAAGCCTGGATGTAGGGTTTCAGCCGTCTCAAAGCCTGGACGTGCCAGCTGCCCAGTGCTTGCAGACCTTAGCAGCCCTGGGATGTCACAGTGCCTTCAGGGGGGTTGATAGACTGGTGGGGAACAGCCCTACAGCCCCTCTGGCCAGGGGACAGGAGGCCCCTGCCCAGCTAGCTCATTGTTGGGGCAAAATATGCTCAGAGTCATTTTCAGACAACCTTGATCCTTGTACTGGAGGAATGAGCCCGGGAGAGCGGGTTAGAG
Source organism: Desmodus rotundus (assembly GCF_022682495.2). Lineage (NCBI taxonomy): Eukaryota > Metazoa > Chordata > Mammalia > Chiroptera > Phyllostomidae > Desmodus > Desmodus rotundus. Next base: position 43,198,856 of record NC_071396.1, read on the forward strand.
TCGAAAGAGAGAGAAATAAACTGTAACGTCGCGACCTGATGCGTGCATTAAGTGTTTTTCCCTTTATCTTCCTTTCCTGTGTTTATTTTTGGTGGGAGTTTATTATTTGAGTTCACAGAGCCACATTCCCAACCTAATTATTGTGCTCCCAGATGGCTTCACGAATGCTTTCATTTTTGGTTTATGTATTCCTGTTTCTGTTTGCCTTGGTTTTGAATCTCCGGGGTCCTCCCTGGTTTCCTTGAGCTGCTCTGCACGGGAATCGTAGGTCGGGGCTTCTCGGGGAACTTTGTCCTCAAACTGATTCGCTCTACGCTGCCCTTCGGCGATGGACGATCGGCTGTGGGGATCATCAGAAACTTTGCCCTGTGTTTCAGTGTTGCGGGTAGAGTGGTTATTATGAATTAAACTGTCAGGACTCTGGACAGGGTATTGATAACAGTTCAGGTTCTTGTTTCCAAAACTGCGACGTGGTCGGGAGCATGTTACTCAGGCAGGGGGCTTTCCATAGGGGCAATGCCATGTTGCAGTCGACTTTGCTGGCCTGTGAGAGGGGTTCAGCATGTCTTCCTTTCCTTCGGGTGGACGGGAGGCTTTCCGGCAGTGGTATTTTGTAGTTCTTCGTGGGGTTTATTGTGGTCAGAGTGCACGGCCGGGCTTGCGTCTCACAGGGGATCAACCTAGATTGTAAACTGATTTGAGGAAAAAAATGACCCGGAGGCTTGTTGCCGGGGCCTTGTGGTGGCTCAGGTTAGACTTGGCTAAGGGCAGCGTGGCACTGGCAGCGCTGGTGGCCCTGGGCCCCGGGGCCCAGTGGTAGCTGGGGAAGCATTCCGATTGCCTTCTGCCCTCAGCTTGTGCTGAGAAGACAAGGTCACGATGGGTAAACCAGAAGGATAAAACAATACTGCATTTAAAGAATGAGAAAGTAGAACAGAAAAGTCACTTCAAAGAATAAAAGGAGAAGAATTTTTCAGTTCTTGCCTGAGCAATTTGAGACCTTGAGGTCTAATTTTATCTGAACTTGACGTAATGCGGAAAATCGGGTGCAGCCTTGCCCACCTGGCGTGTGCGCCTTACATTCCTCAACCGTTCATTCTGACATGCCCACATTAAAAAGAAATCATGCTTTGAGATGTCATCAATCAATTTTTATCATATATTTTACTTACTTTTAAGGGTGATTTATTTTTAACTCGTTGGAGAACAGATATTAGAGCATTAGTATTTTTGATAATGTATTATAAAATCCCATATTTACCCTTGCTTAAAATACAGGAAGCAACCAATGGATGCATACATAAGTGGAAGAACAAATCGATGTTTCTCTCTCTCTCTTTCTCCCTTCCTCTCTGTTTCTAAAATCAATAAATAAATCTTTACAGAAAGCGCTGAGATGAGCGTTTTACCAGGAGTCAGAATAACCAAGCTTGTTGTTGAAAAGTGGCTGTTTCGGAGCAATGCTGATGCCACCGCGACCACGTAGTGCTGGAACTGGGGGTTCAAGTAACTGTTTCCCTTAATGAAGTGCATATATGGGAAGTTCATTGTCTTTAAGCTAACTAGACCACTTTATAAACCCCTTATTTTTGGTCCACATTGCATGGAGAAATTTCTTATATGGATGAGAACTGTTCACTTTTTTTTTTAGCTTCATTGAGGTATTATTAACAAATAAAATTGTGAGATATTTAAAGTGTACATTGTGATAATTCGATGTATACGTACATAATGAGGATTTCCTCCATCTAAATAATTAACGCATCCATCCGTCCCCTCACATATTTGTCTCTTGGGAACATTTAAGTTCCCTCTTAGCAAACTTCTGTTATACACAGTGTCATCAAATAGAAGTCACCGTGCTGACATTACATCCCCAGACCTTAACCACCTTGTAGCTGAAAGTTCGCACCCTTTTACCATCTATTTCCTCCACCCCAGCTCCTGCCAGCCGCTCTCTACTCTCTCTTCCAATGAGTTGGATTTCTTTTTTAGATTCCACATACAAGTTATGCTGGGCAGCACTTGTCTTTCTCTGAATGACTTATCTAACTTAGCATAGTTCCCTTGAGATTCATTCATGTTGTCTCAGATAGCAAGAAGTTCTTTTTTTTCTGGATAATATTCAGAATTTATTTATGACCGAATAATATTCCATCTTATATACCCGGATTTTCTTTATTCACTCATTTGTCAAGGACACGTAGGTAGTTTCCACGTCTCGGCCATTGTGGAGAATGCTGTGACGAGCACGGGCGTGCAGATATGTCTTCGAGATCCTGTTTCTATTTCCTTCAGAGATAAACCCAGAAGTGGGACTTCTGGGTCATACGGCAGTTTCATTTTCACATTTTAAGGGACCTCCATGCTGTTTTCCATAGAGGCTGCGCCGATTCATATTTTCACCGTCAGTACAGGAGGGCTTCCTTTTCTCCACGTCTTCGCCAACATTGTTTATCTCGTCTTCTGGATCATGATAATTCTAACAGGTGTGAGGTGATATCTCATTGTGGTTTTTGATTTGCATTTCCCTGGTGATTAGTGATGCTGAGCACCTTTTCATGTACTGGTTGGATATGTGTGTGTTTTCCTTGGAAAAACATCTATTTAGATCCTCTTCCCCTTTTTAATTGGATTGTTTGTTTTTCTGCAACTGAATTGTCTGTGTTCTTTTTCTATTTTAGATATTAGCCCCTTATCAGACATAAGATTTTCTCCCATCCTGTAAGTTTTCATTTTGTTGATGCTTTCCTTTGTTGTACAAAAGCTCTATATTTTGATATAGTGCCATTTATTTATTTGTTGTTGTTGCCTTTACTTTTGTGTCAAATCCAAAAAAATTATAGCTAAGACCTATGTCAAAGAGTACTCCCTATGTTTTTTTCTAGGAGTTTTACAGAACGGCCTTAAATTTTAGTCTCTAATTCACTTTGAATTGATTTTTGTGTGTGGTGTAAGACAGGGGTCCAGTTTCATTCTTTTGCATGTGGAGATCCAGTTTTCCCAACACCTTTTGTTAAACCTTTATAATTGTCCTAAATATTTCATATAATATGGATACTTATTTACTTAAAGATTGATTTGATGAGATAACCCATTTGGTTTTGTTTTTTCTTTGAGAACTTTACTTATTACAAATCTCTACCTGGAATATGTTCTGAAACACATGAAGCCATTGATAAGTTGTATATTATCTGGATTTATGCAGTCTTTAAGATTTTATTAATTTATTCACTATAACTCTTGAAATGCAAGAATGTTAGAAAGAATTTGTCTCTTGTTTATTTTTGTATTACTTGTATAGTATAGTTCAACCCACTTTTATTAATTTAAACTATTTTTTTTCTTGTCTAAACTACACACCATGAAGTTGATTATTGAGTGGCAAATAATGAATAGTGCAGTATCTTTCATTGAATAGCCTTGTGTTTTGCACTGTTTAAGATTTTTATATACTTTAATGTCAGTGATATAGTTCTGTTACCACTGAGGTCAGCCCTCAGTTCTCAAGTTTGGCAAAGAAAGAATTCAGAGCCAAGAACATTTATAAACAAGAAGTTTATTTAGCATGCAAAGTGAAAGTATCCTCAAAGAGATTGGAGCAGGCTTCTCAGAGAGCTGCCTCGGCCTTTTAGCAAGAAAGTCACAGAGGCAGAAGAAGTGAGCCAGCGGGGCTGCATGGACTCAGGAAACAAGTTATGGAGGCAAAGAAGGGCCCCTGGAGCTTAGGAGGAATCAAGGAAAGATCTATGCCCAAAGAAGGAAGGTGCTGGTATGTTCTAGAGAGAGAGCGCACACACTGGGTCCTTTGCCTTAAGAGTTTTTATCTGTTTTCTACAGGCAGGAATTTTAGGGGAGGTCTTACAGGAGGCTCTCAATAGACTATTCACCAGCTTTCCAGGTGTGTCCTTTCATGTTGTTTCATCAAAATGAGTGTAGAGGGTCAGGGTTGTGGTCTCTATTGATTGGTCAGCAGCACTGGGGGAGAGGGTCATGGGAAGGGTCATGGGTAGAGGGTCATCTGGACCTGAGGCCAGCCATGGGGTTGCTTCGTCTGGTTTTGCTGCTTTTCTGGGCCTGGAACTGAAACACAACTGGGGCCTAGATGTTATCTCTAGTTTCATCAGAACTCTGTCTCTGGTCAACAGACTCAAGGCTTTGTCCCTAAAATTATTGGATGCTGATCAGAACCCCATTGTGCTGAGGGTTTAGTGTGTAAGGGAGTGGTCGTGCAAGGGAGAAGGAGCAGGCGAGTCAGGGTGCTGGATGAGGCCAGGCTGAGTCAGCCATCTGTCTCAGTTCCCCATTCCACTCGCCAAGGAGTTTTCCTCGCTTCTTACTAGCCTGCTTTGGTTCTTTTACTCTGAGAATTTGAAATCCTGTACGTTGGAAATGCAAATAATAACGTTCAAGGAAAGGAAAGGCCTTAGATGTCTGAAGTATAGCAATCACCTTGAGGATTAATCAGGCATGAGGTTGAAATGGCACATTAGATCTGGAATTCTTGCTTGGATTTTTATGTAGTAGGCAATTGGCACCACCCATTAAAGGCTTTTGAGTGAACAGATGAGATTGGGAAGGAGGTGCTGGTAGAGGGAGGTGATCAAGGGACACAGCATAATGTCGCTGTGTGGCAGGCGCAGGTGATGCTGGTGAGAGCCCGAACAGAGCTGGGTCTGTCAGGAGACAACCGTAACTCCCTGCAGTGACAGGAGCCGGGATGAAGGCAACTGAAAGACACTCACAGGAGCCAGATTTACGTAGATGTGCCTTTTTTCTAGTTTCTTTCTGGTGCTTTGAAGTCCTTTGAGGAAAAGGATCGTGCTGGCAGTTTCTTCGTTCATGCATGTGTGTGTCGGATATTGCTGCTCTGCAGGTGTGGGGGTTTGAGTTGTCAAGTCTGTGTTGAGGGTGACACCTGCTTCCACATATTCTGGAGCTCAGTGGCTGTAGCACACCTGGATTCTTGCTGCTCCCGTTTCCCTGCTCTGACCTTGAGCTCCCCTCACAAGCTGTCTCTCCATTGCACCAGGCTTTCTTGAGTCTAACATTTCTGCGCCCACCCCCTGGACAATAGGCCTTCTCTGTCTGCAGGCGCTGAAGGGAAGCTTGTAGTCCTAATGGCAGAGGAAGCAACCAAGCAGTTTCTCGGCTGAGCTGACCTCCTGAGAAGTCCTATTATCCTATCTTTTCCAATAAGGACATTTAACTGGCTCTTATGTAGTATCTTTCTGAGGAAATCTCACTCCATCTTCCTCTTCTGTGAACAAGGTTTAATACTTACTTATTTTTTCCTTCAGACAAGTTGAATGCTAACACTCTGAAGTAATTTTCAAAAAGTGTTCTGTGAACAATCTTTTGTTGTAGAATATAAAGCTTACTGAAACATGGCTTTGCAACACCTTGACATAAAACATCATAAAGCTGTGATATTCAGTGCATTTAACACAGGGATTTCACAGAGGAACAAAAACAGCTTTGTCCCCACTTGCTTTTGTGGCGTCACTGGGAGAGGAGAAAACCAACCCTAACCCGCTTCCAACGTCTTCCAACCAGGACGCTTACCTGGGAGAATGAGGTGAAGGACATGTGACTCCTTCGTGGTAACTTCCTGGAACGTGGCCTGGGGGTCACAGCAGGGGTCCCACTGCCTGGCAATCTTATGTGGGAATTGCCACCAGAGAGAATCAAAGTAGATTGCAGAGGTACACCTTTAGGTCCTTTTATTTTTTCGTAGATAAACTTCTAGCTCAACTATTTTGTTTTTCTCTTTAAAGGGAGAATGTGATGATATAGTCCCAAATATATTGACTATAATTATATGTTTATACATATTAAATATATATTATATATTGGCTATAAATCATATTACATAGAATATATTATATATTTCTATAGGCTGTATATGATTAAAGTAAGTCACATTAACTTAGTGGAAATATAGTAAGTCCTTATTTGCTAAATACATTGCTTTTCCTCTTGCCCAGATAGACATCTGGTGTTTTAATAAGTATCCAGAAGTGTTATTATTTACACTGAAAACATCCATACATCTCCAGCTGTCTGACATACTTAATGACTAGCTGTGGCGTAGTCCGGGTAACTGAGACAGTAATGCTTTCTCAGACCTCTGCTTTGGGTCCAGTTTCTCCTGCTGGAGCTCTGCACCTCTTGTTAGGAAGGATTTTGTCGTAATCATATTAGGTCAACTATACTTCTTGGAGCTTTGTTATTTATGAAATTACTTGATAACTTATGGCCAGCCCTGTTTATTTTTTATGGCTCTATCCTGGTATATCACATATAAAAACATTTCTTTAAAATGTGTTATATTCCCATTTAAATAACTATTTTTATATGTTTGCTTGAAGAGTAATTGCTCTTATAATTACCATCAACATGGCAATATTATTAGACCTTAACATGTATTCTAGAATAAGTCATTTTGTCTTTCTTCCCCTTCTCTCTTCCTGCTTTCTTTTTAATTTTTTTATTTTTCAATGACAGCTGACAAACAATATTATATTAGTTTCTAGCACAGAGTCCTGAATAAGATGAATGCAAAGAGGTGCCACACCAAGATACATATAAGTAAAATGTAAAAGGTTAAAGGCAAAGAGAGAAGCTTTAAAACAGCAAGAGAAAAGCAGTTAATTACCTGCAAGGGAGCTCCCATAAGACTGTCAGCTGATTGTTATGTATTCTCTATCTCTGTGAATGTCAACACAACTTCCCCATCACTCAGCTCCGACTCCAGCCTCCTTTGCCTTCTGGTACCCATTCATCCCTCCACAATTATTATCTGGTTGATCTTCTTAATATCTCTGATTTTATTGCCTTCTCTGTATTCTTGTCTCCCCAGCTGTCTCCCCTCCTCCTTAGTTCGAATACTCATCCCTTCTCACCTAGATTATTGCAGTTTCCACCTAATTAATCTAGGTCCGGACTGGCTGGTCCTTATACACGCTTACCCCACCGAATAACAGCCTGCTTATTATTTCCCTGGTAGAACTTCTTCGGGTTTTTATAACTAAAACTGTGTAGAGTGTTTTCACTTGATCTTTGTGTTGGAAAATTTTATACATTTTTCATTTAGCAAAAATACATCAGTTTGAAGGCCAACTAAAGGTCTCTGAGCGTTGGGTATCCCTGGTACAATGGGAAGCCACGTGACCCCTCACAAAGCTCTGTGGGTTGGCAACTGCATTGTTCCACCTGGAAATGACAACTGTTAGGGATTCTGGCTGACTTATTACACATTATAATTCTTTTCACTTAAGATAATGGGAAATAAGCTCCAATTAGCCTTTTGCTGAAGAACATCAGATCATCTTATTTTCCATGGGCTATCGATGTTAAGAATGAGTTTCAGATACTTGCCCCACACTGTTGTCTTGGAGATCTTGCTGAAACACAGACTTCACCCCACACCCTTTTGAGCGAAGTTCAGACTGTCCCTTGCTTGGAGAAAGCCCTGCCTTCCTCCCCGTGACTTTCACACCGCCCTTCTCCAGTCCTTCCCCACCCAGGACCAGATGGATCTGAATCACCTGAGATGCATGTGGAAATAGTAGTTCTCAGGCTGTTTCCCACATATGTGGAATCAGAGGTTCTGGGAATAAGGCCTAGGGACCTGCTGGCCCCTCCTCCAAGCTCATAAGCGTGAAAGCTGCTGACCTTCCCCTAAGCGGTAGCTGTGTTCGGCCAGTGAAGTTGCCTGTCCGTCCCCCTGGGGTGCCCACTGCCTTTGCCCCTTGTCCCTACTCACAGCGCGTGCAGGGTGCTCCAGGCCCGTGCTCCTATTTGTCCCCGTGCAGACTTTCCCCTACCACACCTTCCCCTCATACCACAGTATTTTCGTTATTTGCATGTTTTTGTCTATTGTAGACTCTCAAGAGAAGGAGCCACATTTCATTCAGTTTTGTGTCCCCAGAATTTAGTGTGTAGCCCGTGTCCATGACAAAGAGGTGAATAAACGTCTTTACCTGTGAAGGGAGCACACCTTGGAGACAGGACCTTCTTTATTGCTATATTGTCCATACAGTACAGTGCAGGTCTGCTCTCCTATTTCTTTCCATTCCATGGTTAAGATGATGGGCTTAGTCACAAGAATCTTACCCCAATTCACAACTTCAGTAAGCCTGTATTAGTATTATCTGCATAAGCTCAGCCCGGGGTCACGGCTCTGCGCTGCACCACGAAATTCTGGGTCGCTATGCCTATGCTTGTGGTTGTAATATTACCCCTACTACCACCGCCCACGGTGTGCCCAAACAGTGATAGTGCTTAACTAGCAATATTGGAGGTTTTATTACTGTTATTTTCAGTCATGATTGAATTTCTATTCTAACTACAGCGATGCAACCTGATTTTCTGTTCATACCCTGCTTAATATGGGAAGAGAATAAGAAAAAAAACATGCTCTTCTTAGTTTCCATGGAAATGGAGCCTTCTGTGTGTTTAAGCAGGAACGGATGCTAACAGGAACCTGCCGACGGCCTGATTTTTCTCTCTCCCCACCTCCCCTCCACAGGCACACGCGCGCACACGTGCTCACAGGCACACACACTCACACACACATACTGACATATGTAACAAACGTGCCCCACGAAAGTTTATTCTGACAAATTTTGTCGAAACTAGAATACATTTTAATACTTTTGTCTGCTTCAGTTAATTTCTATTACCTAGTGGTGTTTTCCGTATCAAAAAAAGGACACGCCGTCTCATGTATGAGAACCGTTTAGGAAATGAGAAGAGAGTAAATGTGTCACATTTTCCAAATATACCACAACCCCCAGGGGTGTGAAGGCCTGGCTTCTCTAGTAACTGGTGTTCCAGGAACATTCGAAAGTGGATAGTGTTTTTTCCTTCCTGTCCTGCCAGGGCCTATCTTGTGGAATTGCATGCCATCTGTCGGAAGGGTCCATGCAACTTGACAGACACGTGGAGTATGGAGGGAACTAACTGCATTATTTTTGACTGGTGTGAATGAATTAGGTCATTTGTTGGGAAAGTAGATGAAATGTCTTCTGTCCTGTGAAAAGCTGAATTTGCTTTTAGAAATACTGCTCCCACTCCAATGGGGGCTCGATTGAATCGACAATTTAATGTATAGTATTAATAGAGAAAAGAATTTAGTTCTCTATTTGTGAGATTAGTGAATATCTGTTCTCACCTGTAGCAGCTGATAATTTGGATTTACCGAGGCCGCTTTAACTCTGAGGTGTGAGGCGCGCCCGTCCGCGGTGTGCTTTCCTTCTGGGCCCGTACCAGCGTGGTCTGTAACCTCAGGAAGCGGTCACGACTACAGACTGTGCTAAGTATCTCTATTGGTTTTCTTGTGTGCACTTGTGTTTGAGTTGCTGTTGTTAATGCCACCACTGATAGTGACATTGTCTAGCTTGCATTTGATCCTAGCAAAAGTGAAAATTAGAGGAACATCTTTGAAAGTGGTACCAATTCTACTATTGATTCCGTCGGTGATGTCCTGTCTAATTTTTGGCACCCTGTTCAATCAAGTATAATTTATTTTTTGAAATACGTTTTGAACAGAGAGTGAAATGATCAGCTTAATGAAGAACAAGCTCTGCACAAAACTTCATCCTTTCACGTTCGGGGCATTGTCTTTTTTCAAAGTGGCCTTCCACGAAATCACCTTCTTTGAATGTCGCCTCTGTAACTCGTGTCTTACTTTAGACCCTGTATCAGAGTGGGTGGTGAGTATACTTCATAGAATGTAAGCACAGTAGGGATTTCTCTTCTTGTTTTGTTTTCAGTTTTGCAGAAAAATTCTATAAAACTTCCAAGCAATGTGAAATTTCATTCACTTGAAATTTAAAGTATAAAAGTACGCTCTGTACTTGTTGTATTTGGAGAAAGGTAGTTTAAAAGTCCGACATGGATGGGCTCATGAACTTGAGGTACTGTAAACTTGACTTGACGTGGCGTCATAAACTTGAGAAGCTGGAGACAATACAAATGACTAGAAGAATATCCCAGGATATTCCTAGAGAAGACATCAAAATTCTTGAAAGACTTCATAATACCCTGTAGAATGTTCCAGATAGAGTAATTTCTGTGATACCCTCTGAGATAATGAGACCCTCAACTCCCCCATTAGAACTAGGAAAATCTCCACGTACGAATGGCATTGTCTTTTTGTTTTTGACATTTTGTTTTTCCCACCCTTTGCAGAAAAGAAGAGATCATAGGTGTTACTGATGTTGTGACCCCAACTGTAGGAAGCTAGTAAATAGTAGTAGGTTTTGGTGCACATCCCTTCTACGGAAATTATGGAAGGCGGAGGGACGCTAGTGTGGCTGTTGGCTCTGATGATGCCGCAGTGTATCTTCCTCAGGGGTCTGTCTCCCCACTTGTCTCAGTAGCTGCTGCGAAGCTGGGTGTAATGCAGTAACACTAACAACATACACCCGATGTAAAGGGAAAAACATTTGGAAATGAATAAAAGATGTTCACGAGAATGTCATCAACCCTTGAAAGCCAATGTGTTTAACCTGTGCATGGGGAGCGCTTACCTAAGGTGAAGTGAGAGAAAAATCGTCGTGCATCACACCTGCCAGCTCCCGGAGCTCCAGGTGCGGGCGTGCGTGCGGCGGAGAAGGGTTACCGCAGCCTGCCACCGTCTCCACTGGGCGTTCGGGAGCGTCCTGGGAGCAGGGTTGTGGAAATGAGCGCCCAGGCCTAAGGGAACACACCTCGCTCTTTCTTTTTTGTTGGTCCCCTGCAGTAATGAAGTGTGCAAGGCGGGAAAACGAGCCAGGCGATTTACCCTAGCGTGGGCGGAGACATTCGTTCCCTAAACACCCAGCATTCAAGTAAACATTACTGAAACATGGCACAGCAAACCCTTTATTGATCGAATTTATTGGGGTGACACTGGTTACCGAAATTATCCAGGCTTCAGGCGCACAATTTCACCACACACCATCTGTAGGCTGTATTGTGTGTCCACCACCCCACGTCAAGCTCCTTCCATCACCGTTTATCCCCGCCCCCCATCCCTCCTCCACCTCCCCCAATAGCTCCTTAAAAGGAAATGCGAGTTTTATGGCATGAACTACTCTGCCAACTCATAGTACATGTTCCTGATCCCAGGCATTGGAAGGACCTCCCAACGTTTTCAGTTTATTTCGTGTAAAATATGCAATCAGTAGAGAAGCTTCTTCTGGACCCTGCTTACCCTGCTACCTGCCCCACCCCTCCCGGTTTACAGCCCCAGTGTCGTCCCCACTCTGCCCGGGAATAAAAGGCCCGAAGACGCTGAAAACTGCTCTTGCTCCTTTCAGGGCTCACTCCTCACCTGTCCTGTAATTGTGTGATCCCCACCCCCAGAGGTGACCTAACCCAGAGGCGATCTAAATTCTTTCCATATGAGGAATAACAAATCTTCAAGTTGTTTTTTGCCTCAGCTTTTCGAGCAGAGGTAGAATCCGATGTGATATGATTTCAAAATGTCAGTGGTTCATCTAAATCTTCTTTATATTTAAAAGCCCACTGCATTGGTCTCTATTTAGTCTTTACTTGGTTAATATAAGGGAAACAATGAGACGGGACATGGAGGCAGGGTCCACACAGAACTCGCGGGCTGAGGGGGACACATCGGGACCGCTTCCTGCCACTGCGCTGTAGTGAGTACGCATAACCTGAGGTGGATAATAGGAGTTCAAAAGGTGACCGATGCTACTGAGCACTTCAGCGGCCCTCCGACCCCCGTTCCAGTCCTTTCTGCCAAAGGAAATGTGTGCGACCTCGGTAGGAATTAACTGGGCAAGTTCATGATGTTGACGAGTATTAGAAAGCGTTTTTCGGAGTCAAGATACCTTTCCACATTTACCGTCTCATTTAACCTTTAGAAAGAGCCTTGGAACAGGCTGGGAAGCTATCATTTTACTAGCTGTTTGACACATCAGTTATCTGAGGCTCTGAGTTCCAGGATCAAACTGAGTGGGGCGGACTGAGAAGGGATTCTGTCTTATGGCCCACAGTCATTAACTCATTCAGCAAATGTTTAATGGGTGATTAATTCATGGCCTGGAGCAGGGTGTAGAGTGTAAAATAAAATAGAGAGTTCTCCCCCTAAGAAGGGTGATGATAAATATTTTTCTCCACTCCTTTCCGGGGTCATAGTAGGGAGACCCTTATGGATTAGTGCTCCAAGCATCCTTCTGGTTGGCTGGCCCCTCGACTTGACTTTTCATGAGAAAAAATAATAATTGAAGGTCCTAATTTGGATTCTGGTGGAGCAATCCCTGAAGTCCTCTCTACAGAAGTGACCTGCAGGTTGAGGCCTGGCGGAGTTAGCCGTGTGAGAAATGCAGCCACAGTGTTCTAGGCAAAGACGCGGCACGCACCAGGTGCGGTCCGGGAACCGGTGTGGCCGGAGTGAAGAGGAGTGAAGAGAGCGAGGGAGAGGGAGACTCTGGAGAACCCGCGGGAGTTGGCTTCTGTGGGCCCCTGGTGGGTCACCAAAAAGAGTTGTCTTTTAACAAAAGAAGCTAAGGAATTATTTAAATGAGAAATGTGATGGCATCTGATTTAGGGTCATTTTGGCCACCATGCTGTGAATGGATGGAGAGGCCAAGAAGGAAGCCGGGAGGGTCGGCATCCCTTACGAAACATAATGCCTCGCAGGCGTCCAGGTGGGAAATGGCAGTAGCCCCGAGGACCAGGGTCGTGAGGAGGAGGAGGGGTGAATGGATGTGAAGGAAATCTCATGGGGTCATATTGCCTGGAACCCAGGAGCATTACTATGTATCTTTTTTCTCTGGTACATCTCATCTCTGTGGTCCAGCCTTCCTGCCCTTGAAATTTCCACATCATCGCGGATGCCTTAGCAGTTTCCTGTCGCGCCCATAGGTAGGACTCACTGTGTATCCGTAACTCTTCTTACTTACCAGTCCAACACTTTGAAAAACATCACATTTTACTTCTAAAAGCATTAAAATGTGAGTAATGAAGTGATTGAAATATAAATTGTTTTCACTATAATAAAATATGGTAGTAAAAAAAAGAGAAGCCTTTTAAAAATAAATAGCCTGCCGAAAACAATGGTAAGCAGGATTCCCTTCAATAGAGTTCATTGCATTACATCAGGAAAACAGGTTATGGATATTCAGGTGAGATTTGTAAGTGGCAGTGATACATTTTAAGTGGTATTGGTGTGAATGGATTTGTGCCTTGTAATTTCTGAGCCTAATTTGCTAATTTGTATTCTTACAGGGAAATCAAGTTTAATCATAGTCCTGGACTAATTCTCAGAGAAAGACAAATACTTTCTGATTTCACTCATATGTGAAATCTAATGAACAAACTGAACTAACAAGCAAAATAGAGACAGACTCAGGGATGGCGAGCAGGCTGACAGCTGTGGGAGCCGGGGGAGGTGAGGGCGTAGAGGAACTGGGCAAAAGGGACTCACGGACACGGACAACAGTGTGGTGATTGCAGGGGGAGGGAGCTGGAAAGGGGTTAAATAGTAATGGGAAAAATACAATAACAATTTTTAAAAAACAAATAACTTATATATATTATAAAAATGGGATTTCACTGCCTTTAAAATTGTATGTAACATCTTTTGGGTAGTTATATAAGGTTGCGTTTTAAAAATTAAGTTTTTATAAACAAATTACAATCAAAATTGGCTTTCCTTCTGAAAGTGTAGCAGATGAGCCTATTTAAATTTGAATTCAGTAACAACATATAGTGAAACAAAATGTTTATAACACTTCATTCTGTTATTACATTTTTAAAAATACTGGCTATGGCTTGTTCACATTTATTTTTTTAATTCATAAGAAGAAAGTGTTCTTTTGCCCAAGGACTGTGTGTGTGTGTGTGCGTGTGTGTAAATCTAATTTAAAATCATTGACCGTGGGTTGCTTAGTGCTTTCTTTTTCCGTATTTATGGCCCTTGTCACTTGGGGTCACTCCCTCACATGACTTTCCCTTGCAGCCCCTTCGGGAACTGTCGATGTGCCCCAAGACACCACGTAAATGCAACCGTTTGTTCGCTAGCACCTCACCACTTCCTGAGGCTGCAGGAAACTCTGCTTTGCATTGAACTTGGCAAATTTTATGATATGAGCCTAATGAATCTATAGCAGATACAGGAGCTAGTCTCGAATGTGACATCTAGAAAAGCCCAAACTCTAGGCAGCCTTGTGACAGGAGGGTAGGTAGTAGGAAGATGAGCCACGGCTTTGCTGTTGTTAGCGGGTCTTTGCAAAGGGTGTAATACTTTGAGCTCCTGAACCTCTCTGAACATTAATTTTATTTGTAAAATCAATGTGATAATAAGATTTCTGTGGGGAGTAAATTAAATAAGGCATGCAACAAAATGCTACATGCATAGTAATTTTCAATATTTATGATGTATCATTATTGTTGTTGTTATTATTTGGTCAAGCATTCAACATGTTGCCTCGTACATAATAGCTGCGTAATAAGATGTTTGGTTGAAGTGAAACCCTAGTTAAATCGCTATCGTGAAAAGGAGAACTTACTGTCTCACATCACTGGGATGTCCAGGGATGGCCCTAGTTCAGGTTCATCTGGAAAAAAATCAGTCTCTTCTCTTCCTGCTCCTCCTCTTCTTCCTGCTCCTCTTCTCTCTCTCGCTGATATTTTCTGTCATTGTGTCTCTATTACTCTCTGCTTTTGTCTCTGCCTCGCTGTTTCTGTCCCTGTTTCTCTGTCTTTGTCATTTATTGATCTCTAAAACTGTCTCCCTTTGTTTTTCTCTCATTGTCTCGTCCTGCCTCTCCCTCTCTTCTCTCTACCTCTTTGCATCTTTCTTGTTCTGTGTCTCCCCTCACCCCCCTTCTCCTACCTCTCCACTGCCCTGCATCTCTTCTCTTTCCCTCTTTCTCTCTCTCTATCTTTCTGGGCTGCCCCTCCATTTTTGTCACTTCACCTACCCTGTCTCCCTCCCCCTGCTTCCCTTTGTGTTGGGTAGCGTTCTTGGCAGACTCTGGTGTCAGGATGACTTCTGACGGTGTATTGGAAATCAGAGCTGGTGGCCTCACCGAGAAGCGAATACGACTTCCATACCTCACTCAACAGCCCGTCCACCCCAGACCCCCAGGAGCGAGTGAAGTACCGTGTCTGCCCAGGCCTGGAGCCGGAAGTTTTGGTCCATCCAAATCTCTTCGACTCAAAGTGGATTGTGTGTGGCAGTAACGAACGCTGTAGCTCGTTATGTGTTTACTATGTAGCAGGCCCTGTGCTATACATTTTTATAATTTCCTTGCATCCTCATAACTTCTTTGAGAATTTAAAACTATATTATTCCTTTTCAACAAATGAGGGAATGGAGGTTTAGAAAAATTCAGTATCTTGCCCAGGGTATATCAAGTAGGCAACTGAGCAGGCATGAGAAAATAGACTGGCCCAAGTCCATGTTCTTAGTCCGTGCATGCCACTGCCTCATGAGGAATTTAAGTTCTCTGGGCCTCTGTATAGTTCTTATAATATTAATTTTGCAGTTCATCCGCAGTATGTTATAAATGTATTTAAACATTTTCGGCTCCTCCCCATTTGCTCCCAGTTTGTTTGTTTGTTTATTTATTCATTAAATAACAATGCATGGGAATTTACTGAATGCATTGTCTCAGCTCTACCAGAGCTCCTGGGAACATAGCCTCTTCTTTTTTTTAAATCCTCACCTGAGGATATATTTATTGATTTTGAGAGAGAGACAGACAGACAGACAGACATTGATGTCAGAGAGAAACCAGTCAGCTGCCTCTTGTATGTGCCCTGCCAGGGATTGAACCCACTGCCTAGGTATGTGCCCTGACTGGGGACAGAACCTACAGCCCTTTGGTGTATAGGACGATGTTCCAACCAACTGAGCCACCCGGCCAGGGAGCCTAGCTCCTTCTTGCCATCAGAGAGAAGATCCGCATGGGTTGTCATTGTGCACACAGAGAAAACGCTGGCTCCCCCAGCCAGCCCCCGGCCTCACTCCTGTGTTTCCTTCAGAAATGAGGGGTTGAAGCCCAAAGACTTCTCATTCTCAACTACATGCCCAATCATATCGTTATTGTGTAGCTAAAAACATACAAAGTCATGGACGAACTCTCTTTAAAATATTTGGATATTCTAAAGGAAAGTAACTGCAGACATAAATGTTTACATATGTCCTGTACTTGATTTTTTCCCCCTAAATTAGTTTTCTGGTTTTTGTTTCTCATTATTTTTCTATTTCCTTTCAGGAAAACCTCTAATTTATCCTCTAGGTTGATCTGTATTTTTTATTATTTCGTACACTTTAACAATAACTTGAATTTTCTCTTATAAGTATCTTTCTCATCACCGATATTTTGTTCTAAGGAATTGACAAAGGAAGCTTTAAATGTGACGTTCGGCCCATTTCGTGCAGGGCAGGTTTAGAAGAGTAGTTTGAAGACTTTAATTTTTTGGAGGAGTTGAATGTTTTTTTTAGCAAAACTGAGGGGAAGGTACAGAGATTTCCCATGTGCCCCCTGCCCCCCATGGCCAACGTCCCCCACCTGAGTGGTACATGGGCTACCGCGGATGAACCGTACCCACACATCTGTTGTCACAAGTCCACAGTGGACGTTTGGGTTCGCTGCTGACGTCGCACGGTCTGTGGGTCTGGACAGGTGTGTGCGCATTACAGTGCCTGCGCAGTGTCTTCACGGCCCCACAACCCCCCTGTGTTTCCTTACCTGTGCCCCCCATCCCACCCCGCCCGCCCCGCACCCTGGCAGCCACTGGTCTTTACACTGTCCCCACAGTTTTTATGAGAGGTTTTTTTTTTTTTAATTGGTATGTCTTTTATTTCTTCTAGCAATGGAAGCAGGATGGTTTAAATTTTCCTTATCAGGAAATCGCGCAGTTATTTTTATTGTTAAAAGTCCATTTCAGAGTTAGTTCCTCCAGAGGTGCCCGTTTCACAACTCTGGTGTAGTTGCTGGTGGTTAGGTCAAAATTAGCAAAATTCTGAAAGCACCATTTATTGTTATTTTGTTTTCTGAAAATAGCCTATTAATTCACTAGTGGTTTTTGAATACTGTTTTTTGTGAAGTGTTATATTAGTAGTAATTTGACATTATTAATAACAAAATCCACGTTTGAAACGATTAAACTCTGTGAGGCGAGCTCCCGGGGTGGGGGGGGCTCCTTACTGAGTTGGGGTCTTGTGGCACAGGTACTGGGGACTCAGTGTTACCTCCCACAGGAAGTGCTTCTGAGTCCAGTCTCTGGCTCCTGAACCTTCCTTACAAAGTTTGAAAATGATCTGAGGTTATGGCTCATTAGCATATTAGTTTCTTTTAAAACATGTTGCTCTAAGAAAAATGAAAGGAAGCGTTTGCCTCACTGCACAGCACTACAGAAGCAGACAGGGAACAGTTTTACTTCCTTAATGGCTAGAATGTAGCAGCAGTGGAGGCACGTTCTGCGAGAATGAAATCCCAGGTCTTTCTTTTCCTTTGAAACAAATGAATAATGCTTCCCGAAGATGAAAGTAGGCAGGTAATACCTAGAGGAGAGCGGGGCTCTGCTCCTTCTGTGTGTCTGGCTGGGTCCTTACCCTCTGCTCCTTCACTGACACGCGAGGGGGCTGAAGCTCTGTTTGAGGACTGAGAGATATTATTACACTCTAATTGTTTTTATTCATCCAAGAAATAGCTTACTTGTTTGCTGCTTTCTCATTCTTTAATGGGCTATATGCAAATTTGAGTTATGCAAATTTGAAATAGTGTAATATGTGGATTTATTGTCTCACTGTGTGCACAATACACATGACGTATTAAAAATTCCATAATTTTTAACAGAGTGGAACCACAAGTTGACTTTTCACTTCCTAATGAACGGTGGAATTTCAAAGACAGGTGGTTGTTTGTATACCTCGTGTATGATGTCCCATGTGGCAACATTGCTTTGGCTAGTAAACCAATCAAACCGCCACTGGTCATCGGGGCTCATGTCAGTTACACACGTTCTCAAATGGCTGAGGTCTGCAGGGGCACACACCTCACATAAAATGTGAATGCCAGGGACATTGTAAAATAGTTGTAATATCCTGCACAGTTTGATAAAAGTCCACTTATTCATTCAACGATGCGCCTGAATTGTATAAGATGCTGGGAACACAAAAGTCAATGAAATAGATACAGTATCTTCCCTCATGAAGCGTGCAAGGCAGTATCACAACGATGTAACAATTTACTGTTTTCAGTTTTAAAAATCAATGATCTCTATTGAGATAAACTGGTTTTATCAGAAGTGTACCCAGGTCAAATATTTTGCTATTTCACAGGCATACTAGAAACTCTTAGGAGGAAAAAATGATCTTCAGCTCACACGTAATTTGATAAATTTGAAACTCGATAAATCAGAGTGTGCAGGCATCCAATGAAATGTTAAGGCAATTCCAAGTAACGGCAAACTTGTATTTCACTTCCAGTTGATTGCTCTTCCTCTACTTCCTGTCCATAAATCCAACTATATAATTACCCGCGGATGGCTTTGGAATGTCTATTACCTCTCTCTGTAGTATGTTCTTTTCCCTGTAATTATAGTCTCTTATGAGATCCATTTGCAAATCATTTTTTTCTCATATATTAGAATTCTGTTAAAAAAGAAAAAGAAATGTGTGACAACTTTACAGTAGGGGAGTATTTTCCTCCGAAAACTATCACGGTTTGGAAGATAGCATTCCTGGCACCCAGATTGTATGTATTATATTTCTAGTAATGTAACAATGTTTCATTAGGCCGCGCTTACTTGTGGGATTGTGTTTAGGTGGAAGCTTTGGCTGATCTCGCCTGGGCTTCACTCAGAGAGCACCCCACCACCGTGACTCAACACCCCCCCCTCTCCATTTCCAAAATGAGAGGAGTGTGAGATGCCATCTCCTACCCCAAGCCTGGCCCAGAGTCTTTAAGGAGATTCATTGGAGAGAGCTCTGCTGCGCACCCTGATGCGCACGTCCCGGGGAGTGCTGCCCACTTCGCCTCTGGGGACCGTTCCGAGGACACACAACGAGTCCGCTGAAGTGCGGAGCTGTAGTGGGTGCCCGTGTAAAACAGGCCTGGGCAAGCGCCGTCGAATACAAATGAGAGGTGGGCGCTTTGGGAGACACCTGCACTCCCGGAGGTTGTTGGAGCTTCTTCCCAGGACGAATCTCAAACAAGTCCTGTGTCTTGAGCTGCAGCCCAGAAAGCAGGCGCTGAGACAAGTGGTGCGAAAGCTGTCGTGCAGTGTCCACGCCCAAGAGCGGACAAGGGGAGGGGCCGGGCCAATTGGAGCAGGGGAGCCCTCGGTGGGCCCGCGGCCTGGCACAGTCCCAGCCAGCCCAGCAGGGGGCTTTGAGCCGGGCGCATTCAGAAGAGACTCACCCCGAATGGCAGCGAGGCCCGGCCCTGGACCAGAGTGTTGCTCGGTCATGGGCGAGGGGTCCCCCTGAGGAGACTGTGCCCTTGGCTTCCAAGCTGAGGCCGACTCAGGTGAGGCCGACAGATGGAGGCTGTTCTCTAACCAAACGCTCCTCACTGACGGGCATCCGGTGCTTTCTTGGAGGGGAAGGTGTGGTGGGCAGGCATCTCTGTTTGAGGCAAATCCCCTAGCATTTCTGCTTATACTCTTAAAAACCCTTCCTGTCCTCTTAGTCATGAAACAGTCTCATCAAGTAACTGAAAAATTTTAATCTAGTGTAATAATTCAAAATTCTGAATTTTCTTCCAAGTTTTTCTTCTCCCTGTTACCCCAGCCCATAGTAGCGTTTGACTCCCCTTTCCTGCCTTTGACTCTTTCTCCGACCTGCCCCTGCCGGAGGGACGCTGTCCGCCTCCCCAGAGTCCAGACCCAGAGAGCAAGGGCGTCGGTGGACAGGGGCACACACTGGGGTCTCCCTGACCCAGATGTGCGGTCTCTGCTTCTTCTCTGTGAAATGTTACCTTGTGACAGGGGATTGTTGTTGCCTGATGAAGGAATTAGGTGTCCGGCTGTGTTATCATTAATCGTAACTACCGCTGCTCCAGCAGACGCTACTGGGCGCTGTATTTGCAGGCCCCGGGGACTTGCAACCCTGGCACTAATCCTTATAGGTGAGACGCGCCCCCCACTGGTGAGCGGAGGGGCTGGAATCCGGGTGTCTGAGGATCCCAGAGCACTTGTTCCTAGGCTGCCTGCCCAAAGGTTGGGTGGACTTTTTAAATGGTTTTTTTTTTTTTTTACATTCTTTATATTCTCCTTTTTCACTTTTACCCCAAGAGATCAAATTCAAGAAGTTCAACTTGCAACTCCCTGCATGTTTGGAAGGTAGTTTTAAATATAAACATGTATGTATTACTTTAGGAAAACACATTTTTACAAGTTGCAAGAAGAGTGAATTTGTTAGGAAGGAGAAGCGGCTGAGGAGAACTGGTCACACTCAATCAAACCTGGCCGTTTGCCGCTGCTCAGGTGTCCCTGTGCCGTCGGATCGTGCAGACGCTGGCTTACAAATTGCTTTGGTGTTTGTCACTTGAGATGGAACGTACACTAACTGCGGCTAGTTCTACTTTTTATCTTATAGAATAATACAGAAGTTGAGATCTGTTCTTTTTGTTTGCTGTTATTGTTTACAAGGAACATAAATGAAATGGAAGCAAATTTTACTTCCTTTTACAATGAGTATTCTGAAAGGTTTTAGCATTCAATCTGGGATGATTCTCCTATGGGAGACGCTGCCATTATTAGCTTCCTAAGTTATTCAGAACTCATCTCTTCCATATTTATAAGAGGTACAACTTTACAGTTTTTAAAAGAATGGTTCAGTTCCCCAAATAGGAACCCGAGTGCTGACAATTTTAGCAGCATTTCATTATGAGAGTTTGTCACCATTCTCTTCATTGACATTTCATTGGTTTCCTTTCAGAACCAGGAAAGTATCTATTCAACAGATATTTATGGTACAGGCTTAGTTCTAGGGGCTGTGGATAAAACTGTGAACGAAACAGGCAAAGCCCTTTCACAGAGCTCGTGTTCTAGAAAACTGAGGTAACAATGAAAAATAAGCAAGAAATACATAGTACACCTGCTGGTAGTGATACAGTGAAACAACGGAGCAGGATGTCGGGACAGGGTGCCCTGATGGGGTGACAGTGGACAGTGTGTCGTAATTTTAAATCGCGAAGTTGTCACTGAGAAAGTAACCTTTGAAAGACTTGGTGGAGGTCAGGAAATGAGTCAGAGGAAGAACGTGGCATGCAGGGAGAACAGTAAGAGCTTGTCTTATTAAAGAAGGAGCAGGGAGGTCAACGTGGCCAGTAGGGAGTGGACAGAGGTGTGAAGAGAGGGGATGAGGCTGGCGAAGTGTGAGGGACATAGCGGGTCAGGCCTTCTGAGTCTTTGGAGGGAGTAGGGCTTGTACGCTGAGCGAGATGGGGATGCGCAGAAGTGTTTTGATCGTAGGAATGAGAGTGGTCTGACTTCCATTTCAACATACATTGAAAATATACTGTAGCAGAGCAAAGGCAGACGCAGAGAGGTTGGGCGGGAGGCTGCGGCAGTAATCCAGGGGGGAGAGATGCAGGTGGCCTCGATCAGCTACAGCCGAGGAGGAGAAAGGGGAGACGAGGCAGTTTCTGGATCTGTTTTGCGGACAGAGCTAATGGGATTTCCTGACGGAAAGGCAGTGGGTAGGGATGACACAACCAGTGGAGTTCAGCTGCCTTCAAGGCTTTCGGTTGAACAACTGGAAAGGGAAAGATGGAGTTGCCAGAGTTTGTGAACATCTACAACCCAGTTATAATCATGTGTGCATGGGGTGTTTACTCGGCATAGTATGAGGCGTTGCCAGACAGGAGGAAGAAAAGCAAACTCGACTGGCTGTAGTTAAAGCAAAGCAACCTGAGGCCTATAGGTGACCTCGGGCTGTACGTAATGCTGAGCACGTGAGTAGAAATGGGCGACGTGGCACGTGCGCCTCAAGGTACAGGCAGCAGAGAGTGAGCCCAGGTCAGTGGCAGAGGGCACAAGTGACTGGGTGGAGGGGTGATCAATTCTGTTCATGAGAATTCTGATAGATCAGCTCTTCAGCCGCTCTGGAAACAACTGCTTCTAACTAAATTCCTTTGTTTTTAAATGCAAATAACATCTTAAAATCTGTACAGCTAATTGCTGTGACATTGAAATTAAGACCAAGGTGTGTGGTTGATCAGAAGACAGGCAGCCCCTGCGCAGCTCGAGAGCAGCTTCCCAAGGCCGATCACGAAGCCGGCACCGTCCTCCTGAATGGAAAAGCGGCCCGCGCTGGCGCAGACGCGCTTTGCTCCCTACTGGCCAGGGAAGAGAGTGGCTTTGGCTCCAGAGGTACTGGCTCTCTTCACACAGTGCAGGAAGATGGACTTAGCGTCTCAGTGTTGGCCCGCCGTCTAATGTAACGTGGCGGTAACTGATGCACGCTGCTCTTGCAGGGGGTCCAGCACACGATGGGGAGCGGATCAAGTAACATCCACGAAGCAGACACTCCTTCGGGAATATACTGGGCGCACACGGTAGTCACGTCTTCCCAGGCCCTCCAGTAATGGCGTCTTCTGTACCTTATTCTGCCTGTTTGAGATCACCACGTTGAAGATGTGGGTGCACGCTTACATTCCCTAGATATGAGTTTCCTAATGTATTTCTCCCGTTTCTGTTTGCCTGTCATAGCTCGCCCAGATCACCGTATTTCAAAAGTGTCTAAAATGCACTAAGATTCCTTTCGAAATGGGCATTATTTACCTTCTCCTTTATTCTTTTTGATATGTTAGCTGTTTTGGTATATTTTTCCAGTTTGATTGAGCTGTAATTGATACATAAAATTGTATAAGCTAAGGTGTACAACATCATGATTTGATGTATATATATACCAAATATATATGAATATATTGCCAAATGATTACTACAGTAAGTTGACATAGCATCCATCATTTCACGGTCATAACTTTTTTCCTTATGATGAGAACTTTTAACGTCTACTCTCTTAGCCACTTTCAAATATGCAGCACAGTATTGTTAACTCTCGTCTCTAGATTGTACACGTCATCATCACAACTTATGTGTCTTATAACTGGAAGTTCATACCTTTTGACCACTTTTCCCATTTCCTCCAGCCCCACCTCCGCCTCTGGCAACCACCAGGCTGCTCTCTGTTCCTATGAGTTTTGTTTTTTTAGATTTCACATGTAAGTCAGATCATATACAATTGTCTTTCTCTGTCTGACTTATTTCACCTAAATAACGTGCTCACGGTTCATTCATGTTATCACAAAGGGCAAAATCTCCTTCTTTTCACAAGTGAATACCATTCCCTTTTATGTACGCCACATTTTCTTTACCCAGCCACCCACTGATGGACACTTAGATTGCGTCCGTATCGGGCTGTCACAGATAAGGCTGCAGTGAACATGGGAGTGCAGCTACCTCTTCAAGGTCCTGGTTTTGCTTCCTTTGGATCTATACCCAGAAGTGGGATTACTGGGTCATACGAAAGATCTCTTTGTAATTTCGGAGGAGCTGCCGTACTGTTTTCCATCATGGCTGTGCCGGCAACACTGCACAGGGGCCCCCTTTTCTCTGCATCCTCACCAACACGTGCCGTCTCTTTTCCTTTTGATGACAGTCATCCTAACAGATGGGAGGTGACATCTTATTGGGGTTTTGATCTGCATTTCTCCAATGATAAATGATGTTGAGCACCTTTTCATGTACCTGTTGGCCATTTGAATACCTTCTTTGGAAAAATGCCTATTTAATTGGACGGTTTGTGTGTTGCGATTGAGTTGCATTAGTTCCTTACATTTGGCATATTAACTCTTTATCAGATACACTGTTTGCAAGCATCTTCTCCCATACCATAGGCTGCCTTTTCATTTTGTTGATGGTTTCCTTTCCTGTGCAGAATTAATATTGTTAAAGTGACAGTACTACAAGAAGCCACCTGTAGATTCAATGCAATGTCTATCAAGTTTCCAATGGCATTTTTACAGACGTAGACAAAATAATCCTAAAATGTATATGCAATAAAAAAGATCCTCAAATAGCCAAAGAAGTCCTGAGAAACAACAGAGCAGGAGGCATTACACTTCCTGACTTCAAGCTGCACTGTGCATAGCAGTCTAAACAGCATGGTGCTACCATAAAAACAGACATACTGACCAGCGATTTGCAACCAGCGTGCCACAATAAATTTTAAAACATGCAACACCTGACTATTTAGTCAGGGGCACTAACCTCTTTTCCCCTAGATTGTCAAATGAAAAAATGACAACAGCCAACACAACAGTAGCCATCCAGTGTGAATGCCCTGTACTGAGCCACAAATATATAGGTCGTTTAATAGACTTGCATCTTATTGGTCACGTCGCATAAAAAGGTTGTGTCTGATTGGTTAATTCTTTGTACCAGATATCCTTATATGCAAGTTTAGACACCTGACTTCTTAAAAAGTCACTTTGGAGCAAAAAGGGTAGGGAATTACTATTATTATATGTTTTTGCAAACCAATCAAAATTATACCTATTTTTTTGTCAGATGGACAAAAAATGTAATGTATTTTTTTTTTGGTGTGCTGCAGAATTTTAGTAATTAGTTTATGTGTGCTGTGAGACCAAAAAGGTTGAAATCACTGATATAGACCAATGGAGTGGAATGGAGAGCTCAGGAACACACCCCTTCATATGTGGTCAACTAGTATTTGACAAGGCAGCCAAGAACACTGGATGGAGAAAAGACCGTCTCTTCACTCACTGGTGCTGGGAAAATTGGATATTCACATGCCAAAGAATGAAACTAGACCCTTATCTTACACCACCCACAACAATGAACTGGAAATGGATGAAAGACTTAAATGTGAGACCTGAAATCATAAAACTCCTAGAACAAAACACCTAAAGCATAAGCAACAAAAGCAAAAGTAAGGACATGCTCCCCTTTTGAAACATGAAGTTGATTTGTTCATTGCTTAACAATGGTCCTTCTTGAACAGAATCACAGAGATGGAGATCACATGGAAGGTTACAGTGGGGAGGGGGAGGGGGAGAGAGGGGGAAAAGGTACCGGGAATAAGCAGCATAAATGGTAGGTACAAAATAGACAGGGGGAGGTTAAGAATAGTATAGGAAATGGAGAAGCCAAAGAACTTGTGTGTACAACCCATGGACTTTAGCTAAGGGGGGGAATGCTGGTGGGAGGGGGTTGCAGGGCAGAGGGGCATAAAGGGGAGAAAAAAATGGGTCAACAGTAATAGCATAATCAATAAAATATATTTTAAAAATGTTCCTCGTTAAAGTGCCGCAAGATTGCTGAGAAAGTTGGAAACAACGTGAGGAGGCTCCTAAGAAGAGCTCAGACCTCGGTGTCCTGCATGCCTCCCACCTTCAGGCCTTCTTGCCAAGGAGGGTGCAGAAGGCAGATCGTGTCCACAGGGCGGAGGCTGCAAGATTTGGTGAAATCAAAAGATAAAGACAAGTTAGAAACATTATTGGTAAAACATAAAGCAGCAAAAGCCTCAACTTCTTAAAAAAAATTTTTTTTAAGTTTTTAAAGCAACAGGAAAGACAGTGGGGGAGGGTGGGCAAAAGCAATGTCCCTGTTCTTTGCCCTAGAAGTCCCCCTCTGTGATATTATGCATAATAAAACCTTAATAGTGGCCACCTTTCCAAAATGAGAAGGAGAAGGGACTTTTCCTTATCACTTCATGATTTCCTATTTTGTTTGAATTCTTTATTAACAGTATGATTCACTCTCATTATTTAAAGTTGTTCTAAATGAAGGGGGGAAGGCAGTAATCCCCCAAAGTGCCCAGAGCAGTGCTGGTTCACAGTAGGCAGCAGTCAGTATCCCAGAGCCTGACCCCCTAGGAGAGACAACTTGCCCTTGGTAAGGACTCGAGTTGCTGGAAATCTACGGTCACTAGATCGTGTATAGAGAAAAGAATGCACATTGTCTTTTAATCCAAAGGTCATTAGTATTGGTAATGAGATATTTATCTGTAGAATCACTTATCCTCTTGACCCTGAATTTGTGATGCTATTTGACTTAAAAAAACAGCTGTGAGAGGATGTAAGCGAGAGAAATATTATTAACCTGAGCTTGATCTTTCATTAGCTCCTGCAATATGTAGTGAACTCAAAAGATACCTGTTGCAGTAGGTTAATTTCTGCCGCGGAGGGAGTTGCTGAAATTTACATTTGCTGTATTTAACTGTCTGTAGGAAATCACTTTAGATACGTCCGCCTAGGAAAAGGGCAGAGTACTGATATTGTGTAATTATTCTTTCCTTTCATCTCCAGAACATTTATCCCTGGACAGAATTCAGTGATAGTGAAAAAATCACCTCTTTTTATTTATCTCCTTGGAAATTTACAAGGAGTGCTGGTTTCTTACCTTCTAGTAAATAATACAGCCTCTTGTTATTAAACTTAAAAATATCATTTCTAACTCACCAGATGACCATGCTACCCTTGATGACAATTATGACTTCAAAGTGGCTTGACGAACTTTCTGTTGAATATGATTATGAATTTGTAGGTAACCAAAAAGAGCAAGTAATGCAGAGATGTTGCGTGCATCGATTCATACCCCGCCTACAGACATTGGGAAGGGGTGAAATTCGCCAAAATCCCAGCGATGCGGTGAGGCAGCTAGTTCTTCCGTGGGGACTCTCTACCTTCCCATCCATAGTCCATTGTTAGACCATCTGTTCCTTTGCCAACCGATTGGCTCCCTCTGCATCTGCTACAGAAGGCGGTGTGCGCGCCGCAGGCTGAGAAGAGAGCGTGTATCCGCACCGTGCCGTGCAACATGTGCTTCATTACCGTGGGCAAATGCTTGTTTTTAAGCTAGTAGGAAAGAAGAGGCAAGCATAGTCATTTAATTACCCTTGCTTCCGAGCCTTTTCTCCTTTTCCACCTAATGCACTATTTCAAAGAAGCAGAACACCAGTAAAAACAACATTTTGATGAATGGTTTTACAACATAATGGCTCATAAAAATTTATTAGAGATAGAAGAAAAAGTGGAAAGATTAAGAGATTAGAGTTCATATATGTTCAAAATACTGTTTAATTTTGATTTATCTCTAAAGATTCACCAAGAACAAGATGGCAATTCTGTGGCTGATTTTCTCTCTAGGACATTAGAGTTACTTGGAGTATCTACTAGTGTCGAATTCTAACAACAGGGTAGTTGTAGAATAAAAGCTGAGAGATTGATGTGTGTGTAGTATGTGTGTGTATAGTGGAGGGTGTAGGGGATGAGAGCTTTGTAATTGTTGCACAATATTCCTAAAGTTATTTTGTTGAATGCTAAAGAATTCTACAAGATTGCTTCATGTACTGGAATTCTGTCGCAGTCATTGCCTGGGACTGGAAAATTTTTCCCTGGGTATAAATATTTTTCTTTTCCCTAAACAGCAATTGTGAGGGGCTCTCCTCTGGAAGAACTCTCTGGGCTCCAATCTCTTTATGATACTTAATTTTCCAGAGTTGTCCTTTGAAAGATTCTGGACATTACTCTGATATTTATCTACAGATAAATGTCTCATTACCAATGCTAATGACCTTTGGATTAAAAGACAACGTGCATTCTTTTCTCTATACACGATCTAATGACCACTTTAAGTGAAGGTAGATTTCCAGCAACTCGAGTCCTTACCAAGGGCAGGTTCTCTCTCCTAGGGGGTCGGGCTCTGAGTTGGTCAGATCTGGACACTGATGCTGTGCTTTTAGGGAGGCTGGCTAAGGTGAAATCAGTCCTCTTCCTCCGGCTGCAAACCTTCTGCGCTTCAGTCCAGAGTCGCGCGCTCTGCAGAGCCATCACTGGTATCGCTGAGCGGAGTCCCGGGAGCCCGGGTGCCGGAGATGCCAGGCAGGCCTTTGGCTGTCCTTCCACCAAATTGAGACAAAGCTGCTTTCAGAGTCAATTGAATTCTCAACTCTAATCAGTGACCGTGTTCATGGCAATCCTGAGTGATTGTCTTGCATTTAGAGCAAACCCAGGGAAATCAAGTTACAGGCGACACTCTCTTTGTCCAGCTATCAGCGTGAGATTGTCATCAGTCCCCCCCCCCCCGAGTACCTATTTCCTTATCGTGTGACAAGATAGTCGTTCTAAAATTTGCTGCCCCAAATTGTTCAGACATGTAATCACACGTATTTGAGACTGTGAAAAGGTTAGAGCTGTCCAACTGCCTTTCTTTGCCCACATTTAATTCTGAGGAGATGGGAAGTCTCACACCAGTGCAGACTTTACTCAGTGGTTTATGGCAAATTCTCTAAGGCCCTCATGTTTTCAGGAGGGTACCATGGAAGACTGCGAATCATACCGTGCAGCCATGAGGATGGAAGTTAGAAAGGAAAACAATGGGAAACTTCACGGGCCTTTGAAATGAGCAAATGGTTAGTTTTCAGGAAAACCAATTCTTACAGCAGACACCCGATGAGCGATTTTCGATCTGTGTTGGCAATATTTCTTGAGGAAAGAGGAAAAGCGGTCCTTTCAAGGCCCTTCCTAAGCCCCTGCAGTGTGTATTCCACACGGGTCACTTCGGGAGGCCACCTCTATGA
The DNA here is from genome assembly GCF_022682495.2 of Desmodus rotundus. Lineage (NCBI taxonomy): Eukaryota > Metazoa > Chordata > Mammalia > Chiroptera > Phyllostomidae > Desmodus > Desmodus rotundus. Next base: position 43,227,438 of record NC_071396.1, read on the forward strand.
TTCAGCACGCAAAGCGTGGTCTCTTTGCTTTCAGATATTTAGTAAGCTCATGCAGAAAAATTATTTGGCCATTCCCTTGACAGAAGCGAATCAGTATGGAAGAACAAATGTAATACTGGGGAGGATCCTAGCTGTCTCAGCCTTTGGGCTGCAGCTCAGATCCCCACCTGCACTACAGGTGAGCCCTTCAGCAAGCTTCGTGTAGTCTTGCCTGCTGACAGCTCAGCCTGTCTTCTCCTCTAGACACGTACCGTTGGCCCAGCAGGACTTGAGTTGTAGTACCCCCACGGAGGTTATGCTTCCCTGCCCCACACAAGGACCGAATGGTAAGAGGGTATAGGTAGTGGCCCTTTGCTTCAAGGTAGAATACACTCTGCTATGCAGTTCACAATTGGTACCTATTGCTATCCCCAAAATCGGGCTGCAGCTAGATTCCAGGTGGACCATAATGAGCTTAGCTCCCTCTGCTTCCCTCACTCTCTTTTCCCCAAAAGAACTCCCCGATTAGACATGTGCACCTGAACTTGCCTCTAGGCAAGCAAACCCAAAGCAAAGTGGGTGCTGCATTTCTTCAGCTGGACTGTTGCTCTACCAGCATCAAATGTAAGAGACACCAGGAGGCATCTGTTACTTAGCGCTGCTCATCGCACTGAGCTGACAGAACAGTAAGTGTTTTCTCAGAAAGTACATCCTAATCCTGTAAAGGTGAGGGTCACTGAAAGAGAAAGGCAGATAGTGACTTTGAAATACTGATGGAGGGTCATTAAATTTTCCTCTTTTCACAGTTTTTAACAACTTTGCTTATTTTAAAGGTTATAAAGCTCTATTTTCGTGTAGATATAAATAAACTGCATGATGGAGACTACATGCACCATCATCGAATTTTACATTTTAAGAAATGTAAAAGTATGTCTTACGTCTTTTAGGGATGCCTGTGTTTTTCTAAGTTATATGTTGGGAAGAGCACAGAGAGGGTAACGGTGGTGGAAGTCGTGAGAGCGCGCTAAGAAATTTTAAGGAAGCGTGGACTTAAGAATCAAGAATCTCCTTTGTTATCAGATGTCATTATTACCTTCTAGATTTTAATTTGCATATAAATTTATTGTAGCATAGCACCTAATATGCATTTTCTCCCAGACAGCGATTACTCAGGCCAATCTTTAATTAGATCAGGGCAAAATAAATGTTTATATCCTCTAATTTTGAATTATTCGCACTTCCTATTCCAATTTTAAAATGATAAATTCTCCTCATGGTATTAATTATTTTTTGTGTACTGGCGTGAACGAGCCAAGCTCATCAATCAGCACCTTGCACATGTGAGACAGGGTTTCAGTATTTATTTGTTTTTCTATTTTTTATTTTATTTATATTATTATGGTCCATTATTATCACGTTAGCAGAATATTTCTGTGTTTTTCAGACATAAAGTGCATTTCAAGGTTGATAAAGTTTCTCTATAAGATTTTGTTTTAAATTTTTTAGATGATGACGCTTTAGAGATAAAATCAGTTACTTGCTTATCGTGTGGGGAAATATGTAATAGTTTCGATGAACTGGGCAGTGTTATGGGCAAAATGGTGCATTGCAGTCTCCAATTTTCCTCTCTCTTCATGGAGCAAATAAACATGAATTCATTATTCTGTTTCTTCTGTGGAGCACCCTAGAGGAATTGCTGTTTGTTATAATGCCACATGCTTTCTAAGCCTCAGGAGTAGAAACACAAAAATACGTTCAGAAAAGGAGTTTCATTTTTTGGCTCCTTGGCAGATTCCTGATAACCACAGAATTCAACCTCGGGAACGGACAGAACCAACTTTGACGATTGGGAGGTAAGTAACTGACCTCAGGCAGTTATCCTAAAACCCAAACTTAGGTTAAAACCGCTGCTGGCCCAGTGAGTGAGCTGAGATGTGTTTCTCAATCATGACATAAACTTTATGTTAACAAGCCGTCCTCTCGCCTCCAAGACTTTCTCCACTAACTAGGTCAGAAACGCAAAAATCTGCCATGTTAGCATTGACTTTTCTTTTTAGTTAGTTTTGTGTTTGTCTGTCTTGTTTGCTCTGCTAACCTGGAACCTTGTTGCTAAATGTTCAGATGATGTTAAATGTTCAAATAGGGAGAAGTTGCCTATTTTGCTATCCTATAATTTATAACACCAGGGGAATGATTCATTCATCAGATCTTTTGTTGAGTATGGATTTTAATAAAGATTTAAGGGATGGAAAGGAGGGTTTTGAATGGATTTGGACGTCTAGAGAGGGGCGGGCCTAGAATAGGAGGTAAGTAGCAGGCTAGTTGAGATATTTTCCCAGTTTCACTACTTGCCTGTGTAGGACTGTTGGCAGTATTTGTCCTGGCAGACAGGAGAAATGCATGCACCATCTCCGACTCAAATGTTAGGACGGGAGCCATCTACAATTCTAAAGGAGGGGCACGGGCAGTGTAATGATCCTTTGCAGTACTACGGCCCAGGATTTGCCTTCTGAACTGGAAGGCAGTCACACACAATGCCGGTTCTTCATTGGTTGTATTTGCTGTCAGGCAGCGGAACTAGTTTAGGAAATCATTGGGGAAGCCCCGACGTAGGAGCATCTTTGACGGCGTTTATCATTGTGCTCGAGAGCAGGCCTTACAACCTCTTCAGTGAAAAATACTGGCTTCTGGACTTAATTACAATTTAGTTCTAGATTTAAGATCAGTGTACTTTCGTGTTGAGAAACCCCATTTCACCATGCGGGGCCTCTAATGTCAGTTCTGTAACAAATGAGTGTCCTGTAAATGAGGACTTTGAACAGGAAGTTGGTGATCTCATACATTTCCTCACTCATTTTGTTCATTAAGCAAATATTTATTGAGCGCCTACTCAGTGTTCTTCACTGTGCTGAGTGCTGGGAACCTTGAGGTAAATAGGAGAGTGGATTCCTGCCCTTGTGAGACTTAAGGCCACGTGGGGGAGTCAAATAAACAGGAAGACAAACAAGTATACATCTTGAAAATGCAGTGAAGGGAAATGCACTAGTGATGCAATGTGATAGAAAGTGACAAGAAGAGACTGCCTGAGTTGGTTGTTTAGTAAGGAGCCTGCTGTGACCAGGGGTGACTGATGGCCCCTGCACCTGAGCAAAAGCAGGCAGGCCATGGTCCCTGGGGCCCCACGGAGTGATACCGAACTGTTGGAGCCTGAAGCCGAAGGCTGGACAGTGACCATGCCTCACAGGTTCTTACAGACAAGTGGGAGGTCTTTACTGTGAGAAGAGCGGAAGCGTGAACAACATTTTTTAAAGCAGGGGAGCAATGTAACCTAATCCCTGTTGGTAAGAAGCTAGGAGATCAGTTAGACTACCAACATGCTTACAGATGAGGGCGTTAACAATAGAAAGAAACAAAAATTGGTGTCTTATAGATAAGTTTTGGACATAGAACCAGTCAGACTTGCTGACTTAGGAAGAAAGAGGAAAAAGAATGGTCAAGGATATCTTTATTTTCATTTTTTTAAATTTGAGTCAACTGCGTAAATGGTGGTATTTCTTGAGGGGGCAGAGCTGAGACAGACTAGTCTGGGGTGGCAGTATCGAGGCAGGAATCAGAACTTAGACTTGGCCTTGCTGAGCTTGAACCCCACGTCAGACATCAATATAGAGACGCCAGGTACCGAGCTGCACCAAGTCTGCAGCTTAGAGAACAGAGCAGAGGTGGACATGCGTATCCGGAAATATGTAAAGCTTCAGTGTTTGCAGATGGCATTTAGGGGCCCAGGGTCAGTAAGTTTATTGTAAGAAGACAATGTACGCTGAGAAAAATCTAAACAGTCCAGCATTGATTATCAATGAACTTCATGGTTTGGAGGTCAAGTAAAGGAAGAAGAATAAGGAAATAGGACGAAAGAGTCGCAAAGAAAGTGGGATGAAAACCAGCAGAGTGTGGCATTATGGAGATCAGCAGAATAGAATGTTTCCAGGAGAGAAGAGGAGGTCGGCTATGTCAGCTGTTGCTAAAAAACGAAGCTACAGACGTCACCGAATTCAGCCACCTGGGGTTTTGCAGGGGACCGTGAGGAGCAGAAGCACGGTAAAGGGACCCAGACTGGAGTACAAGGAAGCATGACTGGGAGAAAAAAAGAGGGCAGGGAGAAAGGGAAGTCTTTTAAAGGAGCAGAAAAATGGTTGCTGGAGAGAATATGAGGTCGCAGGAATATATGTTTTTTAAAGATATAAAACTCTTAACTAAGCAAGAATGTTTGGTGGATGGTACATTTGGGCGGCCTAAGGAATGCAGGTTTTTAACGGGACTAACAGAAAGACAAATGGGAAAACAGGCCCCAAACCCTCATCTCCAACTCCTGGCACCAGGGCACATGGATCATGAAAGAAAGTCAAAAAGCACTCACTAAGGAGGGTTGGTTAAAAAACAATAAAAAAGAAAACCAGTGTGCTCAGGTACATTCAAATTTAGGTAATGGGAAAGTGAAGGAAGTAGTTACAGAAGAGACTGTGGGTGGAGGGAAGTTTAGTGACCATAGGCACGGGGTTTGAGAGGACACTGAAGTGGTTAGAAGGGAGCGGAGGGTGGAGCATTAGAGAATGTGCAAAGAACAGCCTGGGGATGGAAGTGAGTGAGAGTGAGTGCCATGATCTGGGAGGTTTGCTTTGTGCTGGTGGCCAGGGGTGTGGGCGAGAGCGCCGAGAGTGAAAGGAAGCCTGATCGGTTCTGTGAACCTGCTGTAGAGAAGGTTCAGTGTTCGCCCTGGGGATGGATGGGAAGCCCTGACCTGGGAGCTGCCGCTCCTGCCAAGGGTGGGGGAGCGTTGTTCCTTATCCCTTCAGTTTGCCTCAGTCTGGCTCCCGCAAAACCTGGCCCATCTTCTGAGATGGAAAATGTGTCACTCTTCTGTCAGCCAACAGGAACGCGGCGTGTGTCCTCAGAGTGCGTGGAGATCCCCAGCCCTGCCAGGGTGTGCTTCAAAACCGCCTGCAGTGGAAAACCCTCAGTGCTCGGTGGCAGGGCAAGGAGTGAAGGGAAGGAGCTTTCACTGAGCACCCAGCTATGCCAGGCTCTTGAAACCTTGTCTTATTTATTGTGACTTCCGTGCACTTCTCTGCCTGTTTGGTAAGCGACAGTCTCAGCTATGCTGAGGCCAGTAAGGCTGGAGAGCAGCAAACAGCCATGATAACTCATGTCTTTAACATTCCCTTGTTAAAGGGAAGAGGGTCCTGGCCCGGGAGGCCGCTGTATTATTGCCGTCACATTACACGTAAGTGGAAATACTACTGCGTTTGGAACTTAGATTTCTTGCTCTCTCATCTCTTTCAAGGTTAGGAAGCAGTGTAGCATTACAAATGAAGGTGAGCAACTTTTTCTTTTTTTTTTTTTTTTTTTTTTTAATTTATTTATTGTTATTTAATTACAGTTGTATGCCTTTTCCCCCATCCCTTCACCCCACCCCAGGTGAACCCACTTCCCTCCCCCCTCTCCACCCTCCCCCTTGGATTTGTTCATGTGTCCTTTATAGTAGTTCCTGTAATCCCCTCTACCCACTGTCCCCGCCCCCACCCCCCCACCCCCGCCCTTGCTATTGTTACATTGTTCTTAACTTCAATGCATTATGCTAAGTGAAATAAGCCAGGAAGTGAGGGACAAATACCATATGATCTCACCTTTAACTGGAACATAAGCAATAGAAGGAAAAAGCAAACAAAATATAACCAGAGACATTGAAGTTAAGAGCAACTTTTTCCATGACAACAATTAAACTGGTTCATAATGAAATGCTGTGTGTACTATGTACTATGTGTATTATGCTGTGTGTGCTAAAATACATGGTTGAGGTGGGAGGAGATGCTGACAGGGATGTCATCATGCAAAAAAAAAAAGAAAAAACCCAATAACAAACCAAACCCCCCCCAAACTACCTAGTGATTAAGGTGCTTCACAACTTGACATTTTCACCATGACCTTAAACTTCGGGCAAATAGGTTTAATCTCGTGATTATCCCAAAGAGCTGTGAAGCAATTAATTCGAGGGAAGCTGTTCCTGCAGATACAGTATTAAAGATGACATATTTCCTGGCTTGAATGAATTTACTATCTAGCAAAAGATACAATCAGTTGGAACCTACATTGGAAGAACAGGGCCCCTGAACTTGGGGCGGGGGGAAGGGCAGACCTCTCAAACCAGCAGAGATCCCGCACCAACAAATAATTTCCAGAGAGACCGCTGTATGAAGTCAGAATTTCAGTTTGCGACGTTTGCTGTTAAAATGTCTGTCTGGAAAAACCTGACTTTGGTGACCTCTTCATTGCCAGCAATGAATTGTAAATAAGTTCAGTTGTTCTCTGTTTGGAAGAGATTCAACTGTAATCAATTAATGATTAAATTAAATTAATTAAAATATTTACTAAAATACAATATTAAAAGATGGCATTGTTTCTCCTCTTCCGTTTCAGTGGTGCATATCTTCTGTAAATACAAGAAAAAATTCAAATTTTAAAAGTACATTTGAGAAGTTGTTAAGATCTGGTTCTACAAAACCCTTGGGACGATATAAATGAGAGAGAAAATATTTTCAAATTTGTCTTTGATCAGAATGAATTGTGTTTGTGTTCAAGAAGGCATTGAAATGACTTGAGCTCATCTTGCCTTTAATCTTATTTCTCCCTTAAGATTTCACTGCTTTTAGGAATAGTAATGAATCATTCACTCAACAAACATTTATTTTTCACCTCCTCTGTATCAAGTACCAAATGAATTCTGAGTATGATATCAAAATATACCAGACAGGAGCCTCCCTCCACACAGATCTTATAAATGCACCCTGATAAAATTATGAGTGAAATACCAGCTTATAGGACAAAAAGTGTTTTCCAAAATATTTGAGATAAGTAATTCACGGGCCTCTCAGAGAATATCATGATGCCTTGTACACCATGCAGGTTTTTCCTGGATCAGATCTCACCTCAGTGTAATAGGAAAATTCCTGTTGGGTGCAGTTCACTAGCTGAGATGAATAAAGTTCAAAAAAAATACTTCTTACATAATAAGTTCTGAAAAGCCCCAAAAGCAATATACAGAACTGTCTCTAATGCCATCATAACAGTAAGAACTAATTCCATCTGAGCTGTAGAAACTAGGAAATAAAGAGCATCACTTTACATTGTCATCACTTTTGGGGTCATTATCTAATCAGACCAAGTAGAATGATGCCATTGCATTGCATAGGCATATATGTTCCAGCTACTTCTATAAATTCAATCCTTAATATAACTTTGCCCTCTGTAATTATTGAACAGAATAATATATTGTCAGGTTTTTTGTTTTAACCCGAACATCTCAGGAGCACCTGTTTTCTTCTTTCTTTTGTAGGTAAAGATAAGTATAACCTTATCTTCTTTGCAAATGTGTGGCTTTCAAAAGAAGGATGCTAAGGAAAAAAATAAGGGAAAAGTAAAAAGACTAGTTTTTTTGATATAAAGTGAAATATATAGCTACCCCATGAAACATACGCCCACTCCTCCGTGAATATTTCTATGTACTTTGTAATTTCTTACCTTACAGTTTATGATTGTCAATGTGCGTCTCTGAGAAGTGACCACTCTGTGAATGAGTAGTTCAGCAGATGCGATTCTTCTCTTTTCGTGTCTGCTCCGATGGTGGGTGTCTCTGCCGGGGTCACCTAGGGACCTCACCAAGTCCAAGTCTAAGCACATTACCCTGCACCTTTCTCCTCCCTCCCTCCCACCCTTTCTCCCACCTCTCTCTCTTTCTTCTCCTCTATTTTTGTTTTTCTTCTTCTTCTTCTTTGCTCTTGTTATTTATCTATTCTCCAATTTCTTCTCTTTCCCCAGTCTTCTTCCAGTTGCAAGTGAGATGAGGAGGGGAAACGCTAAGATCTGGTCTGTGCGTGAAACCCACCTTTCGGCCCTAGTTTTTCCCCTTCACCAAAGTTGCAGGGAGGGAGATGGGGTAGTGGCTGCAGAATTGACAACATTTATAATTTGGCCTAAGTCATGAGGTAGATTAACACCCTCCCAAACTCTCATTTTAGAACTTAATGGAGAGTTTATAAGTAAAAGATAAAGTGTGACATTCATTTGGGCCAGAGTTGAGAGTTCTGGTTCTCATGGTCGGGAAGAAGTTATCGCTCCAAGAAGGTATTTTATAAAATTTTCTCATTGGCAGTGACTGGGGAACATGCTGACGTAGTACAAGGCTTCTCTTATGAAAGACGCTAATTCGTTAAAGCTGTGTCCCCTTACATTGCGCCTACAGATAGCCGGCACTTGCCCTGAAAAAGAACAAGAAATCATTCTCAGATGTTCCCTTACACATTGTCCCGACCCAAAGGCCACCATGTAGCAGCTCCTCAAAATTAGGAAGTCTAACCAGACTTCTGGGAAAAACCTTTCAAGATGTTTTATTTGAAACCGAATATACATGTTTTTAATTGAAAGAGAAGCTGTCAAAGCACTCTAGTAACAGGCTAAGCTTGAGGATAAACTCCACTAGGATGGGATGTGCTTTGTGATCGTCGTGGAAATGCTGCTTGATGAACTCGTTAATTTGTGTATCATCGGGTGGTTCTCTCCCACAGCCAGTGACCAATCAATGATAAAACATTTCCTGCCTCTCTTCCCATGCCCTTAATTGAGATGTCGATAACCATGCCTGTTCTTCAGCAGTTCACAGATGGGAAATAATCAAGTCCTGCTCCGCGCAGTCAGCGGAAGGGGTTGATCCACTGTCGTCATGTTGCTCTCTTGGTTGGGGAGCCGAACTTCTCTATGGTTTGTATTTATTTGAATGCCTTGCCAAGGGAGTTTCAAGTAGAACCTTGTATCTTGAGACTGTTTCTTCAACCCTTTAAAGGTGCTTAGGAGAACCTTTGGTGGCTATGGTGTGTAAGCTGTGTCTTCCTTCCTAATATTTGAACACTGAGGACCAAAGTATTGCCTAAGCCACCTGGTGTTGTAGGACGTGGCTTAGCTCTTCCACACCTTCAGCGCTGGCAGGACTGAACTTAGGTGCTGCTGTCTGTCTGGCTTAGGCATTCTCTTCAGTGTTATGTAAACGCTGCCAGTTGCATGTCAATTATGTCCTATTATCTCTGGTTAAAGACTTGGAGAGAGTAATTCAAATTAGCTTCCACTTGTTATATTGGCCTATTTAAAAATAATTTAAACTTCATTTGTGGTATCTTCAAACAATACATTATAGTGAAAAGTGGGCATTTTTAAATGACACCATCTGCCAACTAGAGAGAGTGCAGTCCTATGCCTACACGAAGAATACCAGTTTATTATGTTGTGAAATCTCGACTTAACCATCTGCTTTGGTGAGATACCAGCAATTTCTAAAAAAAAAAAAGTAACTTTAATGACTATTACATAATAGCTAGTTGCATATACCATTTTGCCATTTAAAGAAGATTTAATAAGCACTAACATTTAGGAACAAAAATGTGGTTTAAAACGGGAAGCCTGATAAAATGAAAGAAACATGGGCACTAGAATCACAGATAGTTGGAACCCAAGTCTAGACTAGCCTGTCTTCACTGTCGGAGGATGAGAATTAAACTTGGCCTGTGGAAATAGACTCATTTTCGATACGGACAAACCCGCACAGGCCAGCCAGACTCACCCGGGCTTGAGGAAAACCATCTGGAACTATTGTCCCCAAACTCAGCTGACAGACGAATTCACCACGACTTATTTATCTTTTTTCACTGTCGCGTTGTTGCGATAGCAACTCATGTGCGCCAGTAAGCTGGTGGGAGCATTTGATGTACATCTATCTTTGAACTAGTAGTGCAGCTATGACAAAGAACGTGGTATATTTATGTGGATTATCATAGAAAGATAAACAACCCATTCTTATACAGAAAAAATAAGTTTTGAATACTATAAAATATGACCTTTGTTAGTAAAATTAAAACATATTCCTATTTGCAAGTAAATCATCAGTGAAAGGTCTGGAACACTGTCTCTCAGCTATTACCAGTGACCGGCTCTGTGGGGACGCTTGAGTGGGGGCGGGGGCGTGCCGCGTGCAGGGAGGTCTCGTGTTACATTCTGTGCAATTCTCTGTTGTTTGGGTTTGTTTTTAGGGTAAATATATATTCATATACTGCTTCTGTAAGTAAAGCGTAAGGAATATAATGGAAAATCAACAAAAACAGTAAGTTTAGTTATAGAAGGGAAACTCAAGGTCTCCAGAGACTATCCATCCAGCAGCAGGATTCTACCAAATTTGGGTTTGTTGTAGCCGCGTTACTCTCCTAACTCCACGCGTTGTGGGAGCCCCTGGCTGGGAGCCCAGGGTGAGCCCGCAGCGCTCACAGAGCGGTCGCGTTATTACGCGCCCGAGGAGACAGCTGGCGCCACAGGGAGGTACCCAATAGGCCCCCAAAGAATGGCCTAGGAAACCATGATAATGTTATAAACGTCCTAAATACCTGGGGTGTGGGACAGGGACATTTTCTGTGAGGAGAGCAAGCGTGACTACCTGGAGTGTAGGTCAGGCATTCGAAGAAAGGGACAAACCCGTAGACCCAAGTCAAGGGGACATTTAAGTCATATTAAGTGAAATGCAAAACTGATCAAGTGTTTTGGAGAAGCTAAGGGGAGAGAGCAAGGTGTGAACAAGCTTGTAAATTAGATGTGGGATTAGAGTTGCCAGAGGAGGTGACAAGTCACAGAAATTTGGGAGTAGAATTGAGTGACAACTGTGTCCAGTAAGACTTGAAAACAAAAGTGGAGTGTACCAAAGGGATCGGGGTGGAGCAAACCAAGAACTGTTCTTTATCCCCTCTGCTTTCCTGGTGTATTTGTGTCATTCTTCCCTTCTCTGCAGATGCGTTGTCTCGGAACCTCAGTGCACCCTGCCGTAGCTGGCCACTCCCACAGCGCCCCTGCCACGTGGTGCAGCGCTCAGAAAGAGGTACTAGGCCCAGGTCTATTTACAGGGAGAGATAAGTCTGATTAGCCAAGCGTGGCTCTAGAACCCATCCAGTAACCTGCCAGTGAGGATGGTGACCCGCTGTGTAGTTCCATCACGTGAGTCCATGCCATCATGGGGATGCAGTTCCCACAGAAAGTGGGGGGTTAAGTAGGGAGCCAAACACCTTCTCCATCTACTAACTCTGTAACTATTAACCATATAGTGGCCATTGTGGAGATTTTCTTCGTGGAACTACCATCAATAAAAGTATTGCTAAGAAATATTTTGTGACAAAGTGTTGGCCCCATGGCACTGGCCACACCAGTTCACTGGCAATAATGACATATTTATTTTTTTTTATTATGGACTCCTCAGCAAAAATTGTAGTCAAAAGAAAAACAGAGATTTCTGTCTAATCAAGAAATGCTGAAACCAATCTTGGGAATCTTTTTTTCATAGCCTTCCCATAGAGCCTCTGCCTGTAGCCGTGGCTTTCTGCACTTTAACGCTCCTTAGATGGTCTGATCAGCTAATATCTGCAGGCCTTGATTGATCCTCTCTGCCCCTATTTTTTTGAAAATGGAAAAGCTGAAGCACTTCAACTTTCTCAAAGCTACTAAGACTGAGAAAATGGGCTGAATCAATAAATATGGAACGTTAAGTATTAGAAAAGGCTCTGATTCTAGAAAGAATACCTAGAAGAGACAAGAACCTATAAACCATGACAAGTAAACAATATAAAAATTCACTAACTATGAAAGACGGTGAACAAGGGGCAAATTGGACAGCAAGCCCATGATTAACCGCTGAGTCAGTTACATAACGATAAATAAGTCCAGAGGAAGGCGATGTCCTATAAATTGGATATGCTCAACAGTTTATGTATTCCCATATAGACATTCTCATTGCATTGACCAATTAAGACAATTGGTTATAAAAAGAAAAATAGCTACTTTTTATAGACTCCATCTCATAAAAGAGAGTAGAATCACAGGAAAAGTAAGTAAATAAAACCAAAACTAGGTTGCAATCAAGTCTAAGCAACAGATGAATGGTGTGGACACAGAAGAGACTGAATCAGGCCCAAAGTGGGTCACAGCAGCTCAAAGTTGTGAGGAAGCAAGAACTGTAATTAAGGAGAAGCCCTGTAGAACGAAAGGTAAGAATTGGGGAATTGGAGCTAGGAATACCACCAAGCAGGCAGATCTGTAGAAGGAATCCATAGAGTAGAACTGAGTCTGTTAATGAGGATGGTCATTTCTCATATGTATGAGTCTCAGATCCAGAGACACTGCCTCGGTTCCAGACCTGCCTTCCAGTGCCTAACCGTGAGGCCAGGGTTATGGCCTCTTTTGATCGTGAACTTCTATAGGACTCCATCACCTTTTTCACACCTGTGTTTTTTTCAGTGGCTCCTCTACTGGCCCAAGTCTGCTCTTTCTAACTGGAAGAGCTGCAGAATAATGAATAAATATGGTAAATGTCTTGGTCAGCTTGGCCTGCCTAACAAAGTACCACAGTCGGGGTGGCTTAAACAACAGAACTTTGTTTCCTCACTGTTCTGGAGGCTAGAAGTCTGAGATCAGGGTGCCAACATGGTCCACTTCTGGTGAGAACTCTCTTCCTGGCTGGCAGACAACTGCCTTCTCACCGTGTCCTTACCTGGGGAGAGAGAGACACCTGCGGTGTCTCTGCTTAGAAGGGCACTAATCTTATCGTGAGGGCCCCACCCTCCTGACCTTGTCTAACTCTAAATACGGCCCAAAGGCCTTGTCTTCTGTATTTAAAAACAAATAGGCAAACACTAATTCTCCCCCAAAGTACCTGGAAAAAGAAAGAGATCAAGAGCAGCTCTACCTTACATCCCAAGGGAGGTGAACAGTAGAGACAGGAAGGTGTTGAGTTGAGGCCCAGAGGCCTGCCTCTAGCAGAGGGCTTTCAATGACTATTTTATTCACACGTTGTCTCTGAATGTGAAATGGCGAAGCAGAGCCGCTGACATGGTTGTGTTTGTTTGTCTGGGGGTGACATAGGAGGCGATATGATGACAAAAGCAGGGTTTGCTGCCTGCTGGAAGAAAGGTGCTGCTCTAGCTTCCACCTTCATGTGCCCTGCAGGTGTGGCTCCTCCTCTATTTCCACCTTGCTGGGACATCCTCCGCCCAGTGGGAACCCAGAGAAAATGCTGGGAAAAAAAAATGGAGCTCCTCTGTGAGGCAGCTGAATACATTAGTTTTAGTTTTGATTGCTAGGACAGAAAGCATTCTGTTTAATCCCTGGGCAGTTCTAGACTACATGGGTTTATCTGGGGGAAACTGCAGGGAAGAAGAAGGGAACAGGTACAAAGAGCAGTGATGAAGTAGGTCACAGGGGTGTGACGCGCAGCAGAGGAAATACGGTCGGTAACGTTGTAATAACTACGCCTGGTGTCACGGTGGCACCAAACTTGTGGTCATCACCCCGTAAGGTGTACGATGTCTAATCACTATGTTGTACAACTGAGACTGGTGTCATATTGTACGTCAACTATAATTTCAACGTAAATGTATAGATCAGTTTTCTGTTTCGATGACAGTTTGCATTTAACACTGTTTTGTATTGGTTTCCAGCAAATGGACATTCATGTAGGTTGCCAAGTTTTCCCTCCGATGATTCAAGTGCCTACCTGGCACCGCCTATATTGTTACCTATATCCCCTATGCTTTGCTTTACGTCTAAAAATAAGTTTCAAATTAAAAAAACATTTTAGAAAGGAAGGAAACAAAATAGTCCTAGGCTTGCCAGGATACTGCCAATACACACTCACAAGAGGAGGAGGTACTTTTATGCCGTCTAAGCAATGTGTTAATGGCATGTGTCTGTCCTGTGCGAGCCTCCGGGACCAGGGCTACCTCCTGGGAGGCATTTACGGTAGATGGCAGCGTGGCCTGGGGACAGGGCCCTCGCCTGGGCATCAGGGACCTTCTAACCGGATCCCTGCCTCTGACTGACTCTGTGACCCCGAACAGCAGCCTCCCTTCTCTGACAATTCTTTCCTCTTCTGAGACTAAAATGCCACCATCCCCCTTCAGAAGGAGGAACGACCTGTCTGGGAGAAGCTAGGACATCTGTAGATGCAGACATGTTAGAGGCGAGGGGTGGGAGGCCGGCATCTAGCTCGGGCTTCATCCTTTCTGTGGAGCAGGAAGTGAGGTCACCCACTGGGGGCGCAGCAGGGGCTCGTGTGAGGAGAAGGTCTGGAGGGGTGTCTGGTGAGCAGGCTGAGACCAGAAGAAGCTGGCAGCCCCACAGCAACGCTGACAGGCACAGACAGGGCCTGAAGCTGATAAGGCTGCTTGCGGTGGGTGGTGGCATCTCCCTGGGTGTGGGGCTAGAAAATGAAACTCCTGGAGCAGTGGGAGGAGAGGGGGGGCGGTCAGGAAAAGGTCCCGAGGTCAAGTGTGAAGACATACGGCAGATTCCTTTAATGGAGATTCATGATGCATATTAGCCCATGAAAGGCTCTGAGAAGTCTTGCAGCAAAGAAAAAAAGGCCCCTTCTTCAACATTGGGAGTTAGGGCTTCAACATGTAAAACTGCAGGGGACATAATTCAGTGTACCGCTGCCGGAAGAGAGAAGTAAGGGGGCTTTGCATTTGGAGATGGAGAGATTGGGAGAATATTAACATTAGTGATGGAATAAGGAAATTAAAATGAGTCTGTTTAGATTAGATGCTCTCAGTCTGAGAGGTGATCAAAAGCCGTGAAATAGAATGTTTTATTAACTCTGGAAAGTTTATCATAAGGCGCCTATTTTATTCATTTTACCCAGCATTCGTTGGGAATTCTAAATCTGAGAACCTCAAACTTTCCTACTTTGGGGACATTTTGTTCTATTTACATGTTCTCTTGCTTTATTCCCTTCTTTCTGGAAAGCCTGTCGTCAAATATTGGAACCAGTCCTCCTCATCCTTTGGCTTTTCTTTCCACCCTCGTTGCGTCTTTGTATTTTTAACTGCTTCTGTGAGAATTCCTTGGCTCATTCTTCTACTTTGTTCTTGAGCTGGGCCCGTTCTCTTATTCAGCTCATCTCTTGAGATTTAAATGTCAATGATCATTTTTGTCACTTCTGTGGAAACTAATTGATTCTTTCTTGTGGATGATACAGCCTCATATCCCCCTGATGATGTTAATTATCCTTGATCTAAATTCTTGAGCGGCTTGTTCTGTTAAGGTCATTTCCATATATATTAATATTTATTACCTGTTTTTCGTGACATTGCCTCTCCTCAGATGTCTGTGTGCTTCCCCTTGATATTGAGATTCCCTGTTGGCTCAAGAAAGAGTCTAGTGAGGTGGTCAAGGGGATGACATCCAGAGCCCCACGGCCTGGGATGTGACTGAAGACTTTACATGTGTATGTGTCGATTTCCTCATCTATAAATTAAAGGTCCTTGGAGCTCCCACCCCACCGGGGTTTTGTGAGATTTACATGATTAAGGTGTGTGAAGGATTTGGAAGGCCCCCTAGCACACACCCCATCCCTACCACTCAATAAGCGTGAAGTTTTAATATTAGGAGAACAATGAAGTGTTTAGGATTGATAAATACCGACTGTTAATGTTACGTGAGTACTAAATTGACTTTTTGAGCTGTTAGGCTGTGCCACTGGGGGGCGTGTACTCGTAGTTTGTCCTCCAGGTGTGGGGGCTTTCGGCTCCTGCTGCATGGAGTCAGCCACTTGGGGCATTGACTCTTCCACGGGGGTGGGTAGTGTCCGGAGATGTGGAGGGAAAGCATGCTATCTTTTTCTTTGAAGATTTTATTTATTTATTTTTAGAGAGAGGGGAAGGGAGGGAGAAAGCGAGGGAGAGAAACACTGATATGCGATCAGCTGCCCCAACCAGGGACCTGGCACACAACTCAGGCATGTGTCCTGACCTGGAATCGAACCAGCAACCTTTCGGTTTATGGGAGAACACCCAAACCACTGAGCTACACCAGTCAGGGCAGCGTGGTATCTCTTTCTCACTCTAAGTGTGTGTGTGTGTGTGTGTGTGTGTGTGTGTGTGTGTGTGTAGGGGGAGCACCACCCAGCCACTCCAATGTA
Organism: Desmodus rotundus; assembly: GCF_022682495.2. Lineage (NCBI taxonomy): Eukaryota > Metazoa > Chordata > Mammalia > Chiroptera > Phyllostomidae > Desmodus > Desmodus rotundus. Next base: position 43,243,465 of record NC_071396.1, read on the forward strand.
AAATCACTGCCCTTCCCCCCATGGGGCAGGTGTCGCCCTGGGGTCTGTACGTTCTGTCACTTGTAGGGATTTATGACAAGAAAGCGAACTGCAGCCTGTGCCCTGACCCACATCTTGAGCAGATCCTCGATGACTGTTTCACACGCAAGTTGCCTCATACTTTTAGACAGACAGTGTGTATTTTTGACAGGCTCTCTTCTTTCCTAGTAGGTCTTCGTATTTGCCTCTGGTCACAATGGTCATTGCTAGCTACAGACACGGCAATCTAAAACAGTGTTTTAAAGACAAGACCTTGGTTTCCATTCTATATCAATGAGTGGGAACAACTGGGAAACATCTTAAGTCCTTCGCTTTTTTTGTGCTGATGAAATATTGGAAGAGGCATGAGAGTTTCTTCAGCTATTATTCCGATAAGTTGTCTTCCCTATCTTCACAGGAACAATAACGTCTCTAAGGGCAGAAGATGGGAAGAGGCAGGTATCCTAGCAGTAGCCATGTGCTCCCTCCACATCCCAAAGGGCGGTTTGAACGGAGCTCCAGTTACACAGCAGCGGCAGCAGCCGGAGCTCTGTGCTAGGAGTGGGCTCAGTTTCCCAAGGTGGGTGCCCATGAGGCCGGATGCTTTGAAGAGATGATGTAGTCAGTGCCCAAGCTCATTCAGGGTGATGGCAGCAGCACTTTTGTCACTTTCCTGCAGAGCTGTCGTGACAACTGGTCACCCACACCAAGGAACAGCATATGAGACAGATGATGCCAGCAGAAAGATTGGGGAGGGTGATGAGAATTGATGTTGATTTCCTTTCTTTCTTTGAGCACAAGAGTTAATGTTGCCTAGGATTTGGTGCTTATTAAGACTGTCCTTGGTAGAAGAGGGGAAACCTTTAGTGCCCTACAGACTGAGGTTTCGGTGACATGCCCGGAAAACCTCACACTGTAATTTCTTTCCTCTGCACATCCTAACTTCTCTGGGTTGGATGCAATTCATTGACCCAGAAAGTATCTGATGGCATTGATTTGACACTTAAACAAACTCTCTGACTCAGCTGGTTAAAGAAAGTTCTGGTTCATGAGAAACAAAACTTTAAAAAACCACTAAAAAACTCAGGCAATTCATTTGACAACTTAGTGTTCAGGTTGATATAACGGGCTGCCCTGTTGTTAAAATCATGGCGTTCCATTTATTGTGGGTTTGCTTACAGAGCTTTGATAGACTTGGGTTGCAGCACGGTGCAAGAAGAAAGGAAATTTCAACATTTTCTTTGAAAGAAACAAAAGCAATTTCAAAAGGAGCCCAAGATGAATTGTCACTGATCTCAGCATAAGAGCAAAGGATAAATGGAAGGTTGACTTTCATAATTGACCTTTTTGTTTTACAGCTGGTTCCCACCTCAAAAAAAAAACCCCAAAAAACTACCTCTACACCTATCACATTCTCCCAAAGTGAACATCAGCCTTTATTTCCAGCATCATTACAAAGAGCAGCGCAGCTTAGTGATTTGGATCATGGGTAAAATCTTGGTTTAAATCCTACTAGCTGTGCGGTCCAGGACAAGGTTCTTAACCGCACTGTGACTCAATGTCCTTGCACATGAACTAGGAATACTAACCATATCTGCCTGCTGGGATTGCTCAGGGGACCATGCAGGTCGGTACACAGAAAGCTCAGGGAACAGGCCTGCTGCATGGCAACACTGTGCCTGTGTCTGCGGTTAGTACTTCCTTCAAAGGAAACCGCCTGAAGTTATGGGGGAGCCTCAGTCTTAGCCTGTATACAACGACATTATTTCTGAAGTTGTTTGTGAAAAATACTGTGTGCTTATGATGCTGTGTTGTCAATTATTATTAAATAACTTCCCCAGTTGCTATTAGGTAATTAAACAGTAATTGATCTTACTGGTGTCATTGTTTTCTGAAATTACAGTATTTTTCTTTCCTTTGGATGAGTCATTATAAAAAGTACAGAAAACATGATGTGCTCCTTGTGAAAGAAAAATGTTATCAGTTAGCACATAAGGCTCATATTTGTCATTGATAGCCTAGCCCAATAATATTATTAGCTCTCTGATTCACTGTGAGAGCCAATGGCAAAACTCACGTTAAACTTTTGTATTTGTTGATTGACAATGCTTTTTAATGGAAGTACAAAAGGACTAATGGAATCGTCTATAATTCTTGGCTTGTTTTCTCTTTGGATTTTCTTTAGTGTTAACTGTGTGTTGATGAAAATATTCCTAACAGAATGCTTGCTGAGCCCTTCCAATTCAACCGTACTTCAGACTTAAGTCCTTCTCATATGCGCTTGCGGCCCTCGTTTCTCATCCTGTCCCGCCACCCTGTCCTTTCTGCGCCTGCATTGTCCGCAGACCCTCACTCCGCACCTCTGCTCAGCTTCGTGTCAGATGTACCTTTGTTTTCCTAATCACCCAATCCCAAAGTTAGGGTCAGATGTGACTCATAATTTATCTTCATTTCATTCACTCAGCAGGCAACTAAATCTCTGTGGATCCTCCTTGAAAATAGCTCTCCTCTGCGTTCCTTCTATTCTACCACCTGTCAGAACTCAAGACAAAACCCACCATTTCGGATTTTATTCTTTCCACTATAACACTATATTTAACAATCTATATTTTTTGATCAAGTTAGTTCTTGTTACCAAATCTAAATACAAGGTGTTCATTACTCTGAAAATGTGTCTTGGAGATCATCCTTTCAGTGTGGGTAGATGAAAAATGGACATGGAATGATATAAAAGTCATATCATTGTATCATAAATAATATGAGAAGTTTAGATTAATTGGCTAAAAGTAATTGTCTTAGATGAAGTAGATGTTAGTTTTCGACTTAAAGCTACTGTATTAGTTTCCTGTGCTGTCATAATATAGTCCACAAACCAGGGGTGTGTGTGTGTGTGTGTGTGTGTATGCGTGTGTGTGGTTTGAGGACACTCGGGTTAATTTTACGTGTCGACCTGGCTAGGCTGTGGTGCTCAGCTGTTCACTCAAGTGCTAGTCTGGATGTTTCCATGCAGGTATTTTGTAGATGTGATTAACATTTACACTCAGTCGACTTTGGGAAGATTATCGTCGACAATGTGCAGTTAGCTGAAGGCCTCCACAGCAAAAGCTGAGGTTTCCTGAAGAAGGAATTCTGCCTCGGACTGTCACATGAAGAAAAAACCTGCCTGAGGTTCCAGCCTGCTGGCCTGCCCTACAGATTTGAGACTCCAGACTGTATTAACTCTCCCCGCACCCTGCCTTATGGATTTCGGAGGTGCCGGCCCCCACAACTGCAAGAGCCAGTTCCTTAAAAACTGTAAAATCTCTTTCCCTAGAAAGATAGACAGACAGACAGACAGACAGATAGATATATACAGGGATATCGATATTGTATCTCCAATTGGTTCTGTTTCATTGGAGAACAATGACTAATTACTAATACAGAACCCAGCCAGGTAAGGAGGATGATCTCATCTCCAAATGCTTAACTTAGTTCATCTGCAAAGACCCTTTATCCAACCGAGGTAACATCGATAAATTTCAGGAATTTGATCTTTTGGGGGCCATTTTTTCTGCCTACTACAACTACTCTGTAAATGAGGAGTTCTTGGTTCTGTTTTTATGGGTTCCACAGAATGTTGCCAAGTTTTTCAAGAAGTGAAGGAATTTCCAAAACCATTATCAATACAAAATTAATTTTACTCACATCAGAGAATGAATATGGAAACCAAATGGAACTCATAACAGAGAAGAATGTTGTAAGGTGGATTAAAAAATAGTATAGGGAATTGTAACTTTAAAATCCATGCATATAGTTCTATTTCTTAATTAAATTTAAAGTCTGAGCCTCACTTCAAAGAAAGAAATGAAAGTAATTTATAAGGAAATTCATCTTTCTACAAACCAAAACCTAATTTTTAAATACTAGCCCCAGAGGTTAGCACATACTATATTTATTTTATTAATTTGCATATTTGCTAGAGTTTATGAAGTTTTTTTCTAGTGAATAAATTGTTCAAACTCTTTATACGTCAAACTGAAATAAATGATGACCATATTTTTAAGGTATGTATTAACTTCCCTCCGCCTATCCCATTTTTTAAGCATGTTGAGAAAATATGGATATTTTTTCAGATAGAAATCACTACCCAAACAAAAAGCAGATTCCCACCTAAGAATAATTTTGCATTTAGTGGATAATAAAGAGCTCCTGCATTTTGTTGGGTGTGGCTTCTTCTAGCATTATTTTCTTTCTTGCATTTAAAATCTCTTAAGATTCAGCAGCGGAAGTTAGCCTTCCTTGTTCCATGTCTGCACCTGCCCTTTTTCCTTTGCGTGTGTGAGATGGGGATTCTGAGATCTCTCTCGGTGACTTTCAGTTATGCAACACAGTATTGCTAACTGGTCACCATGCTCTGCATTACACCCCCTTGACTTAATTATCTTATAACTGCCAAGTTTGTATGTATTTGACTTTTTAACTTATTTTCTCACCTTTATGAAACAATATAATTTTTAAAGATTTTCTTATGACATTCAAAAAAAAAATCTTAGCAGTAACTTTGTCACTGTATGCCTACTGGCCTGAATCTCATCAACTACTTGATTTGGGAGGGTGGGTAGAAGAGAGCTGAAAACGAAGTAAAAAAGAAAGGAATCTCAGCATAAGTGAGATGCGCTGTATGACTTTCAAACTGGAGCTCAGCTTCCATTCGTACCCGTGCGCAGGCCTGCAGAGGTCCACAGGCCTAGGTGCGGTGGGGTGTGCGGTTTCCAGTGCCCTGAAGTGTTCTCGTGGGATTGATTGTGTCGGAACATCTCAGACGTGCGCTCGTGCAGCAGTTTTGTATGTCTCCTCTCTCTTTTTCTCCTGAAGTCCCACCTTCAGTCCTCTTGAGAGACTGTCGTCATTGTATTGAATATTTGAAGAGGGTATCCAATCTTGTTGTAAAATTAGTGTTTTCAGGTCATGGATAATTAGGGAAGCACATGACCAGAGCCCCAGTGTCTTTCCTGGGTCCACCTGCCTGTGTGCACTGGCCCAAAGAAACACATGAGCAGGAGCACGTAGTACAGAGAGAAAAAAGAGCTGACCGTTGAACTGGCCAATACGAGACAGGGAGCTCGAGCTCTGAAGACCCGCCTCCCCGATGGCGTGCGTGTAGGTACAGATCACAGAGGGCAAAATCACAAGTCGCCATGAGTTAAGGGGTTCGGGGTCCTGCTGGGAACTGATTGGTCAAAGGTGAAGACAGGGTAATAAATATTTGTTCAGGTCTTGAGGACAGTTCTGAGGTCTTTCTTGGACTTCCTCTCTGTCTGATTTCATGGGAAAGAAGCCAGGGGGTATTTCCACTTTAGAGCTCAGGAACTGAAACATAACTTCGGTAAAGATGTCACTTTAGCCAGCCAGAGGTCCAGAGTGTGACCATCAGCTAGGTCCAGGCGACTGTCTTCTGCTGCTTCGGGTTGCTGATTATCCGGGAGAAAGGCTAGCTAGGTCTCTGGGGTGGGGGCGGGGGGAGAGTGGGGTGATTCCTAGAGCTAGGGTTTAAAGCTATATTTAATCGAAGTCATAAGGACCCTTGGTTTCAAGTACTGATTAGGAAGTTTTCTAACAGTAAATCCTTGAAGATGACTGTCGAAGAAATCACTCTAAGTTTGCCTCTCTATTCAGATGCATAAGAAAAAGAAACAAGGAAAAGTTCATAGCCCTGGCTGGGTAGCTCAGGTGGTTGGAGCGTCATCCCAGTGCCCTAGGGTTTGGGGTTTGGTTCCCTGTCAGAGCACATACAGGAATCAACCAATAAATGCAGGAATGAGTGGAACAACAAATTGATGTTTTTCTCTCTCTCTCTCTCAAATCAATTTTTAAAACCTCATAGACACACACAACAGCATGGTGATTATCGCAGAGAGAGTGGGGTGGGGAGGAGGTAGCAGAGGGTAAAGGAGGTCAAACATAGGGTGATGGAAGAAGATTTGACTTTGGGGGCTCAGCATACGATGCAATATACAGATTGGGTATCATAGAAAATTATTTAACACTTGAAACCTATGTAATCTTTTCTCATCCTCACCCGAGGACATGCTTATTGATTTTAGAGAGAGGGCAAGAGAGGGAGAGAAACATTGATGTGAGAGAGAAACGTGGATCTTCTGCCTCTCATACATGCCTCGACCAGGGACCAAACCTGCAAGCTGGGCATGTGCCCTGACTGGAACCAAACCCACAACTTTTCAGCTTACAGGACGATGTTCCAACCAACTGAGCCGCACTGGCCAAGGCACCTATATAATCTCATTAAGTAATGTCCCCCCAATACATTGAATAAAAAACAAAACTCTAAAATTTCTAGGATAAAAAACCAAAGAGGAATTGTAGGTTGCTTGGCAAATGAACACAGACATGTGCTAACGAAGTCAGAAAACTACTGTCTTGGCATTGAAGCTGGGGACAATTTTGCCTTTAAAAATATTTTCATCATTAGCATATAAGCTGATAGAGATTCCTGGTAGTGTTATTAGCAATCATTTTTAGGTACACATACTCTGTCGAAAACGTGCCAAGTGTTTTACACTATTGTTTCCTATCCCCACAGCAGGCCTGTCACGTAGGTTTAAGTTCCATTTTACATGGAGAAATTGGGGCCGAGAGAGCGTGGGGAATCTGCACACAGTTCCCTAGAGGCTGAGCCAGGACTGGAGGTGAGGCCTGTTTATTGCTCCAGTCCTTCCTTGGCCATCCGTTTTTTATTTGGAATAAAGGAGGTGGTTTGGAAGTGGTCTTTGCTTGGTCTGGCATGTTTCTGAAGCAAACCTACTTCTGTGACACATGTTAAGAATTTAGAAAACAGTTCACATCATTTTCCTTTACTTGGGAAACATCAGACTCCCGTCTGCTACTCATTGACTTCGCGTTTCACGTGGTGAATATATGATTTTAACTCTGCAGGTGCCTGCCTCTCCCTCTAGAATCAAATCTGAGACGGTTGCCAAGGGCAAGGGCTGCTCCCCGAATTCTTCCATGTCATTTTCAGGGTCTAGAAAGTGAAGTTCAAACAACGTCATTTACCGCGAGGAAGAGAGAAGAAGCCGGAGAGGTTACCAGATATTTGTGCGGCATCTGATACACTCTTTTCTTCCCTGTCTTCTGCTGCTGCCCTTGCGTCAAGTGTAGGGTGGGCCTTCCCCATGCCTGGGAGGGATGTTCTTCTGTTGAACAGTCAGGACCCCTGTATCTGCTTTGCATACAGCAGTTTGCAAGTGTGTTTTCCTTCCTTTCTCGACTTTGTGTGCGGTGATCTCCTGCACATGTTGTGACTAGAACTTGCTGGAACTCATTCAACTGGGAGAAGCCTGTTACACTTCTACCACTGAGTCAACAGAGGCAGGTGCCTAAAACAACCGAATTTATTAAAAAAAAAATAAATTGTTGTTTATGTGACACTTGTTTTAGTTTCGCCTTTAATGTATAAACTCAGTATTGGTTATTTTGAAAGAATAAACTCACTTCAAAGGAAGACGGGCACCGTGGCTGGCTAAGTTTGACATTTAGAACTGGCTTGCAAAGTCCTCGCTTAACAGTGTTTGAATATTCATGGAAGAATTAGTAGTTGCTCCCGGCTCTGTTGGTCTCGTACTTATAAAAACACACAAAATACAAGCCATGGAGAACAGTGGCCCTGCCTCTGTTCCTTTCTGCAGGAAATTCTGATACCGGGACCATAAAGCACTTAACTGTGAACTGAGGTGGCTTGTCCGTGTTGAATGGAGCTCGCTGAGGTTCATCTTCTACGTGACTCTTCCCTGGGGCAGCTCTTTGTTCCGGGGACTGTCTGAGAAACAGGGGGAGATCACAGAGGACCAGGGACTATCCCTCAAACCCTGACCAATTAATTCCCTAGGTCCAGAAAAGCTAGTTAGGTGTACGGTGTCTCAGCTACCACTACCGTTTCCCCACAGTATAAAAAGACCAGAGAAAGTTGTACTTCTAGTCTGTCATCCGATCCAACTTGCTAATATGTTCCTAAAGTTATGGTCTAACATCATTGTTTAATCCCAGCTATTCATCGACTCTTCCAAGTTGCCGAGACTCCAGCTTACTAAAATGTCTCGTTCACACAAAGTGCCCTCCCTGGTCACATTGGTTCAGGGTCCTTATTTTCCTACTTCTAAACAATTTCCTTGTTCGCGCTGCTTTGTATTATGCTAAGATCTCCGCAATGTGTTTTCAGTTGTGTTGCATTAATTAACTCGTTGTTCCCAAACAGATACTGGCTGCTCCCACGGAAAATAAAGCAAACATTGGACACACCGTGCCCTGCGACCACCAACACAAAAGGTCATGACCCCTGCCCTCGGTTCTGCACATTTCCTCACCCCATCTTTTCGACCGCTTCTGCCAGCGCTTTCTGCTAGTCGTCCCTTCCCTTTTTAACATCCCTATTTATGTTTTCTGTCTTTTTTCACATTCTGGAGGAGACGTAAGTGATTATTGAGTTCTATCCCTATTGTTCTCACACACACAACTATGCTAGGTGTTATTCTGGAACACTCTGAGTATAATCTTTTGTTACCCCTCACATGATGGGGCCACAGGAGCTGCCTACTCAACCTTCCTCCTTTTGAATGATAAGGCAACTAAGGGGCAGGAAAACGAAGTGCCGTGTCCAAAGGTACACAACTAGTTAGAAACAGAGATGAAATTTGGACTCAGGACCCCTTACCCTAAGCCCAGCATTATTTCTGTACTGGTCTCCTCCCAAGGCAAAGTAGAGCTGGGCTGTTTGCGGCAGCAGGGCGTGACTGCTGCAAAAAATCTGAGAGGGAAAAACCAAAGCATGGCTTTCCTCTCAACTCTAAGAATTTCCCCCAGTCCTTTTCCTAACAGGTAAAGATTTACTCAGTCTCTTATTTGTTTTTATGATTTGTATTTAACTTGCATAAGCACTTTGACATTTTTTGATGATTTTCATTACATAGTCTAATTTTTCCATGAAGAAAATGAAGAGTCACCTTCTCTGAGGATGCAGCCTCCCGGTCAGACCAGGAGAAGGCCAAAACTGCAGGCTGGCCAGTACGCACAGGGCACCCCTCCCAGTACTGTCACTTCTCAGCGTGTGTTCAGGATCGAGGGTCTCTCACAGACCTAGGTGCCTTCTTCAGCAAGGGTGGTGTCCGATCCTGGGCTGGCGATTCCCTTTCAGTGGCCTGCTGACCTCAGAAACGTGTTTCATAATAGTGCTTTAGAAGTTTGCGAGTTAACACTTCAGTTTCTTGTCCGGCCTGCGTTTCATTTTTATTGGTTTAAAGTGTATTTTGTGCAACACAAGTTGTAGTGACTTTGGGTGGGAAATGGTTCTTTACTCAAGTTGTCACATTATAGTTTGTAAAAACTCACAAGTGAGACTGTCTAACAACAGCAAAATAGACCCCTTCCTACAGTCTTCTTTTATTCCACCAGCCAAACAGTTCTGTCCCTGTTAGGTTTTACAATCACTTAGTGTCCTGTGAACTTCTCTGTGAGCACACCATTCTCTGCGTCTGTATTGGCTGTGTCTCTGTAGTTCTCTCTGGAATGTGGTGCGAGTGCAGAAGCCGTCTGTGGAGCTGGCATACCCTGCACAGAGCTGACAGCATGGTTTGCACGCAGTGGGTGCTCACGTGTTTTCTAACTGCATGACTCTTGGAGATGAAATGTCGTTCTCTCTCCCAACGTGTCAAATAGCTGCAAAATAAAAGCGTGCACCTAGACTATTTCTGCTAAACAGACTGCTGGGGGTAGAAATGTTTATTTAGAAGAGTTAAAGTTGTTCACAGCAGGAAGGAGATGAGAAGGAAACCCATGTCTTTGAGTAACTAGGTGAAATAATTGTTATTCGTAGGTGTCAAGTCTTTAGCTCTGAGCTCCCCGTCAACCCTGTTGTCTTCCATGAAAAAAACCCCAAAAACCTGTGACACTCTAATTTAAACCAAATGTGTTAGCATTGCAGAGTGTCATTTTGCTATGTGATTATTTTCTGCTGAATCCGTCTACATCTTTAAGTATATGCCTCCCAATTAGAGAGATCCTTGCAGGGGTGTAACAGGGATTCCCTTTCCTGGATTTTTTTTTTTTCCAGAATGTCTTTCCCCATATTTGATTCTTTTGGCTTTGCTTTTCACTCTTCCTAGCTATACGGACCATCCACATGTTCTTGCTGTCTTTTCTCTAAACAGTTTATTGGGTCCCATTGTCTTTATTTTGGCAACATAGAAATTATCCCCCACTGTCTTTATTTTCGTAATATAAATACCATCTGCCCTCAGGGCGTGGGCCATGTGGCTGTCTGTAGGAAGGGCATTCCAGGCCGAGGGAGAAGCCAGTGCAAAGGTGCTGACTTAAGCTAAATGTGTCAAGGATTGAGGGACCGTGGTCCATGGTTGCCATAGTTGACTGTGACAAGGAGGGATGTAGATACAATGTATGACAGGGAATTCAAAGCTGGGTGTTTTGTGGAGGGGAGAAGGGGACAGGTAAGGGGACAGGACAGTGGCAGGTAAGACACCTACTGAACTTCTGTGCTGGATGGTGCTGAGCTTTCGGAGAGGCAGCCTCCTCTAGAAGGTCCCAGGGAAAGTGGTGCCCTCGTGGCAGAGAGGTCAGAGCAAGGAGGGAAAGGAGTGTCAGGGAGAGGGTAGGAATGCCTGTGGGTGTTGGCACGTCTGCCTTTTTTACTCAGTTTTGATGTCAGAGGCACGGGCTATATTTCATGCATATTTGGATTCCAAGCATCAGTCACAAGAAAACATGGCTGAATGATTTAATGTGATAGAGATTCCCCAAAATATCTAGAACTATTTAGAAGATATATGTGAGCCATAGTTTAGGTTTGTGAAAGTTTAATGCTTGCCAGTCTGTGAATAACTGTCCTGTAGAATAACAGGGCTTGGCAGAGAAGCGTCCAGGCAACTATAAGCACAGATTGTGTGCAACCACTTAATATTTAAGTTGCCGGCGCCTCTTCTCACCCTTGCTTCAATGTGGCCTATTTTCATATTGGATTTAATTTCATTTGCAATTCTTTATTGGTTTTCCAGCCAGCAACTAAGTGTCATTATCACACAGAGTGCCACCAGTTCTGTTAATTAGCCCTGTAATTGCAAGTGAAAGAATTGAATACACTTGAGTTTCCCATGAAAGTTTAAAAATAAGATGGAAATCCACTAATTGCCTATTTCACTTTCAGAAGGTTTCATAATTACAGAAGCATGTCCCTGCTGCTCGGCATGGGGGCCACCGGCTGGGAGTTGCAGCCCAGGTGCTCACAGGACGGGCTGAATCTGGTTGTGCCAATTTCCTGTGTGCCTGTCAGTAGTTACCAGGAAAACAGTGCGAGAGGAATCCTGCTCCTCTACTGCCCAAAAGACCATGAAACGGAACCTCTGTTGCCTTTCCTCATATAAAAATCTGTGGGAAATTCAGTTAACGTCCCTGGGCGGGTATCAGAAGGGAAAAAGCAGGGCAAGAGGGGTGCCAAGCAGAAAAGTCTGCATAGATAATAGGAAGCAAGATCATGCCATAGAATGTTTCCTTATGAAGAAGACGGTTTTGAGTAGCATGATTCTATAACAACGTTTTGTAAAAGCATTCATCAGGTGTGGCGCTACGTGACATTTGCAGTCCATTTATTTGTGGTCTGCCCCTGTCAGGGTCCACCTCCCGGAGTGGGCATTCGTTTTCGGTGAGCTGGCAGAACGTACTGAAAATAGCCAGCACCCACCGACCACTCTCTGTGCCAGGTGCTGTGCTAAGCACTTTCCGTGTGTTGTTTCACTGAATCTTCACAACAACACGACCAGGTGAGACCTGTTATTAACTTCATTTTTCAGCTAAAGAAACCAGAATCCAGAGGTCACCAAGCTCGTAGGCATCAGGGCTGGCAGAGCAGGCGTCTGACCCGAGAGCCCACCCTGAACTAGCCCCCGAAGACGTAGTTCCTCATAAGCGAGCTGTTCAAGAAGGAAGGCTATGCCTAAGTCGGTTTAATGATTTGCTACAGCTGTCTGAATAGTCTTACGTATTTATTATTTCACTGATTGGTTCACTGATTTAAAAGGTTTTTTTCAGTACCTATTATGCCAATACCAGAAATGGCCCCGGAAGGCAAGCAGCCCGCCTCTCCTGTGCCCCTGGCTGTCTGATACGCACTCCGGGATGTTAAGTGAGTTCCCCACGAAGGGTTTTGTTTTATATCAGGAGAGTGGGTAGAAATCTTGGTATGTAGATTTATCATAGAAATGCACATTCCAATGTAATGGAGCCTCTTGTTTCCAGGAGGAATTCTTACAAATGCATGTGAAAGTAATATTTCAGGCTCATGAAAATGCTCAAATGCATAGAAGTCGTGAGAGCAAAGCCAGAGTGGGAACTAGTAGTGTGTAACCCCAGACGAGCCTCCGCGATGTCGTGAGGACGGAAATGGAAAAATGGGTACTCCGGTGGCAGTGCCCTCCAACGAAAGCTCGAGTAGTGGGCTCTTGAATCGTCTGCGGACACGATCGGGAACGGTGCCTATAAAAAATGTAACTGTCCTTAACGCCTCTAAACTTCAATAAACGGTGAACAGAATCACAGATACATACTTTTGTGGAGCAGGCTTTTAAAAAATAGGGTACAGTTTGATACCTATCTGAAACATATTTACTATTTTAATTTGGGGGGCTTACCATGAATTCTACCTTGGACTTAAAATCCTTTTCTGTGATTTGTTCCAAATTTCCTTCTTCCTTCGTATCAAAGACTTATTTTTCTGCAGGCCATTTGGACATGCATTTGTCTCCTCACACACAGTCCTACAGCAGGGCCAGGTACCCCAGTTAGCCTTTTCGGCCGGCCTAATTCTGCTCTCTTTTCCCACAAGTGGTGGCAGTGGGAGGAGGGTATGTTAGAGACGTAATAACGTAAAAACCTGGGACTTTTCCCTCATTCACAAGGAGGCACTTTTCCTCTTTCTTCCCTCTCATCTGCCATCAGTCACAATATTCTTTTCCTTCAGTTAGGTCTACATTGATTTTATATACCATTTATTTTCTTCTATTATCATCTGTTGCTACTAAAAAAAACCCCCTCAAAATGTGCCTTAAAAGAGAAAGAATCTTTTAAATTTTACTTAAATATGTGAGTAGTGTTTAAGTAAAGTTTACACAAGGATTTTGTACAGCAATGTTAGATTATTTTATGTCATAGATTAAACTTTTAAGTCTAAGGTGTTCATAAGTGAAAAAATTCACTGAAGTGAGTTTGTTAACCTTCTGTTTTAAATTAAGTCAGCTGAGGATTACTTTATTTTTATAAAGTTAGAAAGACACTGTGTACCTTGCTTCTTTTTTATAGTAGTGCTCTTCACCCTGTTGGCATTCTCCTGTTTTCTTAACAGCCAGCTCCTTAAAGAGATGACTGTGATCTTGCATTTGGTAATGCCATCTGTAATGACCACAAGATCAGTGACAAAGTACTTTTGTTTTGTTCCTCCATCTCCCCTCACCCTGTTACTTACATATTTTATCAACTAACCGTCTCACAAGTGATAGAAATTGACCGCAGCCCTCTGTGGTTTTGAGGATTTATTGAGAAAAGACTGGGTGGTTTGCTTAGTTGAAGGAGGAGCTGAACTCACACCTAGGCCAGGTCATAACAGATAATTCTGGATGCCACACGGTAGGAGGGCTGGCCCTTTCGGTAGTTGACTGCCAGTGATTTCGTAGTCCTGGGCTTCTCCGTCCAAATGTGAGGGAGAATTTGAATGTTCCAGCTTGAATCAGGGGTCTTCACCCTGACTTGGTAAGCTCCGGTCAGAGACAGGGTTTGAGCACACACATCATTAAGCATGAAAGACTATTTTTACAAAACGGAGAGGGACTGTGAGTGGGCAGCCCTCTTTAGAAGTATCCTCAGTAATGGTTCGTGTGGGCTTCCCTAGAGAGGAAACGAGAAATTCCACCCAGATCAATTATCACACACTTGCACGCACGCACCCCCCCCCCCCCCCACCGCCAAGGAGAACATGTGTTCGTTCTGTTTCAGACAACTTATACTGGAAACCTTTGCTCACGTTTAGTAATATTTGCACACCACACTGAATGATTTCTACCTTTTATTGATTTTGTTAATCTAGAGTTTGGAATTATCACTTGCCAAAGAAACAAGAATTGTGAGGCATTTTTTTATTATTTGTATAACTAGTTCATGATTATGTTTTATACTTCCTCAAACAAAAAGCACAATTCAACTAGGGGAAAAGGTGATTTATATAGATAGTTCTGTAACCACTATCAAACTTCTTGAGGAAAAGTATTCAGTTTTAAATTCATTTCAGCACCACAGAATCTAGTATCAGAGTCTATCACCAGTCTAGAACTCAATAATAATTTTTTATTTATTTATTTTTGTAATATATTTAAAAAAATTATTTTATTGTTATTCAAGTACAGTTGTCTGCATTTACCCCCCACCACTCCCTCCCACCACTCCAGCCATCCCCACCTCCCTCCCCTGCTTCCACCCTCCTTGGTTTTGTCCGTGTGTCCTTTATAGATGTTCCTGAAAACCCTTCCTCCCCATTATCCCCTCCCACCTCCGCTCTGGTTGTTCTCTGGTTATATTTTGCTTGCTTGTTTGTTTTGTTGATTAGGTTCCACTTATAGGTGAGATCATATGGTATTTGTCCCTCACCACCTGGCTTATTTCACTTAGCATAATGCTCTCCAGTTCCATCCATGCTGTCCCGAAGGGTATCAGTTCCTTCTTTCTTTCTGCATAATATTCCATTGTGTAAATGTACCATAGTTTTTTGATCCATTCATTTACTGATGGGCACTTAGGTTGCTTCCAGCACTTGGCTATTGTAAATTGTGCTGCTATGAACATTGGGGTGCATAGGTTCTTTTGGATTGGTGTTTCAGGGTGAACCCATTAATTATTATTTAAATAATTAATAATTAATTAACCATTAATTATTTTTAAATGAATAAATACATGGGTAAAATACCCAAAAGACATGTACATATTTTTTTTTCTATTTGTAGGTATGTTGTCTGAGAAAATCCATATATTCCCTGTTAGGCTATCCAGGTTTCAGTCACTTTTAAATTGAGTTGGCCAAGGTTGAGATGGAAAATATAAGTAGTACTTACCTCACTGGATAGACAGTGTTGTTGCAGAGCAAGGCAGGGGGTTGTTCACGATAAATTATTACAGAAAGGATTCCCCCTTTCTGTCTCTGGAGGTTCCTTCCCCCATGCCCACCTTCTAGGTTCGAAATGCCCACCACCAGAGGAAAGACATCTCTCAATGCCAGAGACTGGTGAAAAGGAAAGGAATTGTTTATTTAAAAGTTACACAGACTTAGCGTAATGGCTTAATGTCTTCAATAAGATACTAAAGTCCTCTAGAATGCCCACAGATGCACAGTCCTTCCCTCTCCCTGTGCCCAGTCCGGGGTACCGTGTCTCAGGAAAAGAAGTAGAAGTCCATGATTCAGGCTCCCGGCACCATCAGCTGTGTGGCTGCTGCGATCTCCAGTTGATCCAAAGCCATGCGGCACCTTCTCACGGCCCACCAGCAAGAGTCCTTTCTCCCCTTTTCTTCCCAGCAAGGTCTCTCCTGCTGCCTAAGCTGCGTGGCAAAAAGAAGCACTCCAAAACCTCGTGGTCCTCTCTACTCTCCTTCAGAACCTTGTGGTCCTTTTCCCCATTTCAGAACCGCATGGTCCTCTTCCTTTCCCCTCAGAACCTCGTGGCCCCCTATTTACTTCAGAACCGTGTGGCCCCTTATTTACTTGAGCTGCGTGGTCTACTCATCTCTATGGCTGCCGGGCCTAGGTTTAAATCCCAGCGCCCATCTTCCTTTGCAGCCCATTTCTGACTCCTCCTACAGTCAGTTACACCTGCCAGCATCCCTGTATTCTTCCAGCTTTACTGGGCTGCCATAGTAAGTCTGGGCAGGTGTGGCCCCATGGCATGGAGCCAATCATCTCCAAGCTCTCCCACAGGCCCTGTAACCAGGGGGAGTTGCTTCCCAGTCCCATCTTGGGTGGAATTTGGTCCCATCCCCCTGGCTCAAAGCATGGCCACAGCTACTTAACACATCCATGAAACCAGTTAAAGGTTATAGATATGTTAAATGACTGTGCCAGGGGTTAGCTGCAAAGCTCTTGCTACCCCAAACAGCTCTGAATGGCCCTGTTCCATGTGTCCCATCCCCCCTGGCTCAGGCCTGTGGGGGTGAGGACATCCTATATACATTTTTCTAATATTTCCTGGACACCCCGAGTCCTGGACCCCATCACAAATCCCTTCTTGGGGCCCTCCTCTTGGCTGCACCCTGCTTCAGTGTTATTAAAGAGACAGGCATGTCCAAGTTCAGGCTTATCCTCAGCAACTGTGAACAAACGCACGCTCACAGGGCACCCACGGTGTATCGCCCTCCCAGGTGTGGGAGGTAGATGCAGTTGAACATGTAAGACTGGATAGGGGGAAAATTCTCAACAGAAGCATGATCAGGACCAAAATATACATTTGAATTTTATTAACTATATTAATCAAAGATAAAAGATGAGTTTACAGGGGACAACTGTAATAGCATAAACAATAAAATAATAATAATAAAAGAAGAGTTTACATGAAACAATTTTCTTTCTCTTTTTTTTCGGAACAATTTTCTCATGGAACTTTTTTCCTTCTTTTTGTTGCGCCGCGACCTATCGGGAAGGGTATACATACTTATCTTTTCTGACCTGGACATTTAACATCTGTGTAAGTTTATGGCTGTATTTGTATAATGCATCATATGGCATTTGACTTCTTTTTGTTTTGTTATTGTTGGATTAAAGTTCCAAGTTTCTTAACGTATTCTAGACTATGCTCCAGATATAGCTATTGGGTAGGAATCTCATAATTTGGAAAACAAAAATTATCTACCACCTACATTTATGTTTCCCTTTCTTCTCATCAATTTTTCTAAATTAAGATGTTGGTGGATAATTCCTCTGTCTCTAGGAAATAATGAATTACCTTTGATATTTTTGCTATTTCAATAAGAAGGCACTTTATTACCATTACCACTGTAATATTTGCATTTAACACATGATAGTTGGCATTTATCTTAAAATCTTGTAGAAGCATTACCATTTTCGTGAACCTTATAAGATATGTATGTGCACATATATATGTGTGTGTACATTAATATACACGCAGAAGCAGAGAATCAGAATCAGAAATACTGAGATCACGTGTCTAAGAAAAACGTACTAATAGTAGATATAGTGGAAAACTGCATTTTATAGTTGATGGACTATCTTACAAGCACAGCACCTTCTTCAGAACTCCAACAACATCTTCCCATTCAATATGAACTCATGGGAGCATTGCCTATGCAAATGTTTCTCCTCATGAAAATCATGTATACATACATAATAAAGACAAGATACATAAGATTTTTGCGAAGAACATATATTTTTATTTCATTTGGATTACTGTTATGCACTCGTCATATATTGTTAAAAGCAATGGTAACTATTACAATAATCAAGTTGAACTGTACCTTGAATTGACTGGATATTGATTGGGTTGTCAAGCTTCTTGCTAGTGAAGGTTGGAAAATTGAGTTTTCAGCCAAAAACGGAGCCAAAATTAGGGCATAGTGATTGAAAGGCAAAGCCTTGGATGAATGAATCCTCCAAATCCAGATTTTCCGGGTTCATCACAGTGTGTTTCCCATCGTTTTTTTTTTTCTGGCTGTATCATGAAAAAAAAAAAAAAAAGGCTTCTAGGTACAAACATGCAATTAATGAAAGAAAGTGCAGTTTTGAAATGATTAAGTACAATTGATTTTATTGAAAGGTGAAACTGGGAGGTAATTTTAAGGTCAGTACTCATTTATTTGGCTAAAGGCTATACTCTTGACTTATTTATGACAGTTTTACAAAAAGAAATTCCACTTTTACTACTTTGGTAAAATACACAGATCTTCGGTACCATTGAAGTGTTAGTAAAAGTAAGAAAATCTCAGCAGAGTTAAAGCTGTCTTCAGCAGCAAAATAAAACTGGCCAGAATAAACGTAGTAAGAACAGTCAGATGTTTTTGTTGTGAATTTATATGTATTTCTTTTTTTTAATTGTTGCCACTATTACACATGTCCCCCATTTTCTCCCCTTTTGTTCCCCCCAGTTTCCACTACATTGTTGTCTGTGTCCATGAGCTAGGTATCTAAGCAAATATGTTCTTTGGCTAATCTCTTCCAGAGCCCTCTACCCCCCTCCTCTCTGAGATCTGTCAATCTGTTCCATCTATCCATGCCTCTGGTTTAATTGTGTTTGTCAGTTTATTATGTAAATTAGGTTCCGCATATGAGTGAGATCATACGGTATTTGTCTTTCTCTGACTGGCTTATTTCGCTTAGCGTAATGCTCTCCAAGTCCATCCACGCCGTCGCAAAGGACAGGAGTTGCCATGTCGAATTCCACTGTGGAAATGGACCACAGCTTTTTTTATCTACTCATCTACCGATGGGCCCTTGGGCCGTTTCCAGGTCTTGGCGATTGTAAGTAACGCTGCTATGAACATAGGGTGCATATATTCCTTCTGATCGGTGTTTCAGGGTTCTTTGGGGATCTTCCCAGAAGTGGGATCACTGAGTCAAAAGGCAGACCCATTTTTAATTTTTTGAGGCTATTCCATACATACTGCTTTCCACAGTGGCTGCACCAGTCTGCATTCCCACCCACAGTGCACTAGGGTTCCCCTTTTTCCACATCCTTGCCAGCACTTGTTGTTTATTGATTTATTGATGGTGGCCATTCTGACAGGTGTGAGGTGACACCTCATTGTAGTTTTAATTTGCATCTCTCTGATGATTAGCGATGTTGAGCATTTTATCATATTTTTATGGACCATCTATATGTCTTCTTTGGAGAAGTGTCTATTAAGGTCTTTTGCCCATTTTTTAATTGGATTATTTGTCTTCTTGGTCTTGGTTATGTAAGTGTTTTATATATTTTGGAAATTAACCCCATATCAGATGTACTATTGGCAAATATATTCTCTCATACAGTGGGTTCCCTTTTCATTATGTTTATGGTTTCTTTTGAGAACAGTCAAATTTTGACTGCTTTCAAACTCAGATCTGTTTTATTGGTGCTTCAGGAAAAATTGGAAGCTACTTTTACTTGATTCCTTTTTATCTGCAGGGGAAAGGGTTTGGAGGTTGCATGCATGTATCATATGTCGATGTGTTCATATATCTGTACAGCGATGCCTTCTAACTACATAGTTTTGAAGACGATAACGACGGTGTGAAATCCAAATGACGCCCAATGTTGACGATAAGTGAGTGCAGGTTTCTGTTGGTGATAGCGCTATTGAGATACAGAGAGCCTCAGAAGCACATCTGTTGTTTTTTCACTAGTGGGAAAACCTGTAAGGGCACATTTTTATAACTGTGTACCAAAGAAACACTTGTTCAGTGAATTATTAACTGGGGTTCTTTGTGTTTTGTTTTGGTTTTGGTGTGGACTAGTCTTTTAAATTTAGACATTTACCTAGAAGTGAATACATGTTTCCATTCAAAATTAATTGTTAAACTTGATATTTGCCTGTTTTCAGGAGAAAGTTTGAGCCTATCCTTTGAACAGCTTGGCCAGAATTAATAAATGAGCAAAAATACCCACCATATCTGTGAGAGAAAACTAAGTAGTTTTATTTTATCTCATAGTCCAGAACAAATTCCATATAGCTGCAGCAAAAAGTATCACCAGTGGCAAAACTGAAATCAATATAATAGTATTCTCTAAAATGTTCGTGTTGGAGAGTATATTGCATATAGTTTTCAAAGCATATTCATATTTATTTTTTACCTTATTCTCATGCTAAAGGTCACAGGTAGGAGAAATGAGGTACAGAGATTTGGAGTGACAAGCCCCAGTTTGCGGAACTACTGTGTAAAGGCCAGCATTCTCCCAGTGGGGGTCAGGCTTCAGTTCACTTGACTTTTTGTTTCCTGGTCTGTCCTTATAAGATGAAATCACAGTGGCCAATCCTCCTTCAGCTGGAATTCAACTGTCAGTTCTTTCCTAGCACACGGCCTCTTCGGAGATACAGTACACATTTCTGAGACATGGTAGAATAAAAATGCAACAACACAAGGAAATAAGAGGATAGAGTTGGATATAATCAAATTAGATCTCTTCAAATCTTAGAACTGCTGAAAGTAAAATATTGGTAAGATATGGAATTGCTATATAATTCCTTCAAAAGCTATATAAAAAGGTCAAACTACATATGTGTGAGAAAATATTTAGAATACTCCTATTTATTGGCTCTGAAAATAGGAGACAGTTTGCTCTAGTAAATGGTCTTGAAAGAAGAAGTAATTTATTAAAGATTTTAAGACCACTCATTCCTTCGATTTTTATACATTAACCCACCAGCGGCATAAGTGTTCAGTAGTGCTGCATATAAATATTGCTTCCACACTTAGGATCCAATAGTTACTGAATGCACTGGAAGCTTTGCGCGTGTACGAGATAAAGAGGAGAACTAAGTATCTGAGTGTGGCCCATTGGAGGCAAACAAATAGGTTACAGGAACAATAAAGTCAGAAGATGGGGAGCACACGTCAAGCTCTTTGACGTGATAGCCACGTGTCTTCGGACAAGTTTGCCTGAGCTTCTGTTCCAGCCTTTGCCGATGAAATAAGAGCTTCCCCCCTCGCTGGGATGTTGCTGGGGTGAAGTGGAATGAAAGGCCTTTGAGACTAGAAAGCCTCAGGCACGGCGAGGTGCTGCACCGTTTGTTTTAAAACTATTGTCATTTTGTTCAGCCACAGCAAATTGTGTACATTGCTTATACGTGCATAAAATATCTCCGGCCTAGTGAATGTATTATTCTTTCCTTGCTCTACAGGAAAAATTCAAACCCTTTGCTTTTTTGTTGTTGTTGTTAATCTTGGACCCAAAACACCTTCCTTTTTTTTTTTTTTTTTCTTAACATTCTGGTGCTCAGAATGCCTTAAAAACTAATTGAAATACAGTGATAATACAATAGAGCAGTTTGAAATTTAAAGAGATTGGTTATAAATATGTACCATATACTTTGATTACTTTAGCTAATGGGATAGTCTTCAGTCAATGGAAAAACATTTCTGTTGGAAGTTCCTCTCTGTTCTTTTTTCTCTCGATCATCTTTAGGTTCTCCAGACAGACTCATTTCTTTTCCCTACTCATTCGAAAATTAATTTTTAAGTGACTGTTATGTGCAGAAGACATTTCACTAAGCACGGTGAAGAATGTAATGACAAAAGTATAAATCTTGTCCTCAAATTGCTTAGCATCTAGTAGGGTAAAGGTAAATCAGGTGAAGATATATGAAATGCAACCTGCAAAGAAGACAGCGCCTGGGGAGACGAGACAGTGCTTGCTGTGCCACCTTTGAGGGGAGAAGGCCCTGCCAGTGGCATGAGACTAAGTAAGGCGCGTGCCCCCTGAGGTCCTTTCCGTATGGGCCAACGTAATTTATCATATCACTTGTGAGAGGTATGTTGCTATCCCAGTACCTCACATTCAATGACGCACAACCTGAATTTATCATGGTTTCCACAAATACTATTTTTGTTTCGCCTGATTTTCCTATTTCTTTTAAGAGCCTCACCCCCATCCCAGCCATGGAGCTTAAAGTCTTTATAATCTTTCATCCTTCCCCATTCTCCACATCCAGACACCGAATCTGTGTCTTGGAGGAAACTCCGCTCTGTCCATCCATTGCCTTCCTGGTTCCAGCCTCGCTTTGAGCTAAGTGCTCCCCACTTTGTACATGGACCCCCTGCCAGTGCCCGTCTCCACCCTTGCCTATCTGTCTTCCTCCCTCTGGAATGCCCTCCTGTAAGGTTATTCACTGAGGACCAGACACAGCTGGCTCAGATGCAGCCTTGTCCATGAACCTCGCCTATCCTCCAGCTCACCCTGGATCTTTACATCTGGCTTCAGGACATCCCACCCTCCCCCCTAAAAGTGAATCTCTGTTTTCAAAATCCCATAGACCGCCATTTCTACCTCTTTTGTGGCTCCGCCCCATACTACACTGCATGTGATTATTTGAGAACATTCTTTAGTTCTTA
Organism: Desmodus rotundus; assembly: GCF_022682495.2. NCBI lineage: Eukaryota > Metazoa > Chordata > Mammalia > Chiroptera > Phyllostomidae > Desmodus > Desmodus rotundus. The sequence goes on from NC_071396.1 coordinate 43,265,615, forward strand.
CCTGGCTCAGAAGGCCCTACTGGAAAAGGCCTGTTTCTTTTCATTTTGCATCCTGAGTCTTGTGTAGTAATGTTTGTGTAGGAATAAAGGAATACATGAATGCATAACATAGGTAGTTTCAGACTTAAATGATTTAACAACATCTCCTTGAGATTAATACTTTTGGAAATATTTCTATATACACACTTTAAAAGTTCTCTAAAGAAAAAATACATATTTAGATGCACATACATATAGTGTTTTACTTGAAATTTACTCTCAGCATAAAAATAAGCACGTCCTCTTCCCCAGGATGCTCCATTACTCCTGCTAGGTTTAAATGTAACAGTTAAGGTGGGGGCGCCAGTGGTCTTTCCTTTGAGTTAAAGATTGTAGACTAGGAAAAAACAGTGACAAAAATAGATAGAACAGACATGTAAATATCATCCACATGCAGCTGGAAGAGAATGGTGGCCTGCTTCACAAAATGTTCAAAATTCCACACCTACACTCCCGGTGATTCTGGAATGTGTTTTAATTTCAACCACATATACAGTTGGAAGGTATACTGGCCACTCCCCCTCTTATAATTTGAAGTAGCTAGATACCGTACCATGCTCGAGTGTGGCGAAGCCCGGACAGAAATTTAGAGGTGGCTAGTAGAATGAACACGGCACGTTCTCACCGCGAAGGCGTTGATCCACCAACCTTGCACACGCCGCATGCAAAGGGTATAAGAAACAGAAGCGACACTCTCCACCATCAGGACAGTCGTGTGGTTCAGAGAGGCAGGCAAGAGCAGGAGCTGGAAAGTCCTTAATGCACAGTATCCTGTGTACACAAGCAGGTGTTTTATCCCGGTGAAAGGAAACTTCAGACTATCCAAGAAATCTGCATACAGCAGGGATTCTTCAGAAGTGCACGTGTTACCCACTAAAAGATCCTAAACCCTAAGTACATGATGCCTAATTTTTGTGTCTGACTTTTTAATTAACCTACTCATAGTAGTTTTGTCATACACATGTGCATATGTATATGAGTTGAAATAACTCATCCAAGGTAAATGCCATATAAGTAATTGTGATAGGATTTTAAATCAGGCCGTCTGGCTCCACATCCCAAATACACCACACTGGGGGGGCCATCCATATGGCTTTGCCTGCTCTATCTGTGTTGCCTCAACCACAAATGCCTTCTTGTCAGCCTACCGACAGGGGCTTCAGAAACACCAAATGCCATTCCTTTAAGTTGTATGTGCCCATCACCCCATGGAGCCCTTACCCCGTGGGCCCGCCCATCATTTCTAGAAGGTACCGGCGAGTACTTGGCCACAGAGCCTCTGTAAAGAAGCACATGTTGTGGGCCCCGAGAACCCGCCCATCTCAATGACGTGGTCACTTTGGGATTACCAAGGGCTTAATTACTGAGATCATTTTTGAAGATTTTTAAAGGTTCGCACATCAGTTTTGTCACCAGTGGAAGTTGATGCTTCAGTGTCTGATCAGCTATTCAGAAACCGTAGGTATCACTTTTACTTGTTGCTCCAGACATTGTTAAGGCAGGTTGCTTTCCAGCCACTGCTGTAGGAACAAGGTATTAAAGATCATTTGGATATAGGATGCATAGCTGGACCTTAAAAACACAAAATGCACACAAATACCATATTATTTCACTTGTATGTGGGATCTAGTGAACAATATAAACAGACAGACAAAATAGAAACAGACTCGTAGACACAGAGAACAGTCTGACGGCTGTCAGCAGGGAGGGTGGCTGGGGCTGGCTGGAAAAGGTGAAGGGATCAAGCAGTACAAATGGGTAGCTGCAGAATAACCGCAGAGATGTGGTTTGCAGCGTGGGAGATACAGTCAATAATGTTGAAACATCAAGGAATGGGGCCAGGTGGGTGCTTGGGGCAGCGGGGGGACCACTCTAGAGTGCACGGCTTTCTGGCCACTTTGCTGTGCACCTGAAACTGGTGTGGAATGACACTGAATGTAAACTGTGGTTGAAAAATAAAATAAAATAAAATAAAACACGCACACATAATACAAATCCCCAGAGTAAACTCCTATTGACTTCATCAGATCAGCCCTGACTGTTTTGCTCAGTGCTCAGTGCTTGGACCTTTGCCGACGCCCCACTGGGGTGCAGAGGAGAGAGGGGAAGACGGGATGCTGTCTAGAAAAGAGCTGTGCACGTCTGGGAGGCCACATGGGCAGTGGAGGGTCAGAGGGGTCCTCTGGTACCTGGCCCCACGCTGTCTCGTGCTCAGTCTCTCTAAACACCCACCCCCGCCACACTCACTTGTCCAAGATGCTGTAGTCATCAAGCAGGATGTTAAGTACCGAGATGCCTTTTCCTCCGAAGGTTATTCTGAGGATTGATGAGATTACATTGTGTACAATTCCAGCAGACGTCAAATGAAAAGCACTGTGCACACCGAGAGCTGCTGTATTTGAAGCAAAACACCATCCATCTCTGCTTTTTTTCCCTTTTCTGCTTCTGAGGCCCTTGGCAACATTTTCCCACCTGGGTGAGGACTGTAAAGGGGACAGGGTTCAGAGCTGAGGCCAGAGCTGCTCTCCATAGACACTTAGGTTTGACTCACATTGCTGTCATTTCTTCTAAGAAGAGTATTCCATTTCCAGGAGATTTTATGTACCTGTAGATGTATTGAAATAAAGGAATATTCTTTTTTTTTTTTAAGGCTTGAAATCAGGTCATACAAGGAACACTTTCCTGGCTATGATAGTGTTGAGTTGTGACATTGGGATAAATTTGACATTTTGATAAATTACAGGCTGTATGTGGAAAACAATGTTGTATTATTATGTTTAAAAGCAAATATTTTTGCTACTTGCATTTGTGATTTCAGCGTTTGTTCTCACATGTAGAATGACGGTCTCTCCAGGATCGAGAGAAAACGGTTTCAGAGAGAGGCAGAAGAGGATCCCAGTTAAGGGTGCAGATAAAAATGTACAGACTTGGGTTCAAAATACCGAATCTGCTACTTGCTAACTCCTTACTTCAGGCAGACAGTTCAACCTTGGTGTATCTTCATCCTTCTGTAAAAATAGAATAAAAGTCATACGTGTTGCATAGAGATGTTGTAAGGAAGTGAGTATCTGGCATAAGTGTGACATGAAGGGTCATCACAGATGATGCTTCTGCGCTTTCAAAGTATGTAGAAGCAAAGAAGTTTGTGGGCACATCAGTATGAGAGTTAGAAGGCCAACGTTTCTCTCTCTTGCTTCTTTTTCATTACCCGGATGGCCTTACGGAGCCACTCTGCTGTTTTCTGGCCAGCTCATAGTTGATCATAGTCAGGGAAATATATTAGCCCTTAAGAAATCCATCTGAACATGTATATAGATACATGTGCACTTAAACATACCATACACACACACACACAAACAACTGTCTGTCTGTCTGTCCCTAATGAGGCTGGCACCACAAACCACAAAGAAGTCAGTCTATTTAATGATTCTGTGGCCAAGATGAGTAGATTTGCCCTCAGTTTATTCATCTAGAACATGGGTGTCAAACCCACCAGGGGCCACATCAGCCTCGCAGTTGCCTTCAAAGGGCCGAAATAATTTTCAGACTGTATAAATGTAACTACTCCTTAACTGTTAAGGGGTTGAAATTACATTCGGCCCCTTGAAGGCAACCACGAGGCTGATGTGGCCCCCGGTGAAAATGAGTTTGACACCCCTGGTCTAGAAGATGGAGAGTTTGCATGAGATGAACTCCTGATTTTAAATTTTTAAGATTTTAAAATGTATCTTTTCTTTTTATCTCCAAGTATAGTTACCAAGGAGGCCTGTCCTTGCTCTCTAACTAGGTCATGCCTCCATCACACACTCTCATTGCACCGTGTGCCCATCCCACTGTGTGAACCGGCTTCTCCCCGGTCTGTGAGTTTTGTAACAACTGTACTGCCCATCACCCCACGGGGCCTGCACATAGTAGGCACTGTGTCCATATTGATTGTGGGAATGTCTTATAACTGGGCTGATTTTTGTGTGTTGCCAATTGAAGCCCACTGAGAATCTGTTTCTTCTCAGTGTATTTCTGCAGGCAGGCCACTTTGAAACAAGCCTATTATTTTGTTCACAATATGCTGGCCCTGTTCTTAGGATATTAGGTAAAATCTGGGACTGTAAACAAAATTTTAGTCATTATTTAATGCAATCTTTGGAAAATAATCAAAAGCAGAAGTCAATGTGTGCTGAGCTGAACAGTTTTAAAAAGACCATCTGTATTATTTCATTGCATTAATACCTAAAAATCATGGGCAGCTTCACTTACTGTGTGATCCTGGTCAGTCTTGTAGGGTCTCTAAGCCCCTGTTTCTGAATTGAAGATTATATATCCAATGGCATAGTGTGAGGATTAAATTCATTATATTGTATAGTTTCTCAAAACAGCATATTGCACCCAACCTATATTCTCTTTCTCCCTTTTTAAATATTTGGCACAATGATTTAACAGAGGAATTAAGGAAAGCAATCCCAAGTTAATGCTAAAACTAGAAATTATCTCTGCTTATGTGTCTTTCAAAAGTAAATCCTAAAGACATTCTGCAGTGAACGTTATCTTTGTCCAAGAATACCCACAGTCTGGTGCACACTTTATGGTCTTTCTCACCTGAATTCAAACTAGTGCAAATCCATGTGTTAGCATTAGCCATCTCAATGAGAGGTTCATGGAGTTATGGTTATGACGGTCACTATTTCAAAAGCGTTGCAGAAATGACACTTAGAGTAGACTGCCGAATTTTGGGTTATGTGTTATATGAAAAAGAGCTTTGATTAAAAAAATAACAAGTTGCTGGAGGAGGATTCAAGATGGCAGAGGAGTAAGTGGAAGCTATGCTAACCTCCTCCCCCTGGGTAATCCCATCTGGAATTACAACTAAACTGTAGAGAAATCCTCCTGAATAACCAACTCAACACTAACTGGAGAGAAGCTTATAACCACGGACAGACAGAAGAAACCACCTCAATGAGACTGGTAGGGAGTGCAGAGGAGGCACAAGAGGACTGACTGCGCTTCCACAGGCAATAGCTGAAGTTCCAGGGGGATATTTCAGTGGCCAGGGGGTTCCTCCTGAATGTGTGGGGTCTAAACCCCAAGATGGGCTCCCCAGCCTATAGCACCAGAGCCAGGAAAGGAACCCAGATATCATCCATCTGTGAAAAGTAGCTGGGAGAAACAGCTGGAGACACAAGAGCCTCTTAAAGGGGTGACACACAGAATTTTGTTTGCAGTCACTTACCCTGGGCTCCAGCAGAGGGAGGGCAGAGTAGACTAGAGATGTTTGGGGAGGGTCGGGGCGGGGGGGTGTCTCTGAGGAGAGAACTGAAGGAATAGCTGCCAGGATCCCTATGCTGAGTCACTCCCCATACTGCAGGAGCCATCTCTCTCAAGCAGAGCACTCCTTTCCAAGAGGCATCAGCCTGAGGGGAAGCAATAGCCCCACCTGCAGGAATTACTCTGCCCCACCATGTGGAGCTTAAGCCAGGAGGCTGATTATAGTTTAAGGCTATATCGCTAATGAGTTTAAATACTAAGGTGGAAGATACAAAGAAGCAGGCCCCAAATGAAAAAGCAAGAAAATGCTCCAGAAAAAGAACTAAAGGAAATTGGGGTAAGCAATTTATCAGATAAAGAGTTTAGAGTAATGATTGTAAGGATACAGCATGGAAAACAGCCTGAAAAAAGACATAGAAACCACAAAAAAGGACCCACCAGAAACGAAGAATGCAATATCTGAAATAAATAATACACTGGCAGGCATAAACAGTAGGTTAGATGAAGCAGAGGATCGAGTCAGTGATTTGGAAGACAAGGTAGAAAAAAACACCCATGAGGGACAGCAAAAAGAAAAAAGAATTAAAAAAATGAGGAGAGCTTAAGAAACATTTTGGAAAACATGAATTGTAACAACACCTGTATCATAGGAATACCAGAAGGAGAAGAGAGTGAGCAAGGGGTCAAGAATGTATTTGAAGAAATAATGACTGAAAACTTCCCTAATCTTGTGAAGGAAAAGATACACAAGCCCAGGAAGCTCAGAGACTCCCAAACAAGTTGAACCCAAAGAGGCCCACATCAAGACACATCGTAATTAAAATGACAAGGCTTAATGACAAGGAGGGAATCCTAAAAGCTGCAAGAAAAAAGCAGGTAGTTACCTACAAGGGAGCACCAGTTATACTGGCATCTGCTTACTCAATGGAAACATTTCAGATCAGAAGGGAGTGGTGTGAAATATTCAAGGTGATGAAAAGCAAGGACCTACAACGAAGGCTACTTTACCCAGCAAGGCTATCAATCATTTAAAACAAAGGAGAAATTCAGAGCTTCCCAGACAAGAAAAAGCTAAAGGAGTTTGTTAACACCAAACCAGTACTGCAACAGATGTTAAAGGGCTTGCTTTAAGAAGAACAAGGAAAAGAGAAAGAAAAAAAAAAGAGAGAGAAAATAGTCTAACAATAAAATGGCACTAAATTCGTGTCTATCGATAATCAACTTAAATGTAAATGGCTTAAATACTCCAACCAAAAGACATAGGGTAGCTGAGTGGATAAGAAAACAAGACCCATATGCTGCCTCCAAGAGACCCATCTCAGATCAAAAGATACACACAGACTAAAAGTAAAAGGATAGAAAAAGATATTTCATGCAAATGGAAAAGAAAAAAAGCTGGGGTTGCAGTACTTACATAGAAAAAATAGACTTTAAAACCAAGGCTATAGTAAGAGACAAAGAAGGATACTACACAATGATACAGGGAACAATCCAACAAGAGGATATAAACCTGGTAAGCATTTATGCACCCAATGTAGGAGCATCTAAACATGTAAAGCAACTCTTGGTGGGCATAAAGGGAGAGACTGACAGAAATACAGCAGTAGTAGGGGATTTTAATATCCCATTGAGTTCAACGGATAGATCTTCCAGACAGAAAATCAACCAGGAGATGGTGGCCTCAAAAAACACACTAGATCAAATGGATGTAATTGATTCTTCAGAGAATTTCACCCCAAAGCAGCAGAATATACATTCTTTTCAAGTGCACCTGGAACATTTTCTAGTACAGACCACATATTAGGACACAAAACAAGTCTCAGTAAACTCAAGAAGACTGAAATCATATCAAGCATCTTCTCTGACCACAGTGCTGTGAAACTACAAATCAATCCCAAGAAGAACACTGAAAAACATGCAAAAACCTGTAAGCTGATAACATGTTATTAAACAATGAATGGGTCAACAATGAGATCAATGAAGAAATCAAAAAGTATATTGAAACAAATGAAAATGAGGAGAAAACAATCTAAAATATGTGGGACACTGGGAAGCAATACTAAGAGGGAAACAAATAGCAACATAGGCCTATCTCAAGAAACAAGAAAGAGCTCAAATAAACAATCTAACTTCACACTTAAAGGAACTTAAAAAGGAACAAAAAACAAAGCCCAAAGTGAGTGGAAGGAAGGAAATAATAAAGATTGGAACAGAAATAAATGAAATAGAGTCTTAAAAAAAAAAGATACAAAAGATCAATGATTCCAAGAGCTGGTTCCTTGAAAGATAAACAAGATTGACAAACCTTTAACCAAACTCATCAAGAGAAAAGAGAAAGAACCCAAATAAATAAAATCAGGAATGAAAGAAGAGGAATGACAACTTACACCGAAGAAATACAAAGGATTGTAAAATTTTATTATGAACAACTACATGCCAAAAAAACTGAACAACCTGAACTAAATGGATAAATTCCTAGAAACATACACTTTTACCAAACTAAATCAGGAAGAATCAGAGACTCTGTATAGACAGTTTGCACCTAATGAAATTGAAGCAGTAATCAAAAAACTCCCAACAAACAAAAGCCCTAGAGCAGATGGCTTCACAGGTGATTTTACCAAACATTCCAAGAAGAACTAACACCTCTCCTTCTCAAACTATTTCATAAAATTCAAGAGGAGGGAAAGCTCCCAAACTCATTTTACTAGGCCAGCATTATCCATATTCCAAAACCAGATACAAACACTTAAAGAAAATTATAGGCCAATATCCCTGATGAGCACAGATGCTAAAATCCTCAACAAAATGTTAGCTAACCGAATACAGAATGCATCAAAAAGATCATACACCATGGTCAAGTGGGATTTATTCTGGGAATGCAAGGTTGGTACAACATTTGCAAATCAATAAATGTGATTCACCACATAAACAAAATGAAGGCTAAAAACCATATGATCATATCAATAGATGCAGAAAAAGCATTTGATAAAATCCAGCTCCCATTTATGATAAAAAATTCTCAGCAAAGTGGGAACAGAGGGCATACACCTAAACATAATAAAGGCCACATATGGCAAACCCACTCACTGCCAGCATCATACTCAAAGGGCAAAAACTACAAGTGTTCCCCTTAAGATCAGGAACAAGACAAGGATATCTGCTTTTACCTCTCTTACTCAACATAGTACTGGAAGTCCTAGCCACAGCAATCAGACAAGAAGAAGAAATGAAGGCATCTAAATCAGAAAGGAAAAAGTAAAACTGTCGTTATTTGCAGATGACATGATACTGTATATGGAGAACCCCAACGATTCTACCAAGAAACTACTAGAACTTATAAATGAATTCAGCAAAGTAGCAGGGTTCAAAATTAATATCCAGAAATCAGTTCCATTTTTATATGCCAATACTGAACTAACAGAAAGGGAAATTAAGAAAAGAATCCCATTCACAATTGCTACAAGAAGAATAAAATACCTAGGAATAAACCTAACCAAGGATGTAAAGACATGTACATAGAAAATTATAAGACACAAAAGAAAGAAATTGAAGATACAGATAAGTGGAAGCACATACCATGTTCATGGATAGGAAGAATTAACATCATTAAAATATCCATACTACCCAAAGCAATCTATAGATTCAGTGCAATTCCTACCAAGATTCCAATGATGTATTTCACAGAACTAGAACAAATATTTCAAAAATTCATATGGAACCAGAAAAGGCCCCACATAGCAAGAGTGATCCTGAGAAAGAAGGAAAAAGTTTGAGGAATCATGCTACCTAATATGAAACTATACTATAAGGCCATAGTCATCAAAACAGCATGGCACTGGCATAAAAACATACACATAGATCAATGGAACAGAACAGAGAGCCCAGAGAAAAACTCACACCTTTATAGTCAATTAATATTTGACAGAGGAAGCCAACACATACAGTGGGCTAAAGAGAGTTTATTCAATAAATGGTGTTGGGAAAATTGGACAGATATGTGCAGAAAAATTAAGTTAGACCATATTCTTACACCACACAGAAGAATAAATTCAAAATGGATCAAAGACTTAAATGTTAGACCCAGAACCATAAAAACTATAGAAGCAAACATAGGGAGCATAATCTTATTCATTGCTTGTAGCAGTATTTTATTGGATATATCTCCCCAGGCAAGGGAAACAAAAAAATAATAAAATAAACAAATGGAACTACATCAAACTCAAAAGTTTTTGCACAGCAAAGGAAATCATTGACAAAATAAAAAGACAACCCATGGAATGGGAAAACATATTCTCTGATATATCTGATAAGAGGTTAATATACAAAATTTATAAAGAACTTACAAAACTCAACACCAAAAAAAAAAAAGCAAAAAAACCAAACAACCCAATTAAAAAATGGGCAAAGGACCTGAAAGGACACTTCTCCAAAGAGAACATACAGATAGCCAGTAGACATGAAAAGATGCTCAATGTCACTAATCATCAGAGAAATGCAAATTAAAACCACAATGAGATATCACCTCATACCTGTCAGAATGGCTATCATCAATAAGTCAACAAACAAGTGCTGGCAAGGATATGGAGAAAAGGGGAACCCTTTTGCACTGTTGGTGGGAATGCACATGGTGCAGCTATGATGGAAAGCAGCATGGAGATACCTCAAAAATTAAAAATGGATCTGCCTTTTGGCCCAGCAAACCCACTTCTGGGTTTGCATCCAATGGAACCCAAAACACTAATTCAATAGTACATAAGCACCCCTATGTTCATTGCAGCGTTATTTACAATCACCAAGATATGGAAGCAGCCCAAATGTCCATCAATAGATGAGTGGATAAAACAACTATGGGACATTTACACAATGGAATACTACTTGGCCATATAAAAGAAGAAAATTTTACCCTTTTGACAATATGGATGGACGTGGAGAACATTATGCTAAGTGAAATAAGCCAGTAAGAGAAGGACAAGTACCATATGATTTCACTCATATGTGGAATCTAATGAACAATCTGAATCAATAAGGAAAATGGGGACAGACTCACAGATGGAGAACAGGATGACAGCTAATAGTGGGGGAAGAGAGCGGGTGAAGGGATTGAGCAAAAAGGAAAAAGGACTCATGGACATGGACAGCAGTGTGGTGATTGCTGGGGGCAGGGAGGTATAAGGGGACTAAATGGTAATGGAAAAAATACAATAAAGATTACATTTAAAAAAACAAGCTGTTGATAATTGGGGTATGATTCATTACATTTTTTAAAACATGAATTCTCTGTTAAAAATTAATACAAGGGATCCTGGACATGACAAATTTGAGAAGCAGTTACTAGTATATTTTATTCAGAGATAAGAAATCCAAATTGCAATAGTTTGTTTCAAATCGCATGTTTGTTTTAATAGAACATTTTCTCATGATGCTTTATATTTGGTACTGAATTCTATGAAAGGAATCCCTTCTATTGTTGTGATAGCTTATATGAATAATTTATTATTGTTAACCCCTAATCAAAGCATCACACCACATCCCCTGTCTACTGATTTTTAAAAATGACTCCTCCCTATTGAGTATATTGTGTTTTATCCCCCCAAATCACAGTTGCATAAGGGTGAGGAGGCATGTTTACATGTTCTTGGCTGTGCTTATAAAAAGTCTTCAACAAACACATGATAAACACTAGTTTCCCAATTATAGAAACAGGGTGTATTCCATTCCTTGCACATGCTTGGGTTCAGGAGTTCTCATAAGAGGCTGAAGAACATTGTTTTAAAGACTTTACTTTTTTTTAGAGCAGTTTTAGGGTCATAGCAAAATTGAGAGGAAGAAAAAAATGCTACACATTTCTAGTTATAAAATGAGTAGGTTCTGAAGATACAATATGCTGCATGGTGACTATAGGAAATACTGTGTTGTATATTTGAAAGTTTCTAAAAGAATTTTTTATAGTCTGATAAAAAATGTGTAACTATGTACAATGGTGGACGCTGACTAGAATTATTGGGGTGATCATTTAGCAATATGTTGTATAAGTAGGTTTAATCATGTTGTACACGTGAAATTAATATAATGGTATGTGTCTATTATATCTCAATAAAAGTAAATTAATTTTTAAAAATTGAGAGGAAGGTGTAGAGACTTCTCAACTATCACTTTCTCTCACACATGCACAGCCTCCCTCATTATCAATATCCCCCACCAGAGCGGCTCATTTGTTATGGTTGATGAACCTACAGGGGCGCATCATAATCACCCAAAGTCCATAGTTAACAGCAGAGTTCACTCTGGGTGTTGTATGTGTTACGGGTCTGGACAAATATACAGTGACATGTATCCATCATAACAGTATGACACAGAGTATTTTCATTGCCCTAAAAATCCTCTGTGCTCCACCTGTTTGTCTCCTCTGCCAAGCCCTGGTCTTTAAGAACCTTCTTTTTAGAAAAAGGAATTGTGTTAATCACAGAAACAGTAGTGACAGAAATAAGGAGCTTCAATCATCTTGTGTAGCAAGTTCCCACCGATTGCAGTGGGGAAACATAACTTGCCCAAGACCTGAATATCTGTCTTTCTCTTTTTAATATAACAGATGATTACTGTATTCCAAAGCCCTATTTGGTCTCCTTTCAATTCTTCTATATTTGGGGTTTGTACATTGGATCATTAGGAAAGCCAATTCTACCTACATGTGTACTTCTGTGCAAACAGAGCAAGTGCCAAGGTGGCAAGACATCTTTTTTCACTTCATCCTGTTCTGTTGTTTTAAAAAATGTGTCTCTGCTATGTTAGTAGTTATGCAAATGTATGCATAGGAAAACACATCCTATCTTTCTCTGTTCTCACTCACTTCCACTGCCCTAAGGCCTGCAATTCTGTGTTCTAAGCAGGTAGTATTACTTAGCCGTAAGTATGACAGGAAATATACTGAAACCAATTTGAATCATCACGTGTGGTAACATCTAATTTATCTGGCATTACTAATGAATTGGGTGATGGATATAAATGAATGTTTTAGATAAGATGTATTTCCTTATATGCTTTTTCATTTTAGTAAGTTTTCTCCATTATGTCTTTCTAAAATGCATTGATATTTCTTTGAACTCTTGAAATATAATATTCTATTTTTATGAGGATTCAAGAACATCATAAGAAATATTTTTTGTTGTTTTATTTTTTTCTCTATTGAAATACCTGAGAATCCTTGCAGAACTGTACATTTTTTGGCATCTTTATAAATAGATTTGTGTTGGTCTTTCTTTTTACTTTCTCACCTTCAATATTGTATTCTAGTGTTTCCCACCTTCTAAATATGAAATGTGCATTTTTATCAACTAAATGGCCCTATTGCTCATCCCTCATATTTACTTCTCTTTAATCAAACCAAATAACTAATCGTGTTAAACCAATTAATGTAATTTGGCTGCAACTGAATTTCCTTGGTATAAGGATATTTTATAGTCCTCGTGATGTAATTTACGTGAGCTCTATGATACCATTAAAGAGGACTTTTCTTCACTTAGTTCTTTATGATTATGTTTCAGGTATTTGAAATTGCTAAAAATGTACTCTTCAACAAGTGGGAATTTCTTATAACAGAGTTTTAAATAGGAAAATGTAAACATATTGTTAATCAAATAGTGCCATTGATATGTGACATGGAAGTCAGCCTTGAAAATATCACAAATAGGTTAAAATGAGCTCACTCAGAAATTTCGTCTATAACTCTGATGATCGGTAAATCACAGCATTTTCTATCTTGGTTGACATGGAGTTAGTTTCTCATTTTTTAATAGATTCATTAAGCATCAAGGGACCAAAAGAGGAAAAATGCTGCCTTCAAGGAGGTATTAAAATTTTGCTTATCAGAGTCTCAATTTGCAAATGTACAAGATGTGTTCAGGTGTAGAACCTTGACTTAAACTCCAGTATCTTATCTATTTGGGACAGTGGATACACAGGTGTGGGTTGGAAAAGACTTGCTGAATCGATGCTAGTTAGAGGAATCGGCATCGCCTAACTTGACCGTGCCTGTTGGATTTCTTCTCGTCTATTTGGAGAACTGGGTTCCTGTGACTGACTTGGGCGTGTATAATTACATACATTTCCTCTGCGCGAGCGGATGTGGGCAGACGCGCAGAGCTCTGTAAGTTGGTATCCATGAAGTCCTGATGATAAGGGAAATGCGAGCTTATTATTGTCAGCACGAGTTCTGATAGCACCTGCAGGCTAAGGAGGCTGTTGTCCGGTATTCACACTTCAAGGTGAAAATGCAGCTGTCACCGATTTATTCAACCGGCTGGACACAGTAAGAGGCACTGTGGTCATGCTTTCGTACAGGTATTTTCCTTTCGTGCCCAGGCTAAAAGTCTCCACAGTTCCCATGCCTTTTAAATTTAGTGCAGGTATTAAGAATTTGTTTTGGGTTTTTTTTCCCTCCCAGGCTATAAAAAGTCCGCTCCAGCCCGATAGCAAAGCGTCAAACTCTCACTAGGTGGAAAGCTCGGAGGAGGGAGGCAGAGCAGGGTGTCCGAGCCTGCCGACAGCTCGGTATCCAAATGCAGATTCTTTTACTTCTCAGGTGCTTTTGCGGGTTCCTCTGAGGGCCTCCACTGGGGTCTTCCAATTCCTGGGCCTGATGAGGTCCCCCTCCCGTTAGCCCCTACACCTAACTCTTTCTCAGTGCCTGGCCACCAGCCCTTCCCTTGTGGTCACTTCACGTGTTCACCAGGGGGAGTCACTTTCAGGAACGCACAAGGTTGACCCCTCTCTCAAGGGCCCACCCCTGGTCTTTGTCTCCTTTCATCCCTGTTACTCTTTCTTCATTCTGAAGGTTCTAGGTCTATTGAGCATTTAAACAGCATTGGTATAAGCTATGAGCTTAAACCATTCCCTGCATCCTCCAAACGCCGGAGAACAGGTATCGCATCGCAATGCAGATGCACTTCTCTCCCCAGCGGTTCCCTTCATTGCCTGTGGACCTGACCGCCCATAGTTCATTTACTCAGGATACACACAAGTAACCTGGAGTTTCCATTTAAGAGTGCCATGCTTGTGACATCACCTGTGGGGGAGGACGAAGCAGTGATTTCGTGAGAAGTGTCCCTTCTCAGATTGATACTTCCCAACGTGGGGACTCGATACCTCTTCTTGTATTGTACTTCGCTTTTGCCTATGAAACAAGGGGATGAGTGCACTGTTGGAGGCATGTTGTCAGTGTAGCCTGCTGGAAGCTGTCTGACACGTGGGTGCTTCTTTCCTTTCAGATCCGCTTTTTCATTTGGGATGTTCTGTTTATAACTATAATTCCTGTTTACCAGAAATGAATTTGGACCATTGCCAAAGCACCAGGTCTGCTGTCTCTGAACTTTTTTTAAGGAGGAAAAAAAAAGTCTTTGCTTTTGTTCAGTTTAATTATGTAGGCTTTTGATTTTCTCTTATCAGGACTGTGATTCACTCCTTTCAGTGTGTAATTTTCCCGAGTGTCCTCCATTTGCTAAAGCGAGAACCTCTATTTTTGTCAGAAAGCAGCGCGGTTCCGCTTTGGAAATCTTTTGAAGCATTTTGTTTTCACTTGTGCCTTTGTGATCTTGAATGTAAACACACGGCTTGTAATTCCTACTTGGTAAAGAGAATTAATCTTGAAATACATGAACCCAAAAAAGAGGAGGAAAATTCTCAGCATACGCTGTCTTATCTGCAATACAGCCGTGAGCAGCAGAAAGGTTTGATGGCAGGATCGGGCCCAGGGGTCTTGTGAAGATCCTTCTAGGTCGGTGATTTTTCAGTGGGTGTGGCGCAAGAATTTTTAAAACATGCAACACCTGACTATTTAGTGAGGGGCACTGAGCTCTTTCCCCTTAGATTGTCAAATATAAAAAATGACAACAGCCAACACGATAGCTGTCCAGTGTGAATGAATCAAAATTACACCTATTTTTTTGGTGGATCAGCAAAAAGTATATTTTCTGGTGTACTGCAGAATTTTGGTAATTAGTTTATGTGTGCCATGAGATGAAAAAGGTTGAAAATTGCTGTTCTGGGTCTTAGTCCTGTAATGTGACTAAGAACATGCAGTGCTGGAAAAAAAATTTTTTTTTCACTTCTTTAATTTTCAGGGTTTTTTATTTGTAAGATTAAGGGAATTGTATTTCATGAAATTCGTAGGAACATTATATACCAGTGCCCAAAACAAGACATGAGATAAATGCTTTTCTCTAATAATGCCTTATATTGAGATTTTTTTATTGATTAATATCCCTTTTTATTCTGTTTTCTTTCTTTTGTAAAAATTTTTATTGTTATTCAATTACAGTTGTATGCCTCTTCTCCCCATCCCTCCACCCCACCGCAGCTGAACCCACCTCCCTCCCCCACCTCCCCCCTCCCCCCCAATTTTGTCCATGTGTCCTTTATAATAGTTCCTGCAATCCCCTCTTTCTACTGTCCCCACCCCACTCCCCCCTGGCCACTGCTAGACTGTTCCCAACCTCAATGTCTCTGGTTGTATTTTGTTTGCTTTTTTCTTCTATTGATTAATTCTACGCAGCAGAGAGAAAGAAGGAGCTTATACCCTTTGCAACAGCATGGATGGAACTGGAGAGCATTATGCTAAGTGCAATAAGCCAGGCGGTGAGGGACAAATACCATATGATCTCACCCTTAACTGGAACATAATCAATATTGAGATTTTTAAAACAGTACCTTTAAAAATGCACTTGAGAAAAGGGTACTTCAAGAAATTTCCTGCCTTGATAGGTGTGGCTCCGTTGGTTGAGCATCATCCTGGTAATCAAAAGGTTGCTAGTTCCATTCCCAATCAGGGCAGTTGCCTGGGTTTTGGGACAGGTCCCCAACTGGGAATGTGAGAGAGGCAACCAATTGATGTTTCTCTCTCACATGGCTTCTCTCCCTCTCTTCTCTCTTTAAAAATAAATAAATAAAATCTTTTTAAAGGAAATTTTCTTAAAATTCCAATCCTACTGTCCTTTACAAAGTTATCGTATTTCTAGGTACCCCATCAGAAAGTAACATTAACCAGCCTGGATTTAAAACAAGGTCCCAGGAACGGTGACCGATCCCATTAATTGCTGACTCCTGCCCAAGTCAGGTCACCAGCAATTGTGTTTGGAAATCCCCAGGGAGGGAATCCGCTCCCGTTTATTCTCATGGACAAACCCGTGACTGTTTGGGGCGTGCCATCTTCTTCCTCTCTGTTCCTGCTGCTTTCAGTGAGGTTTCTCCTACGAAAGCTCAAGTTTGAATAAGGCTGTGTGCCAGTTCTTCAGAATCAATCCTGAATTTAGACTTTTGAGGGCTTTCTTCCAACAGTTGTACTTAATTTGTTTTTTTCATTATGACTGTATATATTTTCTGATTTTTTTGGTAATGAGAATGTATTAGTTTTATAATTAAAAAGTTATCTAAAAGTGATATGAGTGCAGTGAGGTCTGGTACCATGTCGTCCCTGATGTGTTTTTGGTCTGTCCTCCGCCCTCTCCACTGTGCCCTCGGCTGGGCTGCGGCAGACCTCTCCAGGGGCCAGAGCGACCTTAATCTGTGCAACTCTCCAAACACTGACTGGTTCCTTCCCTACGATATGGGAGCGTGCTTTTTCTCCCTGTCCTGCTGCCTTTGTCACACTGTGGCAAAAAGGTTAGTGTGGGGGTGCACCTGAGTTACAAATGCTGTAATATAGGAAATAGTGGCAGGCCTACTGTACTATAATGCTGACTTGCATAAATCAGCCCCAACCTACTGTGATTTCAGCACAGTCTTGAGCTGGAACCTCTACTCTGATGATGTTTAGGTTTGTACCTCTGCATAAATACTTAAGAGCTTTCTTTACTATAATTTATAGGCCCAAGGGGACTATAGTCTGCCCAGAAAGTATCCGGCCATGTACTATGAAAAAGAGACATTTATTGAAGAAGATACAAGATACAAGAAACATTGTACATAGGACAATGACAGCTTAGTCCCCTTCAAAGTAGGCACCTTGGGACCTCACACAGTTTTCCCAATCGCCATCAGCTGCCCCGTCATATTTTCCTGAATCTCATCGATGGTCTGAAATCTGTTCCCTTTCAAAGGTGATTTTAGTTTTGGGAAAAGCCAGAAGTCCCTATCACCTAAGAAAATATGTACATATACTAGTACTAAAACCTATTATTATTATTACTATTATCACATACTGAGTTGTGCTAGATTCTACATATACTTGACCTTGCTAAGTTATTACAACCTTGGTAGTTACATAGTGTGTGGCTTATTTTACAAAGAAGGAAACTTAGGAGAGATGTAGTGGGTTGCCCTGAATCACACGGCAGCTGGCCCAGGGCGAGGGTGCACTTTGTGCTTTGGACATCACTTCCCCTGCTTGTTCACGCCGCAAGGAGAGAGCATCTTCTCAGAGTGCTTTTGTGTTGTTTTTTCCCATCCTTGTATCTTTTTGTAGCCACAGGTAGTAACCACCAGGAAGCACACTTTGAGAAGTTGCTATTTAGGCATAGAAAAAGTCCACATAATGGTAACCAGAAGTGGTTTTTAAATTTTTTTAAGGAGGAATGACAGCTAAATGCAATCTGGGGTCTTGAATTGGATCCTGAAACAGAAAAATTACGTTCTTGGAAAACCTGGAGGAACCTGAATAAGTTCTGTTCTGAAACTTAGTTAATAGAATTGTATCAAAGCTTTTAATTTTCGTAAATCCTCTATGGTCGTGTCCCATGTCAACAGATGGGAGGCTGGTGAAAAGTACTTGGGAATTCTCTATTATTTTTGCAACTCTTCTTTAAGTCTAAAGTTATCTCAAAATACAAAGTATTTTTTAATTTTTATTTTTCACAACAAATATTCTTTCCATAATATGAAGTAGAACTTTGCCAACCATTTCTTCTGAGCTTTTTTAATGAGTGACCAGCACCTGTGGTTAGAAACGGTGCTGCCATCTTCCATTTGTAGCAAAGTCAGCTGCTTCATCCCCAGTACAGAGCTGGTTGCTTCCAAATGGTCTCAACGGGGAGAAGGGCCTGGACTAAGACCCCAAATTATCCACAAATCACGATTTCACCCTTTTCTCCTAATTGTACTCCTAATCTCTTGGTCCTGTTATTATTCGTGGCCTACAATATTGTGATACTTAAATGCAGTATTTTAGTGTATCTTAAGGGCCCAGTCTGGGTTTTTTGATTCCCTTAGGGGCATTCACATGCCTACACATAAAAGTACAGAAGTTTTTCTTGATAACGGCATGGCTTAGCTATAAATTTGCTAAGAGATTGGGAATTACTGCCTACCCAAGGGGCCCGAAGCTGCTGGGTGGTATGTAAATTACACCAGAGTAGGCCATGTGCTTTCCTCTGCTGGCGGAGTGGCCTCTTCAGTGCCCCTGTCATTTTCTGAGTGGCCCCTCTTAATAACGCCAGTGACAGTGGTTCTATAAATCTAATCTCAGGCTGATGGGAGCAGCCAGTCAGTCAATATGGCCAGATAAGCTCAGAGAAAGACTGCCACCTCCGCTTAGCCTCCCTCTGGACTCAGCGCCTGGGAGAACAGTCCAAAGACCAGCTGCTGTGGCTATGCTCCTCCTAGACGTCCCAGGTGAGCCTCCAGGAGAGACCGGGACTCTCCTGCTGCCCGAGGGAGCGAGTGCACTGAGAAAATGCTTCTCTAGGGTCCCACTACCTGCCCCTGGCTGTCGTGGGCTTCTGTCCAGAATTTCGATTTTCTAGACACTAGCTTGAGCTTTTTAGTGTTGTTTAGTTTGCATTTCAGATTCATTGTATGTGACTCTAGGTCAACTGCCTGCACTATTTTGAATGAAATGCTTTACTTTGAGATAATTATAGATGCACATACAGTTGTAATACATGAGTTTTCCCTCAGTGGAAACATCTTCCAAAGCGTTAGTACAACATCCCAATAGGATGTCTTAGTACATTTGAGCTGCTGTAACAAAAATACTGTAGACGGCAGGGCTTAAATAACGAACCCTCATCTCTCAGAGTTCTGGAGGCTGGGGAGTCCAACATAAGGCACCGGCCAATTTGGTGTTTGGTAAGAGCCTGCTCCCTGGTTCATAGGAGACAGTCTTCTTGCTGGGTCCTCATGTGGAGGAAGGGGCCAGGAGCTCTCCGGAGTCTCTTTTGTAAGGGCTCTGATTCCAAAGGACTCCATCCTTATGACCTAATCACCTGCCAAAGGTCAACCTCCAAATTCCATCATATTGAGGATTAGGTTTCAACATGTGAATTTGGGGACACAAACATTCCATTTGTAGGACAAAGTATCAGTACAGTTAAGATACAGAGCATTTCCATTTCCTGAAGGACACCTGGGGTTGCTTTTTTTATAGCCACACTCCCTTCCCTCCTGCCCCAGCCCCTCCCTGATCCCTGGCAGCCATCAAACAGTTCTCTATTTCTCTATGTGCTTTTAAAAGTAATAATTCGTAGAGATAGGGCTGCCTGCTTCCCAATGAAAGGCAGTCTCTCTCCGATGAGTTGGAAGGTGCCACATGTGCCGACTAGCTGCAGATCTGTCATCTGTGCGTTCTGTGTCTGTGAGAGTCAGTGCACTCGGGGTTTGGTGGCAAATTCATAGGTCTCGGCGCCAAAGCACTGGGTGGGATCAAATGCTCACTCTGTCTCTTGCTGACTGTGTGACCTTGGACAAATGGAGAGACTTCTCTGAAATAAAACTCTCTCACCCTGGGGGCTAAAAAATGGGGACAATAAAGACATTTCCCTTAAAGTGTGGAGAGAGAACTACAGGAGATGATTTCAGTAAATTCCTCAGCACAGCAACTGGTGCATACTAATCCTCCTGGGGCTGTTAGTCCGTGGAGGCGACTGGCAGAGTTCAGAAAGTGAGGGAAAGGCAAGTGACCTCTGAAAACCCAGATGCCTAGCCCTGCTTTCTCAGATCCAGGAGGGAAAAACATCAGATTGGTAGAAGGTCATTCACCAAAAGGAAGCATCGAGATATTCAAAGCTATGAAATTAGAATTAAAATTAGAAAGGATCCTTGACAAATATTTTAACTTTGAACAGCAATGAGTAGTGATATTTGCTTTTCAGTGTCTATAATCAGATCCCATCCACCAGTGTCTGAAAATTGTTAACTGTATTAGAATTCCCTTTTTAAAGATGCCTTTGTGTTACAATGTGGGCTTGGCGCGACTCTGCAGCACGGCCCGAAGGTGCACCTGGACAGATTTAAGCCCATTCTCTCCGAAGCATGCAGGTCTCTGGAGCAGCTGGGCAGAGCGGTGCCTGTAATTGATATAACATATTGGTAAATCAACACATTTATTCCCCCGGTGAGTCACGCAGCCGTATACATCTAAAAATAAACCTGAGTTCTACCTCCCACAAACTCGTTGCAAAACTATCTGCTAATGTCTGTTTGGCAGTTGGTTAAAATGAGATAATTATATTGAATTTGTTTTTTGTTCTGGCATTTCCAAGCTCCTTTCCAAATAGGTCTCTTTGGGGAGATATTTGCGAGGTAATGCTTGCCATTTGCCACACCTCCTCTGGCTGCTAGCAACGTGGAAGCAAGGAGGTGTGTTCATTGTTAGCTGTAGCTTCTCAAACAAAACTGGGCCACGTTTTTCCACCCATGCCAGGGCTGCAGTGTTTGTGTGAAGTCTTACAGAATTCCCAAAACTTACATGGTTTGACAATGACAATGAAATAGGAATTTTCCTTGCTTCTTTAAGTGAATGAACATGTAGGTTCACACATGAATGTGTGAGAATGATTATTTTAAATGTAATGTATTCTGCTACATATGCAAGTCATTACCCATAAAAGTGAGGTTGAGCAATCAATCATTTCTTTTTACCTGTGTGAGGAGGTGTCTATTGTTATAAATTGCATTTGTGAGCCTAGAATGGGGTCTGAGGCAAATGAGGAAGCATTTCCAGGGGATCTTCCTGGCAGAGATTCTCCGGCTGAAATCACGAGTTCCGCTACAGCACCTGAGAACCACACGAGTCTCTTGCTGCCAGTTCTGCCCGGCTGTCAGAGTGGGGGGAGTGCGGCCCGTGACGCAGGCTCCACAGGCTGGGCAGAGTCCTGTGGGGTGGGCATGGTGAGTCCCTGGGCATCTGCCATTTATTCTTCATTGTACCTGAAATAATCACAAGATGTAGAGAAAGTTTTGCAGGGAGAAACTTAGAAAATGCATACTGTATTTGGGGAAATATCAGCAGTTTGTGGGAGAGTGTTTCTGTGAGCACAGAAACCAGGGTTGGGAGCGCTCACGTAAGGACAGACAAAAAGGGGGCTCTCTGTATCCTGTGTTTGAGGCTTAGACTTCTAATTTGTTTTTATGTTTTATGCTTACTGTATCAAAGGGTCTGTCAGTTGATTGTTGATTCTTCTCTAGATTTCATCTGAAGCTTGAATAGAAGAACCAAATTTACTGGTAGGTCCCTTAGTGATAATATTTAATTGCTTATTATGCTCCATGCACTGGGTTAAGTGATTTGCATGAACTGTATCATCTAATCCTCAAACTAATACTTATGAAGTTGATATTTCATTATAAATATTACAGTAAACTGAGGCTTCGAGAAGATAAGTAGCTTAACCCAGATTGTAAATATCTGAGAAATGTATTCTTTGTAAATGTGAAATTATTGTCTCAACACTTAAAGAAGTCTTTAAAAAAGGCACAATTTGTTGACTTAATTGATTTAATCAAACATCAACTCTACCAGTAATGAAAAAGCTCATTTCAACTTTGCCTTGAAACATCGATGTTTTGCTGGTCTACATTTCTCCAGTTGAGTTGCCCCAAAGGTATAAACTATCCCTTTGAATCGAAATATATTCAACAGTCCCTAACGTGCTGTTTAATTGAAAAGCGGGACTGCTAGCCATTGTCCGGCAGCTGGAGCATCCCTGATGAGCTGGCGTTCAGCAGACTGTGTGCTTCTTCATGCTCCCTTTTCCTAACAAGGAATCACAGTGCTGCAAAATCTTGGAAAACGCATCCACGGTTCTGTTTATTTCTTTATTTCACACACTGTCAATGAGTAATTCCAACCAGATTAATGACCAAAGAAATGCCACCTTCTTCTTCCTCAGTTCCCCCACAGAAAAATATAGCATGCAGTATTTATCATGACTATCAGCTGAGCAATTATTACAAACTTCTGAGAAACCCTGCACAGCACAAAAAAATTTTCCCTGGAAAAAATATCACCAGAATGACGTGACCATATCAATCAAATGTATGAGATATTTTTCACATTCGGTAGGTCTTGAAGGAGGTGGGTTAGTATCCCAGGTGAGGTAGCTCAAGTCGCACACAGAGGTACATTATTCTGCCATTATGTAATAAAGGGGTGTTGGGAAATCACTTAATTGCAGTTACTTTCACTCTTTTGACTTAGGAAGGATTTGAACTCTGCCAATGGGTGAAATTAAGCTGCATTCACTCTCTCTTTCTTCAGTTTTTACAAGCCTCTCATGATTCAGTTGCTCCCCCTGCATGAGTTTGAAAGGATCCGAATCTTCAATTTTTCACATTTTGTGGCTTGTCAGGGATGTTAAAACTGAGACTCTACTAAGAAACACAGCATTGTTTGTAGCATTATTACAGGGAAATGCTTCATCATTACGTTGAAGGTGTCAGCTATGCATTTTTTCACCAAGCTATGGTCACAGGGTCTAACCTCCAGCTATACTATGAATAAGTCCTGAGGGTCCTAATGTGTGAAATCGTCACGTCGTACACCTTAAACTCACCCAGTGTTCTGTCCATTGTATCTCGGTAAAGCCAGGAATGAAAAAAAGTGATCCCACCACATGGAATTGAGCTCAGTATCTGTCGCAAGGTTGAATTCTAATATTTTTTCCTCGTATCTTATTAGTACGGTGGACTTTAAAATCTTTCAAAGATTGCCTTTCTTATCATCAGCTGTGATGCTGTTGTCATTAAATGACACTAAAATGTTTACTATTTAATAAGTCAACGTAGTTTGAACTCTTTTAATAAATTTTTAAAACATTTTTTTATTGTTGTTCAATTACAGTTGTCTGCATTTTCTCCCCACCCTCTTTTAATAAATTAATTTAATTCGAAAAACTTGTGGAGAGTTAACTAGTGAGAAAGATTCTCTTTTTGTTTCGTCACCACTCTCCTCCTACCAAAACACGAGAGTTCAGCCTGGTGAGCAGTCATATTTTCAACTGTTTTATCAGAAACCACATTTGCGCTGTGGTCTGTTGTAGGAGCAAGACAATGACTCCGCGTTCAGCCGGGCCAGTTACCTCGCTGGCACGTAAGCACATGCTTGGCATTTTACCTGCAGATATGTGAGCACAATTAATAGGAGGAGGTGATCTTGTGACCACAAAGAATCCTTGACTCTTAACACTGAAGCCTAAGTTATGAATATGGTTTCATTGGAGGATAAGCTTCTACATATTGGCCTGGTTGTGGAGAAGGAACCTGGGATGGGGGTGCCAGGCTCTTCTGGCCTGTTTTTCAGAACGTCATCCTGCTCCTTTCCTTCCGGGCCTCCTGACCTCCATGTTTTCCTCGCAGCTTGTCCCCTGAGAAGACTGTGTAATGAAGACTAGCAAAGTGTTCCAGTTGAGGATGGAAGTGTTTACTGAGGGACTCAAAGGGCAACAGAAGGGTTATTTATTTGCCTAATGAAAACCTAAATTCCATGCCCTCCTGGAAAAATAGGGCTGCTCCGCTTCCGTGTGCCTGGGTGCAGCCATGGGTTCAGCCAGATGAACATATGGCACAGACTAATTGAGAGACTCCTACTGGGAACCGGCCACTTTCCGAGCCATCGCTGGAATGCTGACATTTTCTAGCAACAGCACATTCCGGTCTTGTTCAGCCTTCTGGCCACATTGGCAAGTTGTGTGATAAGCCTGCTTATGCAGGAGATGGGTTGTACGCAATCCAGAAGTGAGGGGATCGGTGGAATTCTGAAGTTAATATATTGTCAGGATTATATTCTAATTATCTACTTCAGTGAGTGTTCCACTTCTATGGCATTGTACATCATCGAGAGCAGGAAGTAAGGCCAACATAGGAAGGCGAAGTATGTCGTATAAGGCTTGCATAAATGCCCTTTCTCTGGGCTGCAGTTTCATTGTTATTATAATTATCTTCTTTTTATATGTTGGTCCATTAGAGGTTTTACCTTTTTGCTGAGCATATTCTAGACCTGGGAAATTAGGTAATATTGTGTTATCAGATATGTTAAGAGGGAAATATCTCACAGTTGGAGGAAATAAATAGAGAGGGATATATATCTGTGTACGTGTGTGTAAAAATGATTTTTTTTTTTGCTGAAAATGAAATCTTTCTGTGTGGACTGTCTTAAAGTACCAGTGCCAATGTGGGATTCTTCACGAGAAGCGCAGGTGTGCCTGCGGGCCCTGGCTTCTTACGCAGAGGCAAGCTCTGCTTGTTGTAATAGCATTTCACTTGTTGTAAAATATCACCCAACTTTGGCTTTTCCTTCCTTCGTACATTTCTTGAACTTGCAAAGATCCATCGTTGGCTCTGCGATAATTCATTGATAATGGGGTTGCCAGGAGTCTCCTATCTCAAACATGGCTCGCATCCTAAAAGAGGCAGCTCGTTCTAGGCAGAGAGTAATGGGTGCTGTTGGACTCGAAGCACTCCTTTTTCATAAATGGCCAAATGCATCTGCTGTTTTGGTAGTTAAACTTGAAAGCACATTTTACATGAACTTTAGTTTGTTGTGTTTTTTCAAGTTGATTTTTGCTTTGGGAGGCTTACCTTTTTCTGCTTAGATCACCAGCCCATAAAACTCAGCAGAGGCAGAGAGCCTGATTATTCACATTAATTTAAAAAAATGCTTCCACGATCCTTGCCAGCAGATTAAAATTGAAGCTGTTGATTAAACACATATTTCAGCACATCTCCACTGTGATGTTTTCTTATGGGAATCCTTTCTCACCAAAGAGCTCTCACACACACATATGTGGCTTCAGGAACGAATTAACACCCTTAATCAAATTAACTAAATGTGTTTTCAAATACCACCTTCCATCACAGTAATGTGTTTTGTTGGTGAAACATAATGAGACTCAAAAAAGAAAAATTGGGGGCTTGGGGACTGGGGAAGAAATTACGCTGTTTCAGGAAAGACTTCACACCAACAGCCGTAGCCTGAGACGTCAGGTGAGCAGAGAGAAGGAAGAGCCTTACCATGAGCAGAGGCCTCCTTGGGGGTGGGGGTGGCGGGGGGAGGGAGTGATTAGGGCCATGGATTTTCCTGGACATTGGTTTTAAAGGTGCTATCCTACGTGGTGATGTGAGACCAACAGGTAAGCTCAAGCTATCAAAGGCCTCGGGAGCTGGGGGAATGTGGGTTAGATTCCTCAGGTCAAAGAAACCATTCCCACTATTTGAGCAGAGGGGCAAAGTAGTTTTTAGGGGTGATCAATGGGACAGCAATGTGTGATTGCCTGGAAGTGGAAAGTAGGACTAGGAGATCGAGGGTTAAGTGGGAGCTGTCTCAGCAGTGCAACCCGAGGCTCTCGCTCCCCCTCCCCCTCCACTTCTCTCTCTCTCTCTCACCCCCCTTCTCTCTTCTCTTAAAAATAATTTGAACACAAGAATTTCAGAACTCCAAGGTCCTGTTTTATTTCAAATATCTCATGCTTAGACAAAATGGTTGTTTCACTACCAGAGCTATCCGCTGGGATGGAAAGGGTCCCCTGGTGAGCAGGGTTTGCCATTCACGTCGACATTTGCAGTGTGGCGGAGTTTCTAGCTTTCTGCGTCAATCCAGCTGACCCTTGAACAACACGGGTTTGAACTGCCTGGGCCCACCTATTCATGAATTTTTTTTTTCACTAACTAGATTGAAGAAATTCTTGGAGATTTGTGACAATTGGATAAAAACATAAATCACATAGCCTATAAATATCAAAAAAATTACAAAAACGGTATGTCACGAATGCATAAAATATATGTATTACCGGTGTATTTTTATTTTCTACCATACAAATCTACTATAAAAAGTTAAAATTTATTAAAACTTATGTACTTGATGCCTTCGCATTCAAGAGAAATGAAAAGATGCAGTTTTAAATCATAACTGTAAAATTAACTGTGATACGTACTGTGTTATTGTCAAAATTTAGTACCCACCTCCTGTGGCTGTGACCATTTCAAACGCCGCGTGTCCCTACGCGTCTCCACGTGAGCGGTTCGTCTCTCCAGTAAATTGCGTATCACAGTCAAAAGTGATCTCTCGCCATTGTCGTGCCTTTTCCATCATGTTTAGTGCAACACCATAAACCTTGAATAACACCACGGGACCCATACGAAATGCTACTGGTGACGCTGGAAGGGCTCCCAAGAAGCAGAAGAGCATCACGACATTACAAGAAAAAGCTGCATTGCTCACTATGTACCATGGTTTCAAGTCCGCCGCTGCGGTCACCCCACGTTCAAGATAAATGAGTCCCGCGTGAAGACCATCGTGAAAAAGGAAAGGAGATGCATAAAGCTGTCACTACAACTACACCAGCAGGTGTGAAAACATTACACTTTTTGCAAAATACTGTTTTGTATTGAAATACAGCTTTTATGTGAGCACAGGGTCGCTATAAGAAAGGCACACCTAAAGACTGTACTGTGATTTGAGAAAAAGTAAAATCATTGTATGATAAAGCAAAAGGAAGTGGAAGGATCTAAAGCCGGAGGATTGAATGCCAGCAAAAGGTGGTTTAATAATTTTGAAAAGAGGTGGCTTAAAAGATGTCAGGATAACAGGAGAAGCAGCTTCTGTCCACCCAGCAGCAGCATATGAGTTCACAGACACCATTAAAAAAAAACAAAAACAAAAACAAAAACAAAAAACAAAAAACAAAACAGGAGGAGAAAGGTTATCTTCCTGAATAGGTTTTTGCTGCAGACAAAGTGCCCTATTCTGGATAAAATAATGCCACATAGTTCATTTATTAGTAAGGAAGAGAAGCAGGCATCAGGGTTGAAGGCAGGAAGGGACAGGCTAACTTGGTGTTTCCTGCAAATGTCACTGGGTTTACTATCAGGACTGCCCTTCTCCGTAAAGACGTTCACCCTGGAGCTTTGAAGGGAAAGATACACGCCAGTCCCCAGTCTTTGCAAGAAGGTCTGGGCCATGAGAACCCTCTTTCTGCATTGGTTCCATGCATTCATTTTCCCCGAACTCAGGAGGTACCTCGCCAGTAAGGCACTGCCTTTTAAAGTTCCTTTGATATTGGACAATGACCCTGGCTGCCCCGAACCCCCCATGAGTTCAAGAGTGAAGGTGTCGAAGAGGTCTACTCCCCCCCAGACACAACGTCTCTAATTCAACCTCCAGATCAGGGGTCAGAAGGACCTTTATGGCTCATTTCCTGGGGTGCTCCGTGGAAAGGACCGTCAACACCATGGAACCCTGATGGAGAGGACATCCTGAAAGTCTGGAACAGTCCGGAAAGGCTGGAATCTGAAAACGCCATGGTTGCTGTAGAAAAAGCTGTGAAAGCCATCGAGCCTGCCCCGGAAACTGTGTCCAGATGCTGTGGACGACCTCACGGGGTTTGCAACAGAGCCTCGGGAAAATGATGAGACTGTGGATGCAGCAACAAGGGGGGGCGGTGAGTGTGTGAAGGGGTCCAGTATATGGATCTTGGAGGCACTCAAGAGCTAACTGACACCACACCAGGGGAATTAATAGAAGATGAGTTGGTGGGACGAGTGCTTCCAAACCAGTGCCTGGTGATGAGGAAGAAGAGCCAGTGCCGGATGATGAGGAAGAAGACGTGGAAGAAGCTGAGCCAGAAACAAACCAACATGAGGCAACCTGGAGGTAGGGTTCTGATGACTCAAGACTGCTGTGGACTTCTTTGAGGACAGGGACCCTTCTCCGAAATGCACACAAAACTAAAGCAAATGGTGGAAGAAGAATTGGCACCATAGAGAAACGTTTTTAGAGAAATGAAAAGCAAAAACACCAGACAGACATTGGGATGTAAATTTCTGTAAAGTTACCCCAAGTGTGCCTGCTTCTCCTACCTCTCCTTCCACCCCCCACCTCTTCCTCCTCTGCCACCCCTCCTGTCCCTCCTCCTCCTCAGTCTACTCAAGGGGACGAGGACGAAGATCTTCATGATGACCCACTTCCACTTGGTGAATAGTGAATAATCATCATGCCGTACAGGTAATAAACTTACTTGTATACGTGTGTGAGTATCACTATGTGAAAAACCTGATAACTCTTCAGCAAGAACTTATGAGATGCTTTGGTCTCCTCTTCACGGCCGTCAGCATCGCCTAAGTACTCATGTGGAACACTGTGTGCGAGACTTGTATGGGAGTAGACAGCCTATGGTTACGTATGCGTAATGCCAGTGATATTGAACACAAAAGTTAAAACCTGTTAGTTTTCTGACTGTTTTATAACTGCTTTCAAAGAGGGCACCGCTGTACAGTATTTTGACTGTCTTGTAATCGGAGAAAGTGCCTATCAGCCTATCATCACAGGTACGCAGATTTTTAAAAAATGTAACAGTGTCTATAATATTAGATTATGAATAGGATTGTAATACCACATGCCATAAAAAATTTTAAATAATTTATTCATTAATATGTAGATTTGGCTACCATGCAACAATTGTATAGATTGGACTAGGCTACCGTAAAGCAATCACATCGCTACTTCTTCGTTAGCAATGTATGAATCATTATACCGGCAAATAAATGTGAATATCTTTTTCACTTGGTGCGTAGTGTTAGTACCATGTATAGCATCTACAGTGTTTCGTGTCCTTGGGGACAATAGTGATGCCGGTACTGGCAGACAGGCAATTCATCTTGTAAACAGACAATGTAAACTTAGGGTATCAATAAATACAGTAAAGTACTATAAATATATTTTCTCTTCCTTATAATTTTCTGAACATTTTCTCTAGCTTAGTTTACTGTAAGATGGCAGTTCATCCGACTAATTTTATTAGTCATATGAAGTTCTATGAAGGGACATAAAGTGGGATAGGAGTGAGTATATAATACATGTAACAAAATATTTGGACAGCAGGAGGCTATTAATAGTTAAATTTGGGGGAGGGTCAAAAGTAATACATGGATATTTGAGTGTGCAAGGGGTCAGCACCTCTAACCCCTGCATTGTTCAAGGGTCAAGTGTACAAAGACGACCAGCCGGGATTTATGACTAACCTCAAGGAAGGCCTGCACGATGGGACAGAGAGCTATTCAATATTGGTTTTATAAACATGGAGTTAAATTATAAGCGTGCATTTACTATATTAAGTACAGTCTATTGATATAAAGGTTTAAAGTAAGTATACGTTGAGAATTTTTTTAAAAAGGCCTGCAGGAAGGGACACGTTGTCGGAAGGACACAATGGCGGTAAACGTAACTTACTTCTCGGCATGGGCGCTGCTTCGTTCCGAAGGAGCCGTGCTCCTGCTGCCACAGGGTGCACACTTCCGTGCAGTAGCTCCCGACGCGACATTTAAAGTCGTGTTTTCATTTGCAGCCCCTTGACTCTGCTTCAAACTCGGGCAGAGTTCACCGAAGTACCCCATCTGTAATCATTACTTCTCAGTTGCGTTTATGTCTTTGCTGTGACCGTTGAATCTCATCCAGATTATCTTATCGGAGCATCAAACGTAAAACAAGGTTATGAAAACAAAGGTGGAGATCGAGTTATTCTTGGAAAGGTGATATGTAGCAATTCAAATATTCAGTTCTTAAAAAGTCCCAATAATTGGCCTACTTATGTCCAGGTATAATTGCATCAAAATGCCTTTCCCTAGCATTCCCCAAAGAACTAGGGTTTTGTTTGTTTGTTTGTTTCTAGTAAACAGGGTTTTTTTTTTGTTTTTAAATAGTTTTCATGGTTAATATGTGAAAATGTTTCACTCTGATTGACTCTTATGTAGCCTCTCAAATCCAAGTGGATTTAGATGTGAAAATAAGAGTCTCCGGCTCCTTTAGAAAACTAGTTGCCAATTATATTATTTGAGTATAATATAAATGTACCACACAATGCATTTAATCAGCCATATTAATTGTTAGAGAATTTTATGAGTCGTATGAAGAAACGATGCTTAGCTTTGCGATGGCTTGAGTGGGTGTATTACATTGCCATGCACTTACACTTTTCCACTAATTCACAGAATTTCAGTGCTTTTGAATGATGCACCTTATCACAAAATACTTAGTGTTTAGGGCATAGTGCCCCCTGCTGTACAGGAGGAGAATCCACTCCCCATGAACACAGCAGTTATGTGGAACACCTCCCTGTGTGCGCCAGGCACTGTACGAAGCACTGGGGATACAAAAGGGAAGAAAATAGATCAAGTCCCTGCCTGCAAGCAGCTTTCATTCTACTGCAGGGATGCAGACAGCAAACGCAGGCAGTGATGAAGTTCTACGAAGGGAAATGAAATGGGACAGGAGTGGGAGGGACTGTTGGCAGGAAGGCATGGAATACAGCTCAGCCTGTCCTTCTGTGCCTTGGCCTCATCTCTCACAAATGCTCATAATTGTACGACACATGACTACAGTTATGTTTGTCCGCAAACAGATTTATAATCTCAGCTGTTACTGTTCTGGGAGTAATGCTTCCACCCCTGACTGCACCACTTACCACATGTACTCCTTGCAAGGGCTGCAAAACCTGGAAATTAGCCTGGGTGGAAAGACAGCCCTGTGTAAGAATCAGTTCAGCTCTGCATGAATGTTAAGGAAGGTTGATGATTTCGGTATATGCAGTTTTTATGTGACACATACTCTAGAATCTCAGTGACCTTTTCTGGTTGTGCTTTGAAGAGTGGAGATGGAGTGGCATTATTAATTATTATCATTTTGTCCCCATAAGGGTCCATTTCTGGCTTTACCATTGAGGGATCTTAGGACATTTACTAAAACATGAGTAACTAAGGTTATTAATGTGCTTAAAATAGCCTAACATTGGTAGCAGTTGCTTCAGTTAATGTTGTGCTTTTCAAAGCAAAATGACTTGTACGTGTGTGACGTGTATCATTTGGATCAGAGCCTTAATGCTGTACCGTTCATCTGTAAAAACGGAGATAAAACTGATCTGAACTGCAGTTTTGCCGTCCAAGCGTTATATAAAGGGTAACTTCCCTGACCTTCTTCACAATGTTACGATAGCTAATGTTAACACAGCAATGTAGCGTTCCCACCAGCTCAGCAAAATGAGTAATGCATATTTTAAAATGAAGGTGACTTGCTCGACGTCCCTTTTACTGAATAATTAAGCATTAATTACGGGGCTATTATATGTCTGTATAAAGGAAATGGTACTGATACTCAAATACGTTTGAAATAAGCTGTTTCCTTCTGCTTTATACATACATATACCACTTCTGCAAAGGTGCTGTCAGCTGAGGCAGCCCAAAGGTCACCCTTAGAGTGTTAAATGTATCGTCAAAATACGCTTTGTGAGCATATACAACATATCCTGGCAGGACTCAGAAATCAAAGACTAGCGTGGAGTAGACATAATGAAAAACTTGGCGATATTTGATCAATGAAGTCAGTTCAGTTTAATAAGTAGGTCTAATTCTTGGCATTATGCATGCAAAGCAGCCTCTTGCCTCTTCACCTCTCCCCACAATTACCCAAATTAATTGACTGCTTAATTCCTCCCTCTCCTCGCGGAAGAGCCCTGGGGTTCCCTTTGCTTCACTGTTTTGCGGACTCTTCCATAAAGTCAGCAGATTCCTTCTGTAGTTACAATGAGAAATAGTCTTTGGCATCAAAACAATTCATCCAACTAGCAACATAATAACACCTGACAATCTCATATTTCTTTATAATTGATGAAGGGCTTCTAGATACATTTTTAAAAAAATTTGGTACTCCCGACAGCCTTGTGAGTTCATGGGGCAAAAATTAAGATTCCTGCCTAATTATATGGTTTATGCCTTTTAGTTATACATTTAATTTTAAACTGCTTACAAAAATTTACATAACAAATATGCATGTGGATATATACATTTACATTTGTTAGTGATATGTTTGAAGTTATCTGTGACATTATGCTCGTGTTGGAATTTCTACGTGCAGTTCCAGAGAATTCTTTTTAAAAACTACGCCCTCTCCTGCGTTACCATTTTTATCTTTATATTCGCTTGTGTGTACATTGTATAGAGCCACCCAGAGTTTCTGTAAAGTACCGAAATATAAATAAATAACTTTTTCTATGGCTAATTTATATTTAAGTGGTAATTTCCCATTTATCTAAGACTGAAGTTTTAGTCTTTCAGGAATAATACTCGTGATCAATAGTCCATGTGATGGTGAAACATGTAAAACTAACAATCAATCTAGGTTGTAGTGATTGTCAAATTCATATAATTATATTTATACGAGGCTGTGATGTGTTAGTGTAAGATTTGATCAAAGGTGAGATTGAATTTTTTAGTCTTGCTTTTGTCAATATAATAAGTTTTTAAAACATATAAAAGAATTACTGCATTGATACTTAGGCTTTTCATTAGAATGTTTAAATGCTATATCATCTCAGAAGTGGATTCACAGATAGGGACCATCATTAGCATTTTTATCCAGAAGTATTTTTAAAGGTTTTTTTAATGGAATACCATCTCTCCAGCTCACAGGACGGTCCTGGCATATAGCATTTAATCGATATAAGGTAAATACTAGTATTTCATGCGTTGTGGGCAGGTTCTCATATAAATGGGCCCGAGCTCTCTAAAGCGTGGGCACCACTCAGTTGAGTATGTCTTATCCCTCGGGTCTCTTGGGCAGATAGAACCTTGCAACCTGCTGCAGTTAGATTCTGGAATTTGCCTCAACAGCTTCACTGTCCCCTTAAAATGAAACAGCTTCACTGTCCCCTTAAAATGAATGCTCCAGTAGAAATAGGGATTGGGTGTGAATTGGGCTAGAAGTCCAAGAAACTTTAACAGAATTAATGTGTTCTCATGCAAAGGGGGACTCACCACAATTTAGAAACCTGCATTGCTTACCGGAAAGTCTCTCTTCAGCTGAGGAGTACGAACATCATTTTATGGACTTCCCTTACAAATTTTCACCAGTGAAGCACAGAAATGTCGTAGTATCAGCTACCTTTCCACTAGGGGGTGATCTCCCATTGGAAGTAGGAAGAGGAGAAGGTTTGAAAACAAGCTGTGGCCCTTCCAATGCAAAATGGACATTCTTGGTAGAAACCTCTTAAAAAAATGTTTTTAGTAAAAGGAAGAGAAAATGAAATTAATACCTTTGGAGGTGTCTTCAACGAGAACTTTAAAATCTTCATTATACATTTTTTTTTCCAACTTCCAAACTTCTGGAGTTCAAGTTTTTTTCTCATCAATGTAGACTAGAGGGAGCATTGCGATCCAAGAGGACTTCACCTTTGCTTCCTCTTTAAATGACACAATTTCCTATTCTGGAGAGAGTAATTTTCCAAAACAAAATGTTGCGTATGTAATGCAGTGTAAACAGTGTGCAGGTGAATGTTGGAAAATACTGGGTGGACACTTGAGAAGAGGCTTGAATCCGAAAATAATCCTGAGCCCACTCAGAACTAGATGCTGCGGGAGGCAGGTTTCCTAGGTCGTCTCATTCAGTCTCGCGGTTTTCTTGCTTAGCCTGTAAGTAACTTGAAAACTGCACAACTCCGAGGGGAGGCGGGCTACAGATGGCCTATTGGGCGGTTAGAGATGGGACAGAGAATGGGGGGTTCGAAATGGCTATGAAAACCATGACATAATTTACTGAAGTAAAAGGCCTTTAAGCACTGAGGGTGGAAGCACCAAAGCACCTGTGACCTCCCTGGTACAGAGAAACATCGAGGATTCATGGGCGTCTGTAGCAAACCCGCTGCTTCTGACCTTTTCCCTCCAGAACCTTGCTTTTACAGTGACTTTGAAAATTAGCCTTGGCTTCTGGTGAACATCAGTTTGCTATAGTCCCTATTGTTTCTCATTGAATTTCCTGATAAAAATTTGACTAAAGTTTTGCCTTTAGTCAAAACTGACACCATGAAGAGTTGTGTTTTAAATGTAACGGATACCTAAATTTAGGATTAAGGGAAAAAAAATTGATCTCCAGCTGATGTTCTTTATCTCGCCTCCTTGTCTATGAAAACAGAGAAGGAGCAGGTATTGAGAACAGTTGCTTCTCTAGTCTCTGTAATTTATGAGAAATATGTTCTAACCTTTCTCAAGGGAGAGCCCAGATAAGCCACAATCTAATCTGTGGCTTTCCTTCCACCCAGCGGGTTTTGTGCTGACTGCCGGCAAAGCGCAGACCTCATGGGGTCCGTCTCGAGGCTTAGGGAGATAATCTTTATAGCAGAGGGACACTAACTTGCAGAATTTTTGGATTAAAAAAAATGATTCCAACTTATTTTCTATGTCATGGGAGAAGCATTGCTTCTGTATACTTTATTAACGCAGGGGTTCATTACATCTAAATAAAACATGTAGCATTCCGGATCTTTAAATTCTGTGTACAGTATATTCTTGATGTCTTCCAAAGAGGAATATTTATAAGATCTTCAGAAATCTCCAGCCTTGGGAACTCAAAAAATGTTTGGACAGTCCTCTGCTCTTGTTAAGTCTGACATGTTGCCTGTCAGCCATCCACAAACCCGCATGCTTTTATCCTTGAAGAGGTGATGGACTGGGGGGAAAGTAAGCTGCCCGATGGGCTAGGCTCACTCACTAGCTCGGCAGCTTGAATCCGATTCACCAGGCCCATGGCTTGAATCCTTCAAATCCATGTCTCAGGGAAGTACAAATCCCCATAGCTACGGACCCTCAGGACGAAAACTAATCATGTTCAATGCTCAAATGCCAGGAATCTGCTATGCTGTGTTTTCCCTAGTATTGCCCGGATGGAAGGAACGCCTCCTCCATCAGCCAGGTGTTGGGAATAGATTGCCTGAGAGTATACATTTTATAACCCAGAATACATGTGGCTGATTCTATCAAGGCCTCCAATAAGTCGCCATCCAGATGTTGAGTTTGTGAGTAGATCATGCCGGCAGCCCCAGTTTTTGATATGAACATTGGGGTGCATAGGTTCTTTTGAATTGGTGATTCAGGGTTCTTAGGGTACAATCCCAGCAGCGGAATTGCTGGGTCAAGAGGCAGTTCCATTTTTAGTTTACTCAGAAAATTCCATACTGTTTTCCACAGTGGCCTCACCGGTCTGCATTCCCACCAACAATGTACTAGGGTTCCCTTTTCTCCGCATCCTCTCCAACATTTGTTTGTTGATTTGTTTATGTTGGCCACTCTGACCGGTGATACCTCAGAGAAGGGTCTGATCTCCAAAGTATATAAAGAACTCACACGACTTCACTCCAGGAAGACAAACAACCCAATTAAAAAATGGGCAAAGGACTTGAACAGACACTTCTCCAAGGAGGACATATAGAGGGCCCAGAGACATATGAAAAGATGCTCAGCATCACTAGCCATCAGAGAGATGCAAATTAAAACCACAATGAGGTACCACCTCACACCGGTCAGCCCCGGTTTTTGAACAGCTCTGTATGTGGCAGTAGAGTTTTGCTCAAGTATGTGAAGTTATTCACATTGGTTAACGAAGGACCCCAAATATGACCTTTGTACTCTAGAAACATACTGTGTATTTATGAGATAAGGCAATAGTTTCCAATCCTGGCTGAGTGTTAGCATTTCCTGGGGAGCCTTTAAAGTATTTGAATACCTGGGCTTCAGCCTAAGTCACATACATTTAAATCATGAAATCGAGAATTTTTTTAAAAGCTTCCTTGGTGATTCTAATAGGTAGCAGGGATTCGGAACCATTGGATTAAACTGATTTATTCTAGTCATCCAGAAACTGAACGCTGCAAGAGCAAAGCAAGTAAAAACGAGTTGAGTTTGTGAGTAAGATATAACAAATGCAACTGATTTCACACAAATTTTATTTTAAAAAACACATATCCAGGACTTAGCAGATGTCAGGCAGAATCTTAAGCGGTCGTCTCAGTTAACCCTCTGGCAGTGCTGTGAGGTCTGCACTCACTGTCCCACATGCAGACGTGAGAATTGGCTTCACTTCCTCAAGCTCACTGAGCTGGGGAGGGCTGAGC
This sequence comes from Desmodus rotundus, assembly GCF_022682495.2. Taxonomy (NCBI): domain Eukaryota; kingdom Metazoa; phylum Chordata; class Mammalia; order Chiroptera; family Phyllostomidae; genus Desmodus; species Desmodus rotundus. The sequence goes on from NC_071396.1 coordinate 43,302,046, forward strand.
TGGCTTCTGAAGCCTGTTCCAACCAATCTATAGATCCTCCAAGTAAGATCCCTGGGTCAGCTGCATCGGTCTCAGCTGAAAACTTGTTAGAAGTGCAAAATCTCAGGCCGCATCCCTAGAGTTTGTTATGCAGTAAACCTGGAGTGGGACCTGGGAATTGACCTATCCAACTTGCGAGGTGCTGCCGCTGCTCTGGGCCTCCCTCCTGGGAAACCGCTGCGGGACCCACGGAGCATCTCGGAATGGTTCGCTGCTCTGCACCACACCGCAGTCTCTCTGATGATGAGAACCGTGCGAGTGTGAAAGTTCAGGTCTCAATAAACATCAGATATTTCTGTTACCCCTGTGTGATTTGGAAAGGCGTGAGCTGGCATTGTTCAAGTTGATGAATTAGCGTGTAAATTGCGCAGGCGATCTCTGAGTTCTTGATGTGAGGATGGGGAAGTGAGACGAATAGGCGGTGGAAGAGAAGCGAGATCGTACGTTTGGACTGTCCTCGTGTTGCTGTTCCTTTGACCTCAGTCCAGCTCTTTCCACCCTTTCGGGACTTCCCCCCATGCCATTCTTACTCCATTATCCTTGGGCTAAATCAGTGGTTAGCAATGTAATGCAGAAAATTACTCTTACCGATTTACTTGTAGATGATATTTAGAGGGAATTAAAAGTTGCATTTGAAGCTGGTAGTATGAATCTTGTGTCTTGTGTAGCTGTATTGGGATGAGAGGTGTTTTATATTTGGAATTCTGTAACCATAATTCACACTGTAGAGATGATTTATATATATATCATATATATGAGAGAGAATTTCTGTTAGGAAAGTAAGACAGAATATGAACTAACGTTTGTAGGAGAAAAATAAATGATGAGTTCATAGATTATCTTCCTGGTAATATTTCAGCCCAAAACATTAGTGTTTGTGTAAATCATGTATAGTAGCCCAATATATTTTGTCAGAGCGTAGATCTTTCATATGCGCTTGTCAAATACAAGTGTGAGTTTCGATTTCCGCAGGAATGTATTTTCAGTACAAATCTGTGTACTTCATTATCTTACAGTCGATAAATGTCACAATGTATATTTAAACTCAGAAGCAAAACGGGACTATTAATAGAACATTTTAAGTTCCTTCTACAAAATCATGTTTTCTATTATAACCAGTAATCCAGAATTTTGTTTTTTGAGAGACCTAGCAGTTAGGAAACATGGATACACTTTGATTCCATGACTGGGCACCCAGTAGACTTCTGTTGCCTGATGCTCTCTGCTCCTGTTGCAAGATTCCCCCGCCTGCATGGGGCTGTCTCTCCATCTGCAATCTTCTGTTGGTTGCTTCCCGGGAGTTGCAGGGGAGACAGTCTTACAGGCAAGACTACACCATCCTGAGCTGTCTTACCAACCATGTCCGTCAGAAAGTGCAATCATTTTTGGTAGTGCTTTTCTTTACAGGCGTAAAAATCAATTATTTTCTATAAAAATATGCTGCATTCAAAAATACTGCTATAAAGCAGGAAAGTGCTAAAACTTCTCTCTGCCAGTGGAGTCGATAAGAATTAGATAGAGAATTCCTGAAATGCCTTTTATTATTGCCACCGTGGGAATGTGTTGTTTTTGAGGGTGGGGATATGACGCCACCGCTACAGTTCTGTAGCATTTAAATCATTTCGAGACTCCATGTGTGTTCACGTTCTTTTTCTTCATTTTGCCTTAAATGATTTGTCTGAAACAGACCAAGAAAACATCGCTGTAAATTTAAAAACCTCAGATAATAGTTGATCCCAAGTGTAGTTATCATTGACCTTATTTTTGTCCTTTTCATTGTTCTGGATATTGGCTAATAAGAACAGCAGAGCAGCTCAAAGCCTGGAGATCATTCCGAGTAGAGAATCAAGAGTTAAGTGGTTTATTGTGATGGTGGCTCATGTGGAGGAGAAGTCATGGGAAGTATGTAGAATGACCAATAACAGAGCACAGGCCTGTTTGGATGTTGCTGTTCTTCTGGCTTCATGAGATCCTGAAGCTCCTAAGTGAGATTAGCCTGTGGCACTTTCAATCTCCGCGCTCAGACGGTGGTAGGAGTGCCCACCTCATAGAGGAGTCGTAAACATGCAGTGCAAGGGGCATGTGTGATCGATACAATAATGAATTCACCAGAAACAGATGCATTGGAAGATTTCTCGGGTGATGTCCCTGAAGCAAAAAGCTTCATCCTTTAAATTGCCCTTGCCATTTCCAAACCCCTGTGTGTGCTCTGCAGATGGTGCCCCTTTCTAGCGGTCCTCTAGGGTATCGTCTCGCAGCCCCAGGCTGAGCGTCGTGATCCTCCTGATACTGGTCCTTGTACCGGTGTCTCTTCCTGTCACCTGCAGGAACATCCGTCCTTGGGTGGCTCCGGAAGGTACCACTGTGGTGTGGAGCAGCTCCCCCTAAATTAGCCCTGGATCTACCAACTGTCAGAGGGAGCGTGCAGCTGACACATGTGGGAACCTGAACAATGACGACAACATTGTGTGTGGAGAGTGATCACAACGATGCAAAATGTGTGTGTGGGAAAAAATTAGGCAAATATTACATGAGGGTTTATTGGATTTAGGTAATTCTGTTTTCTTGACTTTTTACAAATTTTTCACGATGAGGTCAAAAGATGATAATATGAATGATCACAGAAAAGACATATTTTTTCAAATTTCACCTGCTTTCCCCACTACAAACAGAAAGGTTTTAGGTTTTTCTTTTTTTATATGTTTTTACTTCATAAACACAGATAACAGAATTATTTTGTGAGCACATAATCCAGTTTAAAGTTTTGATGGCATTATGTTTATATTCCTAAATACCAAAATTAGATCTGAGAAAGTCACTTCAAAGCAATGCCTAAATTTCCCATTTCCCCATTTCCAGAAACTGTTTCTCCGTGTTAATGTTTTCTCACGTGATGTTGCGTATCTCCAGTTTACTGACACCCGGAACACCAAATTCTTCACTACTTCTGATGCCCCTTGTGCACGACAGCCCTGACCGTGCTGCCCGAGACAGATCTGACCCTTTACTGTCCCTTTTTCTGTAATTTCTTAAACCGACGATCCAGCCTTTCTCTTTGCTCCTGTGGCATCTTTTCCTTCCACAAGGTCTTCTGTCCCAACCTGTGACACTTTATTAACTCAGAGCCCAATTCCTATCCTCTTCTCCCCTGGGGTATCGGGGCATTGTCTCTGCTGACTTCCCGTCCAGGCCCAACTGTACTCATGAATTTCGAACAATAGGAACAAAATGCATTGTCACCGTTAGTGATAAATAACACTCGATCTGAGTACAGTCGGGCTGCATGATGAACTCAAGGCAGCGCTGCTCTTTGGACTGAAGTGGTCCTGGCTTCTTCTTCCAGACCAGCAGCCTTGGGATGCCCAGGTGGGTCTGGCAAGCCTCAGGTCAGACTCCTGTTATAGTGGCTCAAAGATTCCTTCTGTTCCTCTTCCCGAGTTGTCTCCGCTCGACGATCTCCAAGAGGTTCTTGCTTCTTGTCAAGGGGAGGCTTCTTGTGCTCAGTTCATCGTCTACCCCAAAGGGACACAATGCAACGTGCACCATTTCTCCTCCAGAATCTCCCTGGCGGTTCCCTCGGGTGCCTCCCAGAATTATTTCTGAAAATCCTTTCTGGGAAGTTTTAAGATAGTTGACCCAAATAGCAACAATAACATTTTTCAGCAGTGAAAAGAGGAGGGTTATACTCCTACAGCCTTAAGCAATCACACTAATTATCTTACAAGAGTTCACAAAAATGCGACAAGGACGGAGCACTAATTGTACTGTTCACTCTCTGATATGACCGGGCTATAAATACTGTCTTCTAGAACCAAGTCAGCGCCATGCTTTTAACTATATTCTGGAAATAAGTTTGTCACTTTTTATGTCCAATATTTTAATTCTTCTGGCATGTCTGTTCCTATGGGCTGAACAAGAGTTCCTGTGAGTCAAAGGGTAGGAAGATTCACGGGCAGTGTTAGTCTGTAACTTTCACAGTCTGGACAAGGAGCGTAACTGGCACGCACTGCTCTTTCCTCCTGATGTTATGGTAATTGTAGTTGGCTGTGATGAATTATTCCACCTCTGTGGGCAGTTATCCAAGTGGAGTGATTCTTCCTGATGTCATTAGCCCATTGCTCCTCCTGACACAGAGAGTTCGGTACCTGCGTGGATTGCCCGAGGCCGTGCAGAGCCCATCTGTCTGCCGCTGGCAGGATGGCCGGCCCGAAGGCAATGCCAGCAAAGGTCAGATGATCCATTGCGGCTCTCCAGGCCCAGCGGTGTACTGAGACTTGACTCCCTCGCCCTAAGTGGAAATAGCCTTGTAAATCACTTGACTTTTAATGAAATGATTGCAGTAAAACCAGAATTGTTGTATTTTGCAATGTATATAGAAAATTTGGAATCATTTCAGGAGGAGACAGGCTGCCTTTTGGAAGCTGGATAAAAGGGTGGAGATGGGAATGGCGAGCATCCTTATTTTTTATAGTGCGAATGTGTCTCTTCCTGCCTAGCAACCTCCTGTCACTCAAGTTGAGCTAGATGGGAGCATGTCAAGGAGAAGGCAGACACCTGTCACAGTTGTGATGAGAACCCGATAGGAGGTCTGTGTGGGCATTGGGAGCCCTCCTGTGGAGTCCAGGGACTCCATGGCAATGAAGGGGTGATGGGGCCCCTGTGCCTTCAGGGTCCGAGGAGCCCAGAAGACATGTCATGTGTTAGTAATTTCGGCACTAAGGAACCGTGCGCTTGTGGAACTTTGGTGACGGAATCTTAGGAATAAAGGCTTCCAAGCCATTTAGTTTATAGCCAATGAAACTGAAGACCAGAGAAGTCCCCTTGAGATCTCATGGCTCAATACTGACAGCTGGGAAGCCCATGAAAGGACAAACAGCCACGTATCTATGGAATGCTGGCGTTTCCAGGTCATTTTCCTTGGTGCTCAGAGTAATAGTGCCGCATCTCCACAAAACCCTTGGCATTCATAACTAACAATTTAGCTTTGTTTCCCACATGCAGGGTGGGGCAAGAGCAGCTTTGCAGTTGTATGTGAAATATGGTTTATTCCTATATTATTATTTATTAATTATTGCATTATTTTCCATATGAACAACTGTAAATCTTTTGCCTCACCCCATGCATACAAATGTGGGCATTCATAGTATTTTAAATGCAGATAGACTTACCAAAACCATCAGAATTCGCCAAGCGGTTTTATCACTAGACCAGGTTATCCTGAGGAGGCAATTAGCGGTGCACCTGGGGTTACTACACTTACTAATAATCCACACTGACTTTAGGCTGTTTCTCTGTGTATGGAGAGGAGAAACTGGAGCATGAGCTGCAGAGTATGATACTTTTCAGCAGTATTTTTGCAAATTACCATCAATTTCCTTTCTGCACATGTAACCTTCCAATGAAGAATTGTGCCTTTTCACGGAAGTGAAATTTTCTTCCCTAAATTACCCTGGGTAATCACTTTGCCGAAGTGGTTCCTTAGCCAAGGGTCCATGAAATAGGAGTGCTCTGACGCTTTGTATTCCAGGCTGTCATTAGACGAGGCTGCGGTAATGAGGATCCTGCCAAATTTCCCTTCTTCCTCCACATACGGAGAGGAGAGGAGGGTGGAGAAAGGCGACCGGGAGACCGGTGCTGGCTTTATACACATCATGCCACTTAATGTCCCTATGGTGAGGCAGGAGCATACAGTTTGCTTCCAAAGGGGACACCTCTTAGAATAAATGGCGACACTGTTAGTAATTACTCAGACAGCAGGTGTAAACCGAGACTACCCTGCGGACACCAGGAAATGCAGCCATCCGGTCTGTGACCGCCGGGCGAGAGCATCACACCCTCCCACTGCACAGCTGGGAAGACTGAGCTGTAGCGAGGATAAGTCATTTGCCCGAGGCCGCGTTTCGAAAGTGGAACCTGCAGGATTTCAACTCTGGCTGGGCTGACCCTAGAGCTGATGCTCTCTCCTCTACCTTTTCTTTCTGTCCAGGTCAGCAGTTCCCAGAGTACTGGCACAAACATGCCATTTTGTGGCCGTGATTGCGGCAGTCAGGGTGGAATGCTTGGGGAAAATGGAAATGTGCTAAATGCCCCGGCTATTTCTCCAGGCGGCTGATTCATGATGTGGGTGTTCAGTGTGTGGAATGCCTTGAGGGGCCTCAAACCTCAGGGGGGAGCCCCCTCGTGGCCACTCACGTGCCCTCTCCACCCAGAGCAGCACGACTCCCAAGTTCTCGTCTTTATTCCAGGCTTCTATCTGAATAGCCATGCTGTTTCTCCCACGGAAGGGAGTACCTACCCCTGGGAGAGGTTCGTTGCTTGTAGACTTCACTCATCCCCCCACGTTGTTACCTCAGCGAGAAGCCCCCTCTCTGCCCCTTGCCACCCCATCCGCCCATTTATATGGAGAGCCTTCTGCTCCTGCTCCCAGGTATCCTTCACCTCCTCCTTTTGCCTCGATAATTTTAGGGACTTCCCTCAAATAACTCTGCCATGTTTTTTCTTACATTGCTGCCAAGGTCTCTTCCCGAAAAACACACCTGACCATACAGCACAGCTTGGGCTGGTCCCATGATGTGCTCTCCCGTCTGCAGAGAACATCATCTTCCCGGAATAACACTTGACAGAGAGTGGGGGGTTGGGGGGTGAGAGATGGAGAAAAAGGGGGGAGGGAGGAAGACAGAAGAAGAGGACTGTCTCAGGGACACACTGCACAACACCGCCAGTGTGCAAGCCCACCAATTGCTTGAATCTGGTGTGCACGCTGCTTTCTGCAGCCCCAGTCCAAGCATGTGGCTAAGACTGCCTGGAAGAAGAGACTCCTTTTTCTAATTTGCACAAAAATGTCTCCATTTGCCAAGCCCTGTGCCCACAGGGCTTCATCCATCTGGGGATCAGCTCCTTTTCAAAATGTGCCCAGCTGCACTGTTTGGGTTGGCTGTGGTCCCTGCTGCTTCCTCTGACAGACTTTGTAAACCTCTAGGGTGGGGACTGTGTCTTCCTAGGGCTTCCTTAATTTGGATTCAAATGTGAATCCCCTGGGGGTCTTGTGAAAATGTAGGTTCTGATTCAGTGGCTCTGGGGGCTGATGTTGCTGAGCCCCCTTTTTGAATAGCAAGCTGCTCCCTTCTGGCTGTGTGCTCAGCACAGAGCTGGGGCTTTAAAACTAACATGGACTTGATGGGCAACTTGATGGAGGCGTGCGGCCATATTCCAAACCACTGAGACCTAGCGATCCATTTTTCTAATGTCTTTAGAGAAAAGATGCAAGGTAAAGATAAAAGGATAGAGGAGAGTCATGAATTTTTCTTCTGTAGGTAAACATTTTTCACAATTCAGGGCCAGAATGTGAATCCATTAGAGGAGTTCTCTGAGTTCCCCTCGGCTTCCCCGCAGCCCTAACTGTGAAGCTTAGCCCCCGGAGCACCCCAGCTATATACAGCCACACACGTGGGGTACCTCTCGTGTTAAATAACTGCTGTGAGATGCTTGTGTGCTGTGAGAGGTATGTAATTTTTGAAGGGTTCAGGGCAGTAATTTTATTGAATAGACTTGAGCCCATCCTTTTCAGTATTTACTTGTTTTCCCCTAACAACTAACAAAAGGGCCTACTTTGTCATTGGTGGTGGGCAAGCAATAAGGGAAGATTTGTTTTATGTCCAAATTGCCTATCTCATTTTGGAAATGAAGCAAGTGAGGCTGAGAGGGATGAGGCTGGTGTGAAGGTGGCAAGGGGCTGAAGGCAGGAGATTGGTCTGGCAGCTTGAGGCTGAGTGGCCCCGGGGGTGTATCTGCCCTCCCCCCCCCCCTGCCCCGCCCACCACCCAGCATTGTCCTTCAACTGGGAAGGTATCTATGGAGTGTTTACTCTGTGTGAAGATCCTGGACCCGAGGTGTATGCATGAGTACGTTGAATCGGGTGACCACAGACCTTATTTTAGTCATAAAATCAGTAGTGTCTGTGACTCGCTAAAGCAGACGTGAATACATGAATGAACAAATGAGTAAAGATATGAATGAGTGAATGCGCACGTACATGAAATCTATCTGATAACAGCAGATTTAGGGACTCTTCAATTTGTTGCCACTTTTGTTATTTCCTCCCCTCTCCATAATTATTAGGCCATATTTCATCTCGGAGTTGAATTAGATCTTTTTTCAGGTTTTAAGATAAGATATGGGCCCTGGCCAGTGTGGCTCAGTGGTTTGGAGCATTGATCTGTACACCTAAGGGTCACAGGTTCAATTCCTGGTCAGGGCACATGCCAGGGTTGTGGTTTGATCCCCGGTCAGGGTGTATGCAAGAGGCAACTGATCAATATTTGTCTCTCATATTGATGTTTTTTTTTCTCTCTCTCTCTCCCTACCTTTCCATCTCTCTAAAAGCAATAAACATGTCCTCGGGTGAGGATAAAAAAAAAAAAAGATTTGGGCAAAGCTAAAGATGTGTCTAATCTAAGCAGAACTTTTGTTTTGGGTTGCTGTTCACGTCTCAATGATGAATGATTTCACATTTAGGCTTGTTCTTGAAGCCGCACTGGAAAGGAAAAAGTATACATTTTTGTTCTCTAAGAGCCTGTGGCAAGTAGCACAAAAGCTGCCCTCAGCCTTCCGCCAGCACCGTCTGGAAGGAAGAATGTGTGTCCGTTTTCAAAGAGAGGCATTCAGGCGCCCCGTGGTTGTGGGCACACGGCAGCCAGGGTTTGCTTTGGGGTCGAGGGTTGCTTCCCACACCGAACAGGGTTTTCTGGGAAACCTGATAAATATTTTGGCCTACCTAAATGTTTTGCAATCAAAGAAAAAAAGATGATGGCCAGCCAGGAGTAAGTTTATTATAGTGCTTTCCTTTCGTGTCATTTCTAAATGTTCTATGAACGTACATGGGAAGCAGTATATAATGTGAGAAAATTGCTTCTACAGGGGCGTTTCTAGTGGGCATTTGCTCTCCTATTAGTGGTCCAGGGAGGCGATGGTGACTGACCACGTGGCAGTTTTTCTGGGGCATATGATGCCCCAGAAATCTCGCCTTCAGATTTCATGTACTTGGAAGACATGTTCTGGAATCCATCCTTCTGGCCTTTTCTTGTTAGATGTGACCCCTGCCCCCAGAGAGTGCAGAAAAAAAAAAGGTTAAACGGCCAACAGCAAAGAGAGCCATAAACTAAAAACGTTTCCAACAAATATTTACAAAGTAAAAGATTCATTTTAAAGAGTTGCCAGTGTGTTCAAAATAAAATTAGAGTAATTTGAAAACATACCTATGGACTCCAAACTAGGGAGACTATTTCAGAAAAAGAGCAGGTTTTAAATTCACCGTTTTCGGTGTAAGGAATACAGTGTTTTTCAAAGTCTCTGAGGATGCTCCGCCACTGCCCTTTCTCCCAGTTCTCAGGTGTCAATCAACACACACACACACACACACACAATCAGTGCCACAAAATAGCTTGTGACACGGTGGTGGCAAAGTTAATATAAATGAATTAAGATAACAGTTCTTAGAGCAATGGGACAAAGCACAGAGTGGAGTAAGCCGTATTAGACTCAGAAGTCAGATGGTAGAGGACAGGGTTTGCCGGATGGTCTGTAAGTGATGTCGACAGGACCGGTGCCCTGGCGGCACAGCAGTGACTCCGAGGGCTGAAATCACCCGCTGAGCCCACGTCAGCCTGGAGGCCCAGCTTGCATCTCCTGCCTTCCTCCTTTGTTCTCCGCCCCGATATCCCTCCATGGAAACACCCACCTGAGGAGGAACCAGCAGCAGTAACCTTCACAGCCCTGTCTATACACCAAGGGAAGCTGTGTGTGTGTCTTACAAGTGTATCAATGCTTCAATTTGCTAGAAAGTTCTCTCGGTAAGAATACCAAAACCGTGCACATTGCACTTCTACTGCTCAGCAAGGCAGCTCTTTACATCTGGCTCTAAACGGCTCTATCCTTGTCCTCAAAGCGTCTCCCACACTTTGCTATCAATGCCTGTGAAAATTCTAGCTGGGAAAATGCTTGTTAAAAAAATAAATGGATTGAATGTCAGTCATGCTGCATTTTTCTGCTTTTTCACTCCCTCCCTAGAGAACAAGAGAACGGAAGGGTTAGAAATGAAATGCTGAGGTATCGGTGAATGGATTAAGCAACAAACAAACAAACAAACAAAACCCAGCTCAAAGACAGAGACAACAGTATAGCGATGACCGGAGGGAAAGGAGGGAGGGGGAAGGAAGAAGCGGGTAGAGGGGGGATAAACGGAAATGGAAGGAGACGTGACTTGTGGTGGTGAATACACACCACAACATACGGGTGGTGTGTTACAGAATCGTGCCCCTGAACTCTATGTAACCTTATTAACCAATGTCCCCCCAATAAACTCAATTAAAAAAATAAGATAAAGGTATGCTAAACATAATATAGAGATAATAATGAACTCAAAGTAAATGTCTAATATAAGGTAAGAGTAAGAGGGTCCCAGTCTCTCCTCCGACCCCCGTTTTGATCCCAAACCTGCCCACGGCTGCAACGGTGCCTGGGGAACGGGTGCCTGGGGAACAGGTGCTTGCCTCTGCAGCCCTTGCATCAGTGGTGGCAAAAGCAGAAGAGACAAGTGCTCTTGGAAGCATGTGCTACTCACCAAGGCTTACTTGGAGAGGGGGCCTGAATTTTACATGTTTTGAGTCTATCTCTTAAGATTGTGCAGACTGGTCCCAGGAAGGCCATCCCCCCCACTTTGTAGCTAATGAAGGGCAGAGTTAGTCCAAGCTTTTAAACGGGATTGTAACCTCCTGGCTCTCGAGGCGCCTCCCTCCCACACTTCTCTGATATCCTTGACATTGGTCATTATGCTCATACCTGGGTTTCAGCTTTTGCATCCCTTTTCATGTACTTGTTTCTCATTGTTGTTTGACGAGTGCTATTCTGATTACTAATCACATGATGAGGTTGCGTGAGAACTGATTTCACGTCTGTCCCCAGTATAGTTTTGTCATCAACAGAGAGTCCCTAACACATTATGGACCCACCGCTTTCCTGCTGACTGGCCTCTGCCGGGCTCCTCAGTCTTACCTGAGGAAGAAAGGCCAGTGATTTCCGGTCATGTAGGGTTAGTGAAAAACGCCGGGTCTGAGGCTGTGACATATGTAAGCTTGCTGCTTCCAAATTGTTATACAAAATGTTGGGCTGTGTTCACAGCCATGGAGTAACCAGCTCCGAATCAGTGGAGACACAATTATGCTTCAGGTATGAAGCAGAACTTCCTCATGTGAATGCTGTCCATCTGTTTTTTTTTCCTGTTGTGATAAGATTGACTTGTAATTTTGTTATAGGAGGAGAGAGTGAGAGAATGGGAGAGAACAGGAGAGAGAGAGAGAGAGGCCCTGCTCTGTCTCAAAGCTGAGGAGTGCATGTTGCTCTTATGAATTTATGATTTTTCGTTTTTGCCCTGGTGAGCCAGAACACAAACGGTCAGATCATTCACATTTTATTTCTTGGCCTTTTCTTTTTTTGTCCTCTAATTTAAGAGTCGCATGACCGTATATTAGGTCATACAAACCAGGACACCTTTATGGAAAGGGGGCGCTTTTATAATTACCTAGGAATGAAAAGTCCCATCGGGAGCTGTGGGTCACCTTGTCGTTACTTCTTCCCTTTAAGCTCTTCCTTCCCCGCCAGCTGCCTCTGTGCCACTTCGACAGAAGCCAGAAGGGCCTCGCTGTGTCTGCTGCCCATGGCCTGCATGGCTGTGCTTCTGCTTTCTGCTCGTCACCCTCTGGAGCATCTTTCAAAGAGACAGGAAGATGCTGGCCTCTCCCAGCAGAGGCTGTGTCTATTTTTCTCTGATGCACAGCCAGACGCTAGCAGGGAATCTGATCTGAGTCAAGCTGCAGCTTTGTCTTCCGAGTAGATGTTACCAAACATACTGCTCCAGAGAAAAATGCCGTAGTAATAACCACGTGACTCGTGCCACGATGTTCTCCTGAGCTAATCCTCGTGGAATTGGCCTTTTTCTAAATTTCAACCTGTGGGAATTATGCCAATAATATTAATATTTCCCTATTCTATGCCTCACGCAGTGCTGCTTTCCTGCGTGGTCTCAAGTCATTAAAAACAACCTGCCGGCTCAGGGCCGGGTGCCCCCATGCAATCTGAAGAAGAGCAGAGAGACCAGGAAGCTCTCTGCTCCATACACGGTAGGTTCTGGGTGGCATCCTAGGTCTGTCGGACCCAAAGCCTAGGTCTCTGTTCTCTCTACTCAGCGCTGATGCCTCTTTAATTGACAACAGCCGTCAACTCCAGAACATAAGTATGTCTTGTTCTCAGTTATTAGCTGATAGTCATTTTCTACAAAGCTATGAATAAAAGTATTTTACTTTCCTATTACTTTTGACTATTGTTAAGTCATGCATTGGAACTCTTAAACAGTCACAAAATTCTCAAGTTCTCAAATTTGGGTAAAGCCACAAGAACTTGCCAAAGGCTGAAACTGCAAACGCCGCAGCAGCCGCTGAAGGGTTAACCTGTTTCTTGTGCTTTTTCTTTGTGAAGTTGAACTAACAAGGTTTTGTTCTATTCTCAAGAAGATTATTTCAGAGCGTAGGATGCTTTATTATGATTATACACCATTAGTGTTCTCAATTCTATAAATATATGCTTTGAAGTAAAGCAATGAGGTATAATTTCAGCACCGTATCAACCAAGAAAGGAAGTGTGTACCTAAATTGTTACCACCGCCCTAACAATTTGCAACGTTAAATTGTTCACAAAGTTTGAAAAAAGTATATCCCAACTTTTATGGAGAATATAATACAAAAAGTAATGTTTTTAGCTTGTTCCAAGAAAATGTTTTCAGTTCTAACAATGAATACGTACTGAGGAATGAAAATAGCAAAATGCCACAGAGTGAGAGAAAAAAGGCTCTTTTAAAAGTTCTGCTCTCAGAGGTGAGCAAAATTGAAAAGATAATTCTTTATTTCTCATTAAAGGAAGGGCATGGGCTTGTGTGTGTTGATGAAACTGTGAGATCTTGCTGTTCCTTTTTCTGCACCTCTGCCTGGAGCACTTCCAGTTGCTGACGCCTGAGGGGAATGTCCACAGGCACATCGAAACCGGGGTGCACACAGAAAGTCCCCTGTGCCCAGCTTCCTTCAGATAGTCCGTGCCAGTTGTGCGGACGGTCCCCAGCATTATTCTCCACTAGTTCGTATGCCTGAGAGACAACATTCGTTAAGGATCTCATCTGTTCAGCTCAGACCTTCCCTTGACTGCCGGGCCCCTGGGTGGCTGGTTGGGTTGATGTTTGACCCACCTGAAATGTGAGCTCACGCAAAAGGGTCAGTGAAACAAGGGCCGCCAAGCTCACCACTCGATGCGTCACTGGCTGCGCGTGGTTAAGGGTCCCCAACGTTCAGATAAACAAAGGAATCCTTGGCTTTGTCAGAAATCCCCCCTGTTTACGCGGCACGAATTAATTTACGTTACACAAGGACTTCATTATCCTGTTTATCTTTCTAAGTCGCAGAATAGATTGGTAATCTTCCCCTATGGGGTTCTGCATGTGCTATTTATAAAACTAATAAAATGTTTAGGCCTTTATCCTTCCATATAAATGCAATGATGTAAATACACAGAGCAGTTTAGAAAAATTAACATTAAAATTACTAATTAAATTCTGTCATAAAAGCATATTGTAATGGAAAGAACCATGTGCGACTTGTGGGGGGGAATCTGACTCTGGAGCGGGGGCTACACGTGGGGAAGCTGCAGGCGCTGAGCCTGTCTCCTTGTGAGGAAGTGTGGGCGACACCACGTCACCTGAGCTCAGCGTGACCACCAGAGCCAGTGACAGAAAGCATGTGGAAGTCCTGCTGAGGCTGTGAAGTACTGTATACGTCTAAATGGATATTATTAAAAATATTGCAGTTAACATTTTCTTGTGAATCTTAAGTAAAACAAAAGTGGCTTTTCATGGGGAAAAGATGGCCACAATGATAAGAAAACAGAATTTCACAAATTTCTACACCAAGATAATTTTACAAGAAATTAGATATAGAGGAATTAATGATCTTCATTGTAATCTAAATTTTGTAAAATGTTTATTCTAGCAGGATGAGTTTATAGAGAAATGGCCTAAGTATATATTTTCACTGGGATGGCTTATTTTTTTAAACTTCCTACTGTTAACATATGTCCCTCATTCGGTTTTCTTTTCCTCTTTCTTTCTCTCTTAGTCTTTCTTTAATTTTTTATGGATTGATTTGAGAGAGAGAGAGAGAGAAAGAAACATCAATTTGCTGTTCCACTTATTGATGCATTCATTGGTTGATTCTTGTGTGTGCCCTGACTGGGGATTGAACCTGCAACTTCAACATATTAGGTCGACGCTCCATCCAACTGAGCCAGGGCTTCTCTTTCTTTCTTTCTTTTTCTTCCCTTCTTTCCTTCCTGCCTCTTCCTTACATACTGCTTTCTTTTCTCTTCTTTTTCTCCTCCTTCTTTCTTCTTCTGCTCTCCATCTCTCTTGCTGTGCCTCTTTCTTGTTCTTCCTTATTTTACTTTCCTGACCTCAGACCCAAATACAATTAAGGCAGCATGATGCTATGACTTTTGCTAGCCCCAGTGACCAGAGGGCTTCATACCTGAGCTTTATGCTCTTGACAGGCTGGCTGTTTATGCTTTTCTGACTTCCCAATTCTTCTGAAGCATCCTCTCCCAGAATTCCATGTGGTGTAACCATTTAGAAACCCACATTTTTAAATCTATGGTGTAGACCTGAATTCTCCTCTAACATTCTCTCCCCAGCTTTCAGCACAGTGGAGGCGCTGCGATCTCATTATCTCTCTACGACATCCATCCCTCTTCCTTAGCCGGAATTAGGCTTGCGGTAACCCCTCCCCCAGTCACATGTCCTCTGCGGGACACTAAGGCTCCTTTCAGTCCTTGACAGCCCTGCAGTTTGCTGTCAGCGCAGCTCCCGCCCTTCACGTGGTGAGGAGCTGAGGGACATCAGGTGACATCACGCTTTCCCTAATTGGCCGGCAGTCCTAGTGTGTTCCCGCAGTGACGGTCATTCTATCCCCTTCATCTTCGACTTCACTGGCACATTCCCTGTTCGTTTGCTCCCACCGGCCCACACACCTCCACCCAGGTGTTGTCTTCTTTTAAGAAGTACTTCTCAGACCCATTTCCAGCAGAAATCGTTTCTAAGAACCGGTGCCTCTCATGGGTCACGCTACTGTTCCCCCTGGGCCAGCTGGGCAGGTTGTTAGTGATTCCTGCTGTCGTTGGCCCTTTCTCAAGCTCTGGCTTCTGCCTCAGCGGAAGGGACCTCACAGCTGGCCGAGATTGTCAAGTAGGCACACTCTCTTCCATTTCCGAGTCCCCTGCCTTGTTCCTGGTCTCCACTCTCGGATCACCCGTGTCTAACTCGGCTTTGTTCTACTGCACCGGCCTGCTAATTCGCCGGAAGTGCGGTTTCACCTGCTGTCTCCAGGACCTCACACTCTCCTTATCTCTACCCCTTTTGGCGAAGTTTTCAATAATCTATCTTAGAAATTGAGCCCCAAATTCCTGTTGAGGGATGGACGCAGACATCAGCCATCCAAGGCGCTTCCCCAGGACCTAACGACATGTCCTGTCTCCCTCCCCTCCGTGTCGTCTGCTCCCACATGGGCGTGTGTGTGCGTGTGCATGCGTGTGTGGGGGTGGTGTCTGTAAACTGCATGTGAACCTCCCGTGAAAATAACGAGAGTCGACACAGCGGATGTTATTTACGGTGGACTTATGTTCACAGTGAGAAAGTAAACATGAAGGGGAATAATTATTATTGTGATGGTAACCGATACATTGTCCCAGTCATTTACACCAAAAAGAGTCAGTAGAAAATTAAAGCAAAGCCAAAAACAAACAAAAAAAACCTTTGTTAGCAAAAATTCTCATCCTTCTAGAATAACAGTTGGCAGCTTGGATCCCTAAATATTATTAAAGTGCTTCCAAAGTATATGTTGTATGACCTGAAACTAGTACGAAGTAATAGTGAATATAAATTGTAACTGAACAAAAAAAATTAAAAAATAATATTCATGGCTACTGATCATTTCTTTAGAAAAAGAATAAATAAACTGATGAAGGAGCAATGATGTTACTTATCGAAGTTTTAAGCCTCAGACATTCCCACCCCAAAGTAAATTAAACATAATATATATAGTCTTTTAGAAAGAGAGAATTGACGTGGTTAATACAGATAGCGCGTGGTTTTTCAACTGGGGACAGTTTTTCCTCCCACCCAGGAAGACTTTTGGCAATGTCTGGTGACGTTTGGGATTGTCACAGCTGGGATTGCGTCTAGTCAGAAGAAGCCAGGTGTGGCCAAATTTTCTACACCCTGCACTGTTCAGGATGTCCCCTTCCTTCTCTCTCTCTCACACACACACACACTCACTCACTTTTGTAGCCCCAAATGTCAACAGTACCAAGGTGTGAGAACCCTGAGGCAGCCTGATACAGGCCTCAGAATCAGACTTCGGTAGTCTTTCCCCAAAGACATCATAAAAGTCACAGCTAATGCTTTCCAAGCCCCTTTACTAGGTATAATACACTCAGAAAATCTTCATAGGAAATTGCTAGGGGAGTATAAGAGGTGGCGCTCCTTGACTCTTTCTGTAATGTAATTGGACACGTTGGAGAGATGTGTTATTAGCTCTGGGCCCTGGGATTTTTATGTAAAAGACTATATAGTCGTTTACCAATTTACCCAAAGTTCCTCTTGGTGGACATAAGAAGGACTCATAGCCTCAGAGCTATGACAAAGGCGGAGTTAGAAAGTTTTAATGGTTTTGCTTCCATTAAACTCTCAGTTGCCTGTGAAACAATTGTGCAGCGTACTTGCAATATGCTCATCTTCTGCTGGTCCGTCTTGGAATCGACCCCTTGCGGTGCCCATACGTAGACACGCGGGACTATCAGGTGGCCTTGGGTGCCGGCAGGGACGCACAATTTAAACTTATAATGGTCAGGAGCTTGGGATTAATGAATATTACGATTTTTACTATTCCTCAAAAAGTAGCTTTCCGAAGAAGTTAAGCATGGAGATAAGTTTCTAAGATAAAGAAGACGGCCAACATGTCTCTGAGACCAGCTGCCAACGTGGGCGAGGAGGGCAGCAGAGGGAGCTGTGTGCATTTGCCCCCACGCTGTGCTCCCTGTACCGGGATCGCCTGCTTGCTCCCCATGCTTGATTCCGATTCTTGACTTCAGTTGTTTTATAAAGACGATACCAGGTTATTATCATCAACAACTATTAAGCGTTAACATTTGAGCATCTATGAAGGGCCACTGAATGTGTTATGATATTTCGGTTCTCCCACTCGTCCTTTAAACAGCCCAGTGTGATGTGTTCCTTTGTCACTGGAGGGACGATGAGGGTGAAAGAAGCTCTGTTGCTTTCCTGGGGTCGCACAGTTTGTGAGAGGTGGGTCTGGATCTCCAAATCCAGGCTTCTCTGACCCTGTGCACGGGTCACGGGCCCAGTCCCTGAGCTACGACTGTTCTGGTGTGCGTGGAGATTTATTTTAATGTTCAAACAATTTACTTTGTTGTATTTTTTTCCATTAGGGTAGTCGTGAGTTTTATGATAACTTTAGAAGGGGAGCCTTAGAAATCAAAATAGAATAGTGTGATAAGGCACAAAAAGGTTTAGGACCGTTACTTTGACAGTAGCACATACTGGTGAAGCACATGGGGCATTGTTCTGGGTCCTGGTGACATTCGCCCACTGAAATTTGTAATTATGAGCTAATGTGACATCTTATTTACGTATGTTGAAGACAGTTACTCTCTTGAAGAGGGCTTTCTTTCACCTGCTGAGAGGAGAAGCCTAATTAACTGAGTTTAAAAATGCTGTGCCTAAAAATTATTGAAGCATCTTGAAATCACTTACTACTATTGGTACTCTTACTTTGACTTATTGAATGTCTTGCGATTGAAGGTTTTAACTAAAGTGTAATATTTTTTTGTTTGCAACATTTATCTATACACAGTGTCATATGTCAGTGTTTTCCACGGTAAGGAGAACAGCATAGTTTTTTTCTTAGAGCAAAGTGAATAATTAAATTGCACAGTCTTCTCTGGTTTTATTTACTTAAATGTTCTTTCACATTTTGTGCTTTTCCCTGATTAGCATGTGGAATGTGGCTAAATAGTCACAAGCTACAAAAGAGTAAACAATGAAAAAGTGTTTCTCTCCCATATCCACTCTAAAGCCCATTCCCCAGAGTCACCAGAGTTGCCCATGTAGGAACCTTGTCTTTCCAGAATGTTCTGTGCAGACAGATGTACATAGCTATAGATACACACACACACACAATCTTATATACATACATACAAAAATGCATGTATGTAAGTGGTCTCTTCTTCAGCTATAAAAGTGAGTATATTATGTAAATATTCTTCTGTACTTAGTTTTCTTTTTCATTTAATAATATCTACTAAAATATTGCACCGTAACAAATGCAGGCTTAATTCATTCCTTTGAAGAACTGCAAAGTGAATTGCTGAATGGGTGTTGAGATTTATCTTTGGAAAATAAGCCCGAGAAGCACTCTAACCATTGGAAATAAACTTTTAATTCCTTTTCCACATATTTTCATGTGTTTAATTTCTCTTTGAAGCTCATGCCAGGCACATTCTTTCACAAATTCTCACACTTTCAAGTTCAATAGTCTTTGTTTGGTTGCCATCACTTCTCCCCGCTTCCTCTGGCCACGGTGAAGTGGTTCCCCGGGCGCACAACACTGTCGCGAAACACTATTCAGAAAGCTCTCTGGCTTCACAAGTCCTGTCAAACGGCTCTCTGGAAATAAGCTAGTGTTTCTCAAGAGGGACCATGTCTTGACTATATATTTCCTAATAGAGGTAAATATGGCAGAAGATTATTTTGTTACTCTCATTAATCTTCAGACTCAGAAGAAATCAGAAAAAAGATCTATTGTTATTTTGCTTATATAGTTGTTTAGAGACTACCTTACCAGTAGACCAAAATTAAGAATGCTTATTTTTTTTTTGTTCTTCCAACATAAGTGAAAATAAGACGTTCATTCATTCATTTATCTGTACTATATTACCCTCTTTAAGATTCGGAATTTACCTTAGTGTATTTATTGCCAACCATTCAATGAATTATAGTTAAACGCCTACCACGTGCTGAGCAGTGTTTTGGGGAACTGGAGACACAGCAGTGAACAAAATGAGCCAATGGTGGACACAGAGAGACACATTTAGACCATGTGTTCAAAAAGTGTCATGAAGAAAAAAATAAAAGTAAGCAGGTAAAGCTGAAGAGAAAGGGGGTATCTCAGGTAGGGCACTCAGATTAGTAGGGGACAGACAGGAGAAAATGGGGGCTTAGACTGGGGTGATTGTGGTGAACACGTGAGAACTTAGGTTTTCCAAATGTTTGTTGAACACCCTATGTTTCCTAAGCATTATGCTGTGTGTTCCGGATTCGCTAAGAAAAGTCTCACATTGCTCTACGTGCGGAATCGACATTGAGAGATCTCAAAATCATAATTTTTTGGTATCTGGGCAGCTGATGATCATTGCTCTAGGCACCCCCCCAAAAAAAAGTTCTACACCCCCACCTTCAATAAAGCTAATAAAGGAGACAAGCAAGGGTGTGAAAAAATTAATAGAACATGATGTTCTATAATCAAGGTGTGCACTGGATACTGTGGGAACTGGAAGGCAGCCAGGTAGGGGGTCAGAGGAAGGCTTTGCTAAGAAGGTAATGCTTGAGTTGAATCTTAATGTCTGAGAAGATAAGCGAGATAGAGAAGGGATGGGGCAGGAGCGATGCAAGAGGTGGAGAAATGGGACAGATTCGAGCAGCAGGAATTAACTCAATCCAAGGAGGCAGCCACGTGTCTGGGAAACTGTAAGCAGTTTGGCACAACTGGAGTGCCCTGTGCTGTGATGGCAGCAAAGAAGTCCCAGGCACAGGTGTGGCTGCCCACGCCAAGGACGTGCGAGCCGCTGGGGGTTCGAGGCAGGGAGCCCTGTGAATGGACTTCAGCTCCGACAGCGGCATGGCAGATGGAGTTGACAAAGATGGAAGTGGGCCATGTCAGAAGCTACTGAAATAGTCCAGGCAAGAGCTGATGGGACACAGACCTAAACACTGGCAGGGATGATGGAAAGAAATAACAGTTGCACATTTATCTAGAAATTAAGCAGAAGGAGCTTAATTCACTCCTGAGTCATCCAATAGGAAGGCACTCAGGACCTCCTGACTAGGAGGCTGTGCCCTAAATACTGAGGATTCATGGCACGTGAGAAGAGAAGCGGCGAGTTCCCAAGTAGGAGTGATGATACTCTCTCCACTGCAAGTTTATAAGGGAGGAGGCAACGAGGGCCAAAGCAGAGAGTAATCCTTTCTGTCTGGGGCACTGCAGGCTCCGTCCTGCTAGAGCCTTGCATTGGATGGCACCGAAAGGACTTGGAACAGATCCCAGGGGCCTCATTAAGAGGGTGGACTTTGTCCTCTAGGCAAGGAAAGCAGTTGGCAGGTTTTAAGCCAGATGGGCCTTAAAAAAAGTTTACTGTGAAAATCGTGTGAAAGGCAGATTGGAGATGGAGCAAGACCTGAGGTGGGAAGAACGGTAAAAAGGCTAGTTTCATAATACAGGTGAGGTGAGGATTCTCAAAGTCAAGGCAGGAATGGAGGGGGGACATAAGGCAGGTGCTATGAGTTAGAATCAATAGTAGGAGCCAGGAAGCACGGGGATGAGTAGAACAAGAGAGTTGAGGACGGCTCTCCAATTCTGGAAGGGCCCCCTGAGTGAGCGGGACAGGAACAGCCCAGAGGGGACTGTATTCGTGGGAAACACGGCGTGTTAGCTCCAGGCTCTGTTGAGTTTTAGGAGCCTGTGTGGAAACAGGAAGTGCGGAAGGCCAGTAGGTGGCTGAATGTACAGGACCAGACATCAGTGTCGTCTGGCAAAAGATGCAAAAAAGATCTGAACATTACAGTGTGGAGTTGGCACTTGTGTCCGTGAAGATGGACCCGAATGTTCCAAAAGAGTGCTGATTGAACCCAACTTCAAGGCTCTTTTTTTTTAAATACCCCAACCTGGTTCCCACTGGGGCCATTGAGCGAGCAGGGTTTTGCTTTTGTTTTGTTTTGGTTTTTTTCCCTGCAGAAAATGTTTTTCATAATGGCTCCTTCCTCATAGAGGACATCTCTGACCACCCTGTAGTAGACATCCCCCATTCTCATCTCTGTCATCTCGGTCACATTCCCCGTACTTTATTATCTCCATAGCACATGCCCCGATGACCTTGGATGACACTTACTTAGTGTCCCATTGCCTCTCCTAATGCCCTCCATCCTCCAGCGCCATGACGTAGGGCCCTCACTACAGATTTTGCCACGGTACGTTCAGCCCCAGCTCTGTGCCCGAGATGCAGTAGGTACTTGAGAAACATTTGAACCATGAAAGAAGGTCAAATTCCTAATACGAGGTGTGATTTTATTTGTATATGGGACATACCATTGTCGGCTGGACTCTTATTTTCAGTTATGTGTGGATTCGCAGGAAGACCATGGCAGTTTTTTTATGTTCATGTATCATATATCTTTTTGTGTTAATAGCGCATAATACTACAGTACCTAACTTCATGTATTTCTTTAGATCTCATAATCTAAATGCAGACTTTAATTATCTTGAGATTTTAGTCAGAATCTCTTTATCTGCAACCTTGAGCCAGTAATATTTTTAAAAGATTTTATTTACTTATTTTTAGAGAGAGGGGTAGGGAGGGAGGGAGAGAGGGAGAGAAACATCAATGTGAGAGACATCCATGGGCTGCCCCTTGCACTCGCCGGACCCTGGGGACTGACCGCGCGACCCAGGCCGGCGCCCCGACTGGGAACTGAACGATGCCCAACCAACTGAGTCACGCTGGTCAGGGCAGGCCACTAAATTTTTGACAGTGCTTCTCCAAAAGAGATCAAATTTTATTATTTGGAACATGTTTGTTTTTTAAAATTTTATGTAATTTTATATGCCCAAACTATCTGTAACATTTATTTAAAATATAAAGCCTAATAATAACCAAAACGTTTTTGAACTCATCATCCAACTCAGTAAACAGATCTTCATCGATGAATGGATCTGCGTACAGTATTTATTTTACCCCTGTCCTAACCCCCCGCCTCAGCGTAGTATCCGCTATCTTGAGTTAGAGCTCAACATTTTTCTTCTCTAAAAAATAATTCTATCATGTGGGTATGTATGCCTAAAAATTATATTAATTAATTCACTAATCAACCAATTAATTAATGGACTTATTATGTTATTGAGCTTTGTAAAAATGGTGTCACACTGTATAGATCCTTCTGGTATTTGCTTTCATCACGCAACATTACTCTTCCAGGTTTCATTTATGTTATTTTGCGTTGTTATAGGTAATTAATTTTTACTATTGAATAATGTTCCATTGTGTGAATATACCATAAATTCCTTATCTAGTCTTCTTTTAATGGACATTTTTTTGTTTTCTTTCTTAGATATATTTCAGTTTTGGTTTTGAGATTTGTGGTGTTGTTCTGCTCTTGCAAAAATATTGAGATGAATATCCTTGACAGCTTCTCAGTGCAAGAACCCTCTAAACAGTGCTTTTCAAACCATCTTTGCTGAGTGATCCATTTCATTTTTCTTTTTTATTGGTTTTATTATCAATACTTCAAAGGTGAAAAATATCATTTTGTAATTAAAAAAACAGCAAAGACTATAAAACTTCACTTCTAAGAAAATAAAAAATTGCAGCCTAATTTTTAATTAGATTTAACACTTGGGAAATTACTGTCAGATTATTTAATTAAGGTTTCGTTTCTGTGCCCGTCCTGTTGCAGACCGAGACAAAGGGTGCAGGCACTGCCCTAGGGTGTAGTCTCAGGCATGGACTTGCCACGGGGTCTGTTTCGCCAAGTGATGCCACCTGGTTTCTGAGTGACTGTCTGAGCTCGAGCTCCCAGCACTGTGCGCCCAGTGTCTCTCACAGTCCACATCATCACATGCTTGTCTTCTGACTTTGCACTGTTTGCCCGTTGGATAAATACAAGTGGTTGTTCGTTGAGGTTAGACACCTTTTTATACTTTGTCTGCCATTCAGGTTCCTCTTGTGTGAAATCTCTGCATGTTTCGCCTTTTTTCTATTGATTTGGTTATATTTCTGTGGATACTATATGCCAAACCTATGCCAACTGTAGGTGTTGCAAACGTTTTCTCCCAGTTTATGGCTTTAATTTTCACCTTTAGGGCAAGTTTAATTGCATCAAAATATATCCATTTCTATACTTCCCCCCCACCAAATCCTCACTTTTTATGAGAAGTCACAAGATGTCGATGAAATTGTAGCTGTGTCTATGCAAACAATTGGAAATTTTGAACGTATTTAAAGAATATTCAGGTAAACAAAATAATATTTATATATTGACCTATAAAAAACTTATACATGAGGAGGAAGACATAATAAAATGTGACTATTCTATTTTAGATTTTCTATTTCTTTAACCTATATGTATATGAGTATATATATAGTATTAATTCTTTTGCTCATTTGCATAACTAAAAATACCAGGGAAATGGATAATCCCACTGCTTCAGATACACCACGAAACCATAAGTAAGGGCTGGTAACACACTGTATAACCAGAAAACAAAGTCTTTAGTCTGCAAGATTTGTATTTGAAAGGAAGTTGGAGAGAAAACCATAGGACTAGGAATAACGTGTCTTTTCCCCCTTTTATCTATGGTGAAACTCTTCCTTTCCAACTGACAAATTTTCTTTTTCCTTCTAAAATTTCCATACATTACCCTCTTCAAAGATAAGAATTCAGAGCAGGAAAAGAAAAACAGAGACTAGGAGCCATGGTCTCTGAAAGACAATAATGTGACAGTAGTAGAGTGAAAATGGTTTGTTAAGAAACCTTTCTCTGTGGCTTTGCTTTGGGAGAGTGTAGCTAACCCCTGAGCGCAGGTCCGTTCTTTTCCTGGAAGAGTGGCTCCATTGCATTGGCTGTGACAATGCACCAGCCACAAGCAGCACACTTCGAACAAGCTAGAGCATTTGCTAGAGAGCATTAGATTTGCACAGCTACGTATTTTATTAAGGTATATGTGTTTACTTGATACCGCTGCCCCTTATTTACAAAATGTAATAAATGCTTACATTTAGCTTCATCTTAATGCCTGATGATATATATACGTGTGTGTGTACACACATATATATATGTTGTACTATATATATATATATATATATATATATGCTGTACTATATATATATATGTGAGATACTGTGTGAAGGAAATGAGCTTTGAGACTTTAAAGTGATCCATAATAACATGTGAATTTTGAAGCAAAACCAAAATGAACAACTGGAGTTACTGGGAGCCACTTGTAAAAATGTTGGCAGAGGAGTTAAAAAGATTCCTTTAGTAAAAGTTGGTCATAATGCAGCAATAAAAGCCACCACTGTGTCCCGGGCTTTGGGTTATCTGCTAGAGACCTGCACTTGAACCCATTAAGAAAATTCTAACCCATAAAATCTTAACTTACACATGAGGAGAAAAATAAAACAAAACGGTGACTATTTATTATATTTTGAATTTTCTATTTCTTTAATGGAACGAAAGTGCTCCCGAGTAAAAGGTTTAGTTGTTAGGCACAGAGTATTTTCACAGGGTTTATTTTCAAAGACAAAAAATGCATTTGTGCTTAAAAAGTCACTTTTATTTAAAAGGATGTATTATTTTGGAGATCTTAGCATATGCCTAAGGCAACTGTGGATTGCCTTGGTCGGCATTTAACTTGTGCGCAAATGGTAGGTGGCTTTATGATTAATCACCTACGCGTCTGGTCCCTGGGCTTTTCTCCTGCAGAACTGGTACTTTATAATAGGATGATCCAAACGTATTTTTCCCTGAATTAAAGAGTATTTCAGTGCCCAAAGCCTAATAAGCTCCCCAAACCTAGTGTGCCTTCAAAATTCTTAGTGTTTTCTTATCTCCCACTGGCTCCAAGCAATACTCAGTGTTCAAAACTGTTACCTACCTTCATTCTTTCTGATATTTCTTTTACACAATGCTTTACCCAGCCTCTCCTCTCCAGAGAAAACTGAGAAAAAAAAATCATTGTTCTCAATGTAATGTCTCCTACTGGATAAAAATGATAGACCTTTGGGGCTGGAAGGAAAACCAGAGTCTCTAAGTGTTCTGTAGACCCTGCTTGCACGTGTCCAGGGAAGAAGTGGCGTCCTGTGGTCCTCCCTCCTATTAAGTACTCCCAAAGTGTGTCTCCCTCCGACTCTTCCCTGTCCTCAGTTCTCTGGAATCATACAGAAAAAGTTAGTTTTTCTTTCATCTAACAGCTCTCCAGATATGTGAAGATTATTGCCGTGACCCTCCCAGTTTTCTCTTCTCCCCATAGTCTCAAACCACCAACCTATGGTGAACAGTATTTCTGCTTCTGTCTGCGTCCTATCACCATTCCAACCCTTCCCCCCAAAGCGCCCTATTATATGGGTCACACAGGTAAAAGCCAACAGGAACCAGGCAATTAATGTGCATGTGAGGGGCTGACAGGCAGCGTATCAGAAATGTTGCACATGGAACACTTAGGAATAGACTTCTATTCCATTCAGACGTATGCCTTGTCCTTTTTTTTTTTATTTTATTATTTTTTTAGCATGTAGCTAGATCATTTGTTTTACCATTTTTAGTCGAAACAAAGGTAGAGGAATATATTAACTTTCTACTTAAATCTTCCCTATGAAAAAATGGTACAAACGTGGTGCACAGGGTCCCTGACATTTGGCTGCAGCCGAGGAAGACAGCAGCTTGGCAGCAGCTGCAGAGAGAGGGAGATCTGGAGAGAGAAGCCACCCGCAGGCTGAAGACTCGAGGGCCGCTCACCTCTGGGAGCGGCTGCCGCGTGGCAGCCTGGGCCCAGCTTGTTAGAGCTTCTACCTGCCAGCCAGCCTGAAAATCCCGTTTCTGATTTTTGTTTTTGGGGTGTTTTTATGTGGAACTTCCTAATTTTTAAATGTTAGGATTGATTTTTTTTTTTAAAGAGAGAAAGAGAAAAGGAAAAAGAAAAGGAAATCTGTTTCAATACTGTACTTGCCAAACAAAATACATCTGTCTGCCAGACCTGGCAGGCTTGTAACTCCTGCTTACCAATCACTACTACAGATGTTGTTTTCAGGATTGAAGCTCCTCTGGCACAAGTGTGGAGCCAAAGAGGCACAGCTGGGCTGAAGGGGCCGTGCCAGGACTGAGCCAGCGCCAGGTGCCAGGGCCTATCTAAATTAGCCAAGGGCCGCATCTCCTTAGGAGTCTGGAGGCAGGCTGTGGCCAGAGGTAGACAGAGGCTGTCGGCAGCAGTGAGGAGGTCTCACACCCACCGAAAGGTAGGCAGGCTTCACCTGAAAGGCTGGTGGAGCCAGCAAGGGAGGAAGGACCCTGTGTCCACAGGGACACTGCAAGTGGGCGTGGCCTAGAACTAGGGAATTCAGAGGCAGCCAGGCAGGCAGAGATGCTGAGACTGGAAACAGTTTCATGACAGAGGATGGGCTATGGGAAAGAAGGCAAGGCAGAGAGCAGATACTAGGATAAGCAGCAGGGCTGACTCGATGCTGAACTATCAGCCCAGAGTCCATTTTACAAGGTCTGTCCAGAAGGTATCCAGTGAGGTACTATGAAAAACAGAGACATTTGTTGAAGAAGATATAAGATACAATAAACATTGTACATAGGACAATGACGCCTCAGTCCCCTTCAAAGTAGGCATCTGAGACCTCACACAGTTCTCCCAGTTGTCATCAGCTGCCCTGTCCTGTTTTCCTGAATCTCATCAATGGCCTGAAATCTCTTCCCTTTCAAAGGTGATTTTTACTTTTGGGAAAAGCCAAAAGTCGCAGGGCACCAAGTCTGGACTGTAGGGGGCTGAGTCACCTGAGTGATTTGATGTTTCACCAAAAATCTCTGCATAGACATGATGCATGAGCAGGCACATTGTCGTGATGAAGCTGCCAATCACCAGTTGCCCATAGCTGCGGCCTTCTGAATCATCTGAATAGTTTCTGCAGAGGAATGTTCAAGCTTAATGCAAAATTTGATGTGGATTTGTTGCTGTGCCCACTCAGTCATTTTGAATGCAATGGCCACACAGTACACATGCTCACTCAACAGCATCTACCGCCCGCACTGACTAGTACAGTGAAGTCAGCATTGTTCATACACGCACATTCCAGACCACTCTCCTTGGCTGCCAGGTTACATTGTTTTCATTATATTAACAATGGCTAGCCTTTTCTCCCAGACAGGCCTCATTATATTCTCTGCCCAGAAATAGGATTGGTTCCAGAGCTGAGAATGAGGCTGAACCTGTGTGGGTAGGAGGTACTGACAGAGTGGGAGGGAGGGAAGCAGGAGTGTCGAAGAAGCAAACAAATAAAAAATACAGGCACATTAACACAGAGGCAACTTTATTCTTTACCTAAAAACCCGAGGGATAAAGAGTATTTGAAAAGTACAAATAGGAGTGTGTGTATCTTCCCTTTGCTAAAGTAGAACAATGACAAAACTGTATCAAAGGAAAACATCCAAGAAATTGATTCAGCCAAAGCTAGAGATTATATGTACAAAATGAGATATATTAAGATATATATATATAAAATGTATGTACATAAAATACATACAGTCTCCCTAGCTTATATATGTATGAAATATTCCTAAAGGAGAATTTCTTGATAATCCTCATAAGAGTCTTAAATCAACTGTATGAAAAGAAACAGGAAATAGCCTAGTGGAAAGCCGGCACCACATCATTAGATCTGCCTCTGTATATCTAGTCTGGTAGGGTGCCCATTGGATGTTGGCGCTTGATCGATATTTGTGGAATGAGGGGATGTTTCCCACTATGGAAAGTGGTTTGAGGTCTTCTAAGAGAGAGAGATGAAAGTTCCCTCTTAATTTGTGCTTGTGGGAGATACATTTTTCACAAGAATGATGATAAATGAAAGGTGTAGAAGATTTTGCTTTACGGTTTAAAAAAACACAAACCTTTCCACAGTGAGCATTCATGTTCATTTTACTTGCAGGTCCAAAAAGGCTAGGTTAACCCATGTTAAAGTAGTCAGGGGTGCAGCTGTACGTGAAACACAGAGTTTATTCTTGTATGGTTTATTAATTATTGTTTTATTTTCCACATGAACAACTGTAAACCCACTCTGGCCCCATCCTGTATGTAAATGGGATCATTCCAGCCAATTTGGCTCCGTTTCACAATCATAGGCAAGGATAATACAGAGAAAATAGAGGTCATGTAGACAATTACCTCTTAATCTGATTTAGCAATCAGCAAGAGATTGCTAAGATAGTGATGAACGATGAGATAAGGGTATATTAACTCAAGAGCTTATACAATTCCTGTAAGTTGGACTTGAATCCGTTCTGTTTAAGTACAGCGATGATGAGAGTCTCAAAAGAAAATATGTCTGAAACAGCGATTCAGCCGAGGCTGGTAATCGATTGGCTCCGGCTGTTCCCTTGGGCAAGACACATGGGAAACAACCTCGCAGAGAGAGGTAGAGATAAGAGTAGTGATGTCTTTTCCCAGCACATTAAGTTCAGAAGCTCAGAGCGAGCTGGGAGGGCTCTGTAGTACTTCAGCAGGACGCTGAGGTCTTACTTAGCCTGAGTGCCAGGTTGCAATAAGTGTGATAACCTTACATCTTGAAAGTGAAGCCAAGGTAGCCGGTGAGGCAAAAAGCTGTCAGCCAGAATAGATGAGAGCAATACTTTGTACGAAAATCTAAAAGCGGTTTTTTAGAATAGGAGCTACTTTTTTTAAACTCAAGAGATTTTCTTCTGTCCTGCTATCGGGGACATGTAGCTGCCCTCTGAGTTGTTACAAGAGAACATCAAAATTGTATAGTTCTACTCGGAGTATTCCATATTTACAATATGACAGAGAATATTCTCAACAATCATAGTAGATGTTGACTATTGTGGAGGGATTGGAAGTAAACATGAATATTTCTAGAGATTCTGTATTACTAGATTGCTTAATGGTGTGATTTTAAAACACATTTCTAGCCAATGATTGTGTCTATAATAGACTTTATAAGGAGGGACCCCCCCAAAAAAGGAATTATCTTCTGGAGGGCAGGCCCCCTGTAGTACAGGCTTTCGCACTAGGTGTGTGTCCTAGGAACCCGTCTGTATCAGCGTACCAGCTGGCATTTGCCCGTTTCATGATGGGTGGTTTACAAGCGCCCCTGCCCACACTTGCTGAGTGTTTGACCCAGAACGGCAGGAGCCCCAGGCCCCACCCTCCCTATTCACCTGATCTCGCTCTGAGCTATTTCTTTCGTTTTCCCTGATGACAAGAAGTTCTCAAAGGGGAACACTTTGCTGCTGTGGAAGAGGTGAAACACAAAATGGCAGAAACACTAAAAGACCTCAAAACTGATGAGTTTAAAAACTGTTTTGAGCAGGGGATGAAGGTCTTGATAGTGTATTGCACCAAGTAGAGAGTACTTTGAAGGTGACTGAAGTTTAAACATGTAAGAATAAATACACAATTTTTTATAAATAAATTCCATTTCGGGGGGGCATCCCCCCTTGTACTTCAAAAATGTAACTCATATCACCAAATTTAGCTACCAAGTCAGGTGCAGTTACAGGGACTTGAAGCCCTTTTTTTAATGCCAATAGTAACGTGAGTTTCACATCACCGGACCCGCAATCAGCATTTCCTGAGTTTTATTTAGACTTCTGCTCACATGGCCAGCCCTTAAAGCCACACGCTGAGAAGACGGGGCTCTGTGAAACGTACAAGTGCATGTGTGCAGCGCTTTCATTTATGTAAAATCAATCGTGACTTCATTTGGCAGCTATGATTTCATTTGGTGACTCAGACATCTATTCTCTAATGTGAGAATCTTGGCCTTTTGTTCATAGTTTTTCTTTTCCAATTGGAAAATTGAAGCCTCACTTTTCTGACATGTTACTTTTAGCTAACAAGGAGATAACATATTCCAGTGTGGTTATGTTTGAGGAAATTATGTTGAAGTAAGGCATCAAAATCTCTTTTTAAAGGGTTTTTGTTGTTGTAGGAATTAATTGTATAATATCAAGAGATAATGAGAACACAAACTCAAGATGATCAAAACCTTTCTTTTGAGCTGTTTCTGAGCAAAAATTATCCTGGAAGTTGCTTCTGCTATTAAATGTGCACGGAGGTCCTAGGTCATTTGATCAAGATCCCCGTCTCCACTTTCTTTTTTTATTTTTATTTTTATTTTTTTAGTATATTTATTGATTATGCTATTACAGTTGTCCCATTTCCCCCCACCCCTCACTCCACTCCATCCTGCCCACCCCCTCCCTCCCACATTCCCCCCCTATAGTTCATGTCCATGGGTCATACTTATAAGTTCTTTGGCTTCTACATTCCCTACACTATTCTTACCCTCCCCCTGTCTATTTTCCACCTATCGTCTATGCTACTTATTCTCTGTACCTTTCCCTCCCTCCCATTCCCCTATTGACAACCCTCCATGTGATCTCCATCTCTATGGTTCTGTTCCTGTTCTAGTTGTTTGCCTAGTTTGCTCTTGTTTTTGTTTTAGGTGTGGTCATTAATAACTGTGAGTTTGCTGTCATTTTTACTGTTCGTATTTTTTATCTTCTTTTTCTTAGGCAACTCCCTTTAACATTTCGTATAATAAGGGCTTGGTGATGATGAACTTCTTTAACTTGACCTTATCTGAAAAGCACTTTATCTTCCCTTCCATTCTAAATGATAGCTTTGCTGGATACAGTAATCTTGGATGTAGGTCCTTGCGTTTAATCTTGGGTAATGTAATGATGATGTGCCTTGGTGTGTTCCTCCTTGGGTCTAGCTTCTTTGGGACTCTCTGACCTTCCTGGACTTCCTGGAAGTCTATTTCCTTTGCCAGATTAGGGAAGTTCTCCTTCAATTATTTGTTCAAATAAGTTTTCAATTTTTTGTTCTTCCTCTTCTCCTTCTGGCACGCCAATAATTCGGATGTTGGAACGTTTCAAGATGTCCTGGAGGTTCCTAAGCCTCTCCTCATTTTTCCAAGTTCTTGTTTCTTCATTCTTTTCTGGTTGGATGTTTGTTTCTTCCTTCTGGTCCACACCGTTGATTTGAGTCTCCCAGTTTCCTTCGCATCACTATTGGTTCCCTGTACATTTTCCTTTGTTTCTCTTGGCATAGGCTTCATTTTTTCATCTGGTTTTCGAACAGATTCAACCAATTCTGTGAGCATCTTGATAACCAGTGTTTTGAACTGTGCATCCAATAGGCTGGCTATCTCTTCCTCGCTTAGTTGTATTTTTTCTGGAGCTTTGAAGTGTTCTGTCATTTGGGCCATTTTTTTTTTGTCTTGGTGTGTCTGTTACTTTAAGGGGCGGAGCCTTAGGTGTTCACCGGGGCGGGGTAATGCTGGTCGCTGCACTGTGACGCTGTAGGGGGGGGGGTTCCCCCGAGAGGGAGCAATGGCGCCCGCTTCACTCTCCTCCGGATTTCAATCTTTCACTCCGATACAATCAAACTGGGCCCCTCTGGTGCTGGTTCCCGAGTGGGTGGGCTTGCGCACACTCTGAGCCCCTGTGGGTCTCTCCAAAGACCTCTCCTGTGAGGCTGGGAGTCTCTCCTGCTGCCGCCCCAACCCCCACGGGCGCTTTCAATCAGAGGTTTGAGGCTTTATTTCCCCGAGCTGGAGCCCTGGGTTGCGCGGTCTGCTTCGCTCCCCGCCGTTCGTCTGTCCGGTTTATCTGTGCGCGAATGTGGGGCTGCAGGGTCTGCCAGTGGTCAGACTGCCTGCGCCATTTGTCCCACACTCTGCCAGTCTCAGTCCCGCCACAGCCATGCGAGTCCTCTCTGCCCCGGCTGCCCGTCTCCGCCCTTCCTACTGGTCTGGATGAATGTTTATTTTTTATTTCCTTGGTGTCGGACTTCCTTGCCGTTCGATTTTCTGTCAGTTCTGGTTGTGCGAGGAGGCGCAGTGTGTCTACCTACGCCGCCATCTTGGTTCTCCCGTCTCCACTTTCTAACGATGGGGAATTGAGAATCGGTGGCCTTAATAGCTACTTGGGTGAGTTTCTAGTTGTTCTGGAAGGACCAACCTCCAGGAAATAGAGCAGAATCGGACGAACCTGTGAGAGTGGAGTTGAGGGTTTCCCATTAATCAGAACACAGGAAATGGTGGGAAGGGCTGGAAGAGGAGAGAGAGGAAAGGGAGCCACCTTTAAAGAGACAGAAATAGTTTACTCAGGCCTGGCCATGCATTCTGTCTTCTGCAAAAATACGGAAATATATAAAGGCCGAACACTCGATCTGTCACTTATTATGCTGTTTTCTCACTAATGTTCATTGTTATGTTTTTCCTGTGTCTACCTGAAAGAAAAAAAAAACCTTAATTACAACAGAGAGAACATTCTTTTGTAGATGAATGTGAACTGGTATACTGATTGCTTAATTTTTTGATGTAATTGTAAAGGAGATTATTTTCTTAATTACTCTTTCTGATAGTTCATAATTAGCATAAAGAGCCACAACAAATTTTTGTATATTGATTTTGTGTTCTGCAACTTTACTGAATTTATTTATTTGTATTAACAGGGTTTTTTTTTTTTTTTATGGAGTCTTTAGAGTTTTCTATGTATCATATGCAAATAGTGACAGTTTTACTTCTTCCTTTCCTTTTATTTATTTTCCTTGCCTAAATGCTCTGGCTAGAACTTACAATACTATGTCAAACAAAAGTGTCAAGAATGGACATTTTCTCTTGTTCCCGATCTTAAAGAAAAAGCTTTCATCTTCTCACCATTTAGCATGATGTTAGCTGTGGGCTTGTTTTTTATGGCCATTATTATGTTGAGCCCTCTAGACTGATTTTGTTGAGAGTTTCTTTTATCATGAATGGATGTTAAATTTCATCAAATGCTTTCTCTGCATCAATTGAGAGGATCATATGAATTTTATCCTTCATTTTTTTAATGTGATGTATCACATTTACTGATTTGCGGGTGTCGAAACATGTTGCATTCCTAGAGTAAATCCTGTTTGATCATGGTGTATAATTTTTTAATGTATTGTTGAATTTATTTTGCTAATTTTTGTTAAAGATTTTTACATCAGGAATGTAAAGATGTTCATCAGGGATATTGGCCTATAATTTTCTTTTCTTTCTTATTTTCTGGCATCCCTGTCTGGTTTTGGTATGAGGGTAATACTGGCCTCATAAAATGTATTTGGAAGAGTTTCTCTTTTATTTTCTGGAAAAGTTGAGAACTATGGGTATTAAGTCTTTGAATGTTGATAGAATTCACCAGTGAAGCAGTCTGGTTCTGGACTTTTGTTTGTTGGGAGGTTTTTGATTACTTGTTCAATCTCCTTGCTAGCAACAAATCTGTTCAGATTTTCTATTTCATGATGCTTGACTCTTTGTCAGTTGTATGTTTTTAGTAGTTTATACATTTTTTTATAGATGGTTCAAGTTGTTGGTATATACTTGTTCATTGTAGTCTCTTACTATGTTTTGTATTTCTCTTGAGGTATCAGTTTTAACATCTCTTTCATCTGATTTCACTTATTTGAGTCCTCTCTCTCTTATTTTATTTTATTTTTTGGTGAGTTTAGCTAAGGGTTTGTCAATTCTGTTTATTTTTTTCAAAGAACAAGATGTTAGTTCCATTGATTTTTTTCTATTGTCTTTTTAGTCTCTATTCCATTTATTGCTGCTCCAAACTTTCTTATTTTCTTCCTTCTACTAACTTGGGGCTTCATTTGTTTGTTCTTTTTCTAGTTTTTTGAGGTATAAAGTTAGGTTGTGAGAACCAAGATGGCGGCGTAGGTAGACACACTGCGCCTCCTCGCACAACCAGAACTGACAGAGAATCGAACAACAAGGGGGACCAACACCAAGAAAATAGAAAATAACCATTCATCCAGACTGGTAGGAGGGGCGGAGACGGGCACCGGGGTGGAGAGGACTCGCGCGGCT
The DNA here is from genome assembly GCF_022682495.2 of Desmodus rotundus. Lineage (NCBI taxonomy): Eukaryota > Metazoa > Chordata > Mammalia > Chiroptera > Phyllostomidae > Desmodus > Desmodus rotundus. The sequence goes on from NC_071396.1 coordinate 43,336,159, forward strand.
GTGGCGGGACTGAGACTGGCGGAGTGTGGGACAAATGGCGCAGGCAGTCCGAGCACTAGCAGACCCTGCGGCCCCACATCTGCGCAGATAAACCGAGAGGGCCGGACTCAGAGTGGCGGAGAGTGGGGCAGGCTGAGCAGCGGGTAGCACCCCGCGCGGCACCAAATTCGCCCACGGATAAACCTGACGAATGGCGGGCAACAAAGCAGACTGTGCAACCCAGGGCTCCAGCTACGGGAAATAAAGCCTCAAACCTCTGATTGAAAGCGCCCCTGGGGGTTGGGGCGGCAGCAGGAGAGACTCCCAGCCTCACAGAAGAGGTTGTTGGAGAGACCCACAGGGGCCTAGAGTGTGCACAGGCCCACTTACTCGGGAACCAGCACCAGAGGGGCCCAGTTTGATTGTGGGTATCGGAGTGAAAGATTGAAATCCGGAGGAGAGTGAGGCGGGCGCCATTGCTCCCACTCGGCCCCTCCCCCACGTACAGCGTCACAGCTCAGCGACCAGCATTACCCCGCCCCGGTGAACACCTAAGGCTCCGCCCCTTAAAGTAACAGACGCGCCAAGACAAAAAAAAAAAAAATGGCCCAAATGACAGAACACTTCAAAGCTCCAGAAAAAATACAACTAAGCGACGAAGAGATAGCCAACCTATCGGATGCACAGTTCAAAGCACTGGTTATCAATATGCTCACAGACTTGGTTGAATCTATTCGAAAAACAGATGAAAAAATGAAGCCTATGCTAAGAGAAACGAAGGAAAATGTACAGGGAACCAATAGTGATGAGAAGGAAACTGGGACTCAAATCAATGGTGTGGACCAGAAGGAAGAAACAAACATCCAAGCAGAAAAGAATGAAGAAACAAGAACTTGGAAGAATGAGGAGAGGCTTAGGAACCTCCCGGACGCCTTGAAACGTTCCCACATCCGAATTATAGGGGTGCCAGAAGGAGAAGAGGAAGAACAAAAAATTGAAAACTTATTTGAACAAATAATGAAGGAGAACTTCCCTAATCTGGCAAAGGAAATAGACTTCCGGGAAGTCCAGGAAGCTCAGAGAGTCCCAAAGAAGCTGGACCCAAGGAGGAACACACCAAGGCACATCATAATTACATTACCCAAGATTAAACGCAAGGACCTACATCCAAGATTACTGTATCCAGCAAAGCTATCACTTAGAATGGAAGGGAAGATAAAGAGCTTCTCAGATAAGGTCAAGTTAAAGAAGCTCATCATCACCAAGCCCTTATTATATGAAATGTTAAAGGGAGTTACCTAAGAAAAAGAAGATCAAAAATTGGAACAGTAAAAATGACAGCAAACTCACAGTTATTAATGGCCACACATAAAACAAAAACGAGAGCAAACTAGGCAAACAACTAGAACATGAGGGTTGTCATTAAGGGAGTGGGAGGGGGAGAGAGGGGGAAAGGTACAGAGAATAAGTAGCATAGATGATAGGTGGAAAATAGACAGGGGGAGGGTAAAAATAGTGTAGGAAATGTAGAAGCCAAAGAACTTATAAGTATGACCTATGGACATGAACTATAGGGGGGGAATGTGGGAGGGACGGGGGTGGGCAGGATGGAGTGGAGTGGGGGGGGAAATGGGACAACTGTAATAGCATAATCAATAAATATATTTAAAAAAAAAAAAGTTAGGTTGTTTATTTGAGACTTTTCTTGTTTCTTGAGGAAGGGCTTTGTTGCTATGAGCTTCCCTCTTCAGACACTTTTGCTGCATCTCATAAACGTGGGTATGCCACATTTTCGTTTTCTTTTATGTCCAGGTATTATTTAAATTCTCTTTGATTTCTTCTTTGATCCATTGGTTATTCAGTGGCATATTGTTTAATCTAAACATATGTGTGAATTTTCCAGTTTTCTTCATGTAATTTCTCATTTTATACCATTGTGGTCAGAAATGATGCTTGATATGACTTCATTTATCAACTTCATTAAGACTCATTTGGTGGGCTAACATATGATCTATCTTAGAAAATATTCCATGTGCACTTGAAAAGAATGTGTATTCTGTTACTTTTGGATGAATCATTCTGTAAGTAGCTGTTAAGTCCATCTATTCTAACATAAGGCCAGTGTTTCCTTATTGATTTTCTGTCTGGATGATCTATTCATTGATGTAAGTGGGATATTAAAGTATTGTACTACTGTCTGTTTCTCCTTTTAGTTCAGTTAATATTTGCTTTATTAGGTACTCCTCTTTATGTTTATTACTCCTGTTAGGCACATAAATATTTTAAATGTTATATATTCTCTTGTTAGATTGACCTGTGTATCATTATTTAATGTCCTTCTTTGTCTCTTATTACAGTCTTTAAGTCTATTTTGTCTAATATAAGTACAGCTATTTCAGCTTCCTTTTGGTTCAAGTATTTATGACTTTAACATGAAAAAATAAGAACTAATGTGTGCCAGAGAAACCATTGAAAATACTATTGATAAGCAGTGTTCAGTCAACCAGTGTGTGTTGATTAATAACAATCAATACTTGAATTCATACTACGGATAGAATTCTAAAGCTTGCATGATATTGAAGGCTAAAGCAGTCTCAGAAGGATTCCTTTTAGCTGTATGTTAAGAGCGCTGTGAACTTTCATTTGCTAAGTGTGCTAACTTGCAAGATAAATTAGGACCTCGGTCAGAACTTTAAATTGCATTAACGCTTATGTCCTTCCTAATGAAAAACGCATTTGGCACAGTACTGGGTCTGCTTCAGTGGTTAATACAGTGGATTTTTCATCTCTTCTGAATTTCTTCAGAAGAATAAAACTGGCAGCTGTATTGGTTTCTCCCTCCATGTTGTATGCAACTTAAAGGTTTCATAAAAATATTTCCATGTGCCCTTGAGAAATAACAAAAGTTTTCTTAAAAGAAATCATATGTTTTTATGGGTCTGCCCCCAATCACCAAATTGGTTTCCGAGCATGACAGCTAACACAGAAGCATTTCACAAGCTCACAAGGTCTGGAAAAAACGGGAATTCTGTGGCTCAGCGTCATTCAGACCCACTCAACATTTGGCTGGGACTAGAGGTGCCACGTTTTGTGTGATGTGCTGGAGAGTGCATTTGGAATGTGGATGCTGCTTTTCATGATCCCCCATGGTGTTGAGACTCCTTCAGGTTCATGCTCAGTTTTTGTAGGTGGTCCGAAAACAAAACTTTAATCAACATTATAGTTTCAGGACTGCTGATGACATTGCAGAATGTCATCATTTTGACCCTGCAAATGTCTCTTTTGATGAGGCTGTGACATGAGTCCTTTGTCTGACAGATGATTAGTACAAGAAAGGAGAACAAGTAAAGGGCATGAGGTTTGGAAAGCAAGCACTGACATGCTCAATTCATTTTTTTTCATGTATTTAGTCAGTGAGTGGTTTGGGAGTTCCCCTCTGTGCCATGCGCACTGCTGGGGACATGGCTGTGAGCAAACCAGGGAACGCCCATGAGCTTGCACTCACTGCAGCTTGCACTCACTGGCCTTATTGCTGTGGGTACATCTCAGAAGTTTTTTATTTCCTTGAAGTTGAAGACTTGGCTGGGCCAAATACTCAGTGCACTATCAGCCCAGCATCATTTAAAATGGAATTTGGGGACCATTTGCATCAGAATCACTTAGGGACACCTTAAAAAAAAATCAGAATCAGACTTTTTGCAGACAGAGCCTGCAAATCTGCATTTTATCAAGCACTGCCCCCCACCAGCTATCTCTTCACACTGAAGTTTAAAGACTACCAGTTCAAGAGCGTAGATCTTATGGTAAGTGTTTATAATACATACACACGCAAATAATGAAATAATAATAATGGGGATGGGAGGAAACTTTGGGAGGTGATAGGTATATCTATGGCATTGATGGCAGTGATGGTTTCATGGGTGGGTATGTAGCCCCAAATTCATCAAGTCATATACATTAAATATGTACAGCTTTTTACATGTCAATGTTCTTCAGTAAAACATGGTTCCATTTTCTTAAAAATTGAAAAAAAATTAAATAAAAATAAATAAAAACCACTGATCCAGACATTTACTCCTAATATTTATTTTGAAGACATAATAGCAAAATACAGTATTTGAGGCCAGATTAATTTGCAAAACTTGGGACCATCACCAAAATTGTTGGCTTGCCATGAAAGCTGTGGTCTTCCTTCCTAAGTCCATATTCAGAAAGCAGCAGCTGCAGCCTGCCTGTACTAATGAGTTACAGAACACATACGGAAAAATTCAATAAAATATGCTTAACAGCATGTTTTAGTCTCCTAATAAATTTCATCAGTTCTCTTCTTCTGGTAATTTTTGAAGATACTGTGTTGAGTGTTTTCTTCACCAAAGAGCATTTAAAACATTTCCTATCAGTCCTGTGACGCCAGCTAAGAGAGGGGAAAGTTACTGATGCTCCTTTGCTAACATTGGAGGTCAATAAATAACTACAAATCACAGATGGAATACTTAACAATTAAAACTACAGATATAGCAATAGATATGGAAGTTTCTTTTAGTTGCAGCAAATAAAAGAATCACGGATATCGTTAAAAGCTGTTTCGCAAAGAAATATGAAGTCAGCTTATTGATAATATTTAGGGTTCCTTGAACAGCTGTTGAGAGCCCTCCTTTCATTTTTGGTAATTAGGGGAGGACAAATAATTTCCCCTCTACCTTCTAGTTGTCGCATGAGATCCCTTGTAATAAAAGACCGATTAGTAAGAGAAAAACCTACGGAAGCTTAATGACATGTATACCTCCTGTATACATAGGAGAGACCTAGAAAACCGAATGACTCCCCCAATGGCCCAAGCCACCACCTTAAATACCATCTGCAACGAAAGACAACAGGAAATGTTGGGGGGCAAGGGAGGTTAGTTATGGGAGGTGACCAGGAAAAGGACAGTAAACAAAAGTAAGGTTGTTATGCAGATTTCACGTGCCCCCTCCTCCAATGATTAGCGATGTAGTCATCCCCCTCTTCCTGGAGCAGACAGGGAGGCACCCTTATACATGGAGAGTTCCTTTCTAAATGTAAGTGCACCTTGCAAAAGGGTAACTTCTACTCAGTTTTCAGAGTAGAAGCTTCTCCTACGCTTGCTGTTTCTTTAAAAATAGCCAGCCAGCTCAAGATAATCCTTAAGCCAAAGAGGCATATTTTGGGGTGGCAAAGTCTGCTCCCCAGGAATGTCTAAAACCTGAAGGAATTACTAGAAGCTACGTGCTAGCCTGAGGAATATGCGTTTCTGTCTGGTGAAGAACATCAAGTTCTTACTTCTGTGTGCACTTCCTGTATAGCCCCAGTCAAATCACAGACACATCACATAAGAGCAACTACTAATCAAAGAACATTTATTTCTTTTGCCTCATCCTGGAGAATGGTCATTCTTAAGAGGAAATCATATCACGTTAAGCAAATGTGTTGCCTTTGTATACTCTCCTCTTGGCTGTTCTGAACTCCCATATTTCATCAAAAAGTCATTCTCTCTCCAGTCTTTAATTTTGCAAGTTTATTTTTCTCACCTGGAATACTTTCCCCCATTACTCTCTTCCTTCACACTTTGCATTCTTTTGATCTTGAAGCCTCAGCTCATAATTTCCTCATTGCCCTGGGAAACTAGCACCTTTTCCACTCACAGCCTTCTGCATACAGGATTCTACGGCAGCACATGTCACACCGTGCTTCCTTGTCCCGTCTGCCTCTGGAAATGTCACAGCCTCGCATGGAACTCTCATTGCGAGGCTGCTGCCAAGCCTCTGTTGGGGCAAAAGACCCAGAGTTTCAAGTAGAGGTGAAAAACGTCAGCCCACAGAGGTATTTTGTTTGGTCCATTCATTGTTAGGTGCTGCCATTTGTCTCTTGTAGCCAGTATTAAAACATGAGGAGCTTGCACATGCCATAAATCTGGGTTTCTGACTGGTTTTAAAAACCAGAAGATAGGGACACATTGGGCCCAACCGATTTGAATTCAAGGAGTAGTTGCCCCTTTAACGCGGGACAAATACCTTTTTGCTTAATCCCCTTTACCCATTTGCTCCTGATCCTTGTAGGTATTACACCTTCATTGAAATTCCAAAAGCCTTAGAACGGAGTATAAAACATCATCACATCTAATATAAGATTATCGTCATCTTTGTCTCAACGAGCCCTCCCAGGCTGTCAGTTTCGCCCATTCAGAATGTCTCCGAGCGCTGTTCAGTGGCCCCTTTCTCTGTCTGTCCTTCCAGCGTTGTGACTATTCATACGTGTCTAGCCATTCTTAGCTCCTCGGGTTGAGAGTGTGTCTTTTTATTTCTGGATGTTCTGTAGCACATGGATGCTCAGTAAACAGTAGTGTGTTATGCATTAACTTCGACAGGAGGTGTCTGTGCTCCTGCTGTGTAATTTTCAGATTAAACTCTTCTCTAGTCAATATCGCAGCAGAAGGAATTAAAGTTACTGTTAGGACAGCTGCAGGAGTTAGGGACCTGAGGGACCTGAGGAGATAGGGAATCAGAGAGGAACTGACTAATCCTGTGTAGCTAGATCTTCCCCTGCTTCCAGATCGCTTGGGGATCTTAGTGAACTGCAACTTTTGATTCAGTTATTCCAGGGAGGGGCCTGAGAGTCTGCATTTCTAATGAGCTCCAAGGTGATGCCCGTGTGGACACCTGAATAACAAGTCCAACGTATCCAATTCTTTAGCAGAGAATCTGCTGTTGGTTCAGTGGTAGACAGCCTCGCCGGGACGCAGTGTGGTCTGAAGACAGGGGCTGTGGGGGCATTTCTGTGAGTTTACTTCGCTTTGGTTTCCATTATTCAGTGGGCCAAGAGTTTGTAATGGGCCAGCAGATTCTTTTTGCACAGTAAACATGGGACCTTTATGTATTTAGGAAGCCCTCCCTTTGAAAAAAAATGCTCACATAGAAGAGGGCTCTTTGATTTCAGTTCAAGGGCAAACCATCTGGCCTCTCCTCGTGTGGCAGTCAGGCTGATAGCACCCTGGCTTCATTGGAGAAAGCGGAGAATGGCTCTTCAGAATCTGTTCAAGGGCCTATTTTTAGACACTGGCAGCCCAGGAAGGGGTGTTTATTTCATGTTTAATGCAACCTCCACTTCAAACTCGAAACGTTCATTTTCCTCTGCTGAGTTGCTATCCAGTCTCCCAAGAAACACCGCCAGCTTTGCATATCCCTATCCTCCCAGATGATTAACTGTTTCAAATTGAAAAGCCCAGAAAATGCAAATCCTGCCGCAGGCCCTGGTGGGGTAAAAAGACAACTCAAATAAAACGTTTCCAGATGGCTCAGGCATTATTATGGTCTTCGTGTCCTCCAAGCCAGGGAGGGATCCTAAACCGGGCGGTTAGTGAAAAGTCGTTTGGGAGGCTATTTAGCTGCTGCTTTTTCCAGAAGCTGGTGACGGCCGCTGTGTGGTTGTTGGGGCCCCACGGCCTCTGGAGTTTCAACCATTCGCACCTCTAATCTACTTTGCCGGCTCAAAATGTTTTCTTAACCTCACAGTTTAGGGTTTGAGAACAAGCTGTATCTGTTAATCCGAATCAATGGATCTTACTGTCTGAGACGAGCGGTTTTACCTTTACCAGTTATATTGAGTTTTTGCAGAAAAGAGTCTTGAACTGTCGTCAGGTTTCTTAGCTGGCTGCATCCTACACGCAATCATTTCCCTCCTGAGCAATTTCGGCATTTCTCCTTCTGCGAGTCCCGCAAAGTATATCCTCCGCCTCTTAAAAAGAGAGGCATTCAAGTCACTTCTTACTTCTGGCTTTCGGTCACAAAATCCATAAAAATTGTGTTGCTTCACAACAGAGGGAGAGAAAGAGTATGGATTCGGAGCAGGTATCCGGCTGCTTATTTGGTTTCCCATGTCAAGCAGGGCAAAGGCATGTCAGCATCCAGGACACACGAATCCCCGGGCACACTGTCCTCTGTTGAATACACGAAGTTAGCATTCAAATAGCAGTTTTCATTTTCAGGGTGTCCGGTCAATGGGAGTCGGCATTGCTGCACAGCAGGCCTATGAGGGGGGTCAGTGTCATCATCTCCACTTGACAGATCAGAAAAGGGGGGTGACAGAAGCCGAGCTGTTGGAGAGAGGAAATACACTGGGTCAGAGGCAGCCTGGGAGACCTAACGAGCTCCCCCCAGTGCTCAGCGGGGCTTCATATTAGTAAATGCTGAGATAGTTTTCCTGAAGCAGCAAAGGCACATATTATTAAAGTTGTGTTAATTACTACATGAACTGGGTCTGCTAGGTGTAAGCAGGCAGCGTTGCGCGGGGAGCTGCTAACTGAAACTACAGGGACAGGCTTCTTGACACCCTTCTCTGTGACAAGGGCAGAGAAGTACTTTGTATTGAGGATCCGCACTAAGGTGATCTCTGGATCCGCAAATGCCGTTGCTATGACACCTCTGAGGAGGTGTGGTCATTCCCAGTTTGCAGATTCAAGAAACTAAAGTTACGGCTAAAATTCCTTGTCCAGATCCCTTGAGTGATTTGAGGTCAGGCTTAGAATCAAACACAAATTCATGAATAATTTATCTGTGGTCTCCAAACATCCAGCTGATAAGTTTAAAGGTCGATCTGGAGAGAAGACCTTTATTCACCAGCTACCCAACAGCGACTCCTCTCTCATGTGCGTCGGTCACTCAGGCAAAGCCATGGACAGCAAGCACGCTCTGTGTAAGAACCCTGTGAAGATGACCGGCGCAGATGTTGCAGAAAAGAATAAGGATATATGAAATTTTTGAAGGCCAAGACAATGAGCCAAATCAAGTGCTGTGTTGATCAGACCACACTTGGAATGCTGGGGAGTGTTCAGCTTTGTTATTATACTTTAAGGCGACTAAAGCCCAGCAGAAAGGTGTTTAGAGGGGAGTGACTAGAAGGCTAATAGGAACACTTCTGCTAGCAGCAGACCTAAGCGCTCACAGCCATCTTTCACACAAAGGGCTGGCTGCCGTGTGGAAGGAGGATAGAATCTGTGTTAGGCACTACAACACTGGATTTTAGAATGAACAGCAGTGGTTTAAAGAGCCAAAGCCTTGTTCAATAGAGAAAATTTTTGAGAGTCAGATATAGCCAAGCAATAAGCCCATTAACTAGGGAGGTGCTGAGTCCCAGTCATCAGTCATCTGATGGCAGGAGCATGCCTGGGGGGCCAGACATGCCAGAATGTGAATCCCAACTCTGCCGTTTGCTCTGATGGTATCTTTAAATTATTTTTTTAATTAAAATTTTTTTTTATTTCTTGACTTTGGTGGGGGGCAGGAAGGCAGAGAGACAGAAACATGGATTTCTTGTTCCACTTATTTATGCACTCATTGGTTGATTCTTGTATTTGCCTGACCTAGAATCGAACCTGCAACCTTGGCATATAGGGACTGCACTCTAACCAGCTGAGCTTCCTGGCCAGGACCACTCATCTTGTTCTTAAGGGATGCTATCTTGTTCTTAAAGAATCAAACAATGATTGGGTCTACCCTCTGTTAAATTTCTTAGCGTACTTCATTGCCAACAAGAGCACCCTGTGTACATCTTTAATGTCAGTTTCTTAGTTTTGAGGGACTTAACAGAAAGCAGTCAACATCAAATGGGACTTCGGTAACGTGCTTTAAAGGCTCCACGTCGTGCCCTGGGGGGCCTTTGATTTCTACACCAGGAGCAGCCACTGATGGGGAGAACAGGGGTACTTCATGAAGGAAATTCCAGATGAATTGAAGGCTTGTCCCACAGTTTTCGCAGCAGGTCTCTGAAAAGTGTTACTTAGGTGTGAAGAGAGGAAGAGAAAATTACTTTAAGATAAATTTTCAGTGTATTATAAAAAGCCTTTATTTCTTAATTCTGTATTAAGATGTTTTAATGTATGTTGCATTCATAAGTTGTACTTGAGACAACTTTAAATTTAGTTAGAGGTACTTTTCTTTTACGTCTGTGTCTTTTCTCCTTTATCCTCTTTAACTGTTTCAATGGAGACATCAGAAATACATGAAAGAAAATCTTGAATGAAAGATCTTCACTATGTAATATGAATTTTCTCTGTATGAATGCAAATTAAATCTAATGATGTCAAACAACTGAATTAGCATATGCCCATTTTTCTTATCATAGCAGTTTTGTACACATGATCAGAGGTGTGAGCGGGGAGGCGCCCTACATTGGTAGTAATTAAAGGGCCCGTGGAGGCTGCGAGGGGCATCCGAGACTATGGGGGTCAGCCAGGAAATGCCCCCAAGATAAACGTCTCCTAGCAATACTGCTGGGGAACGGCTTCTTGCTAGAAATGCCTATGTAATGCCACACGGAACAGTTCCCACTCAAAATCCCTAAGAGTGATTTTTTTTTTCAAAGAAGGTCGAAGGCAGCTCAGTGGTTTGAAAAGAGTTTGAAGGTGTCACCTGGTTACAGAGAAAGGAAGCGCATGTTTCGGGAGATTGGCTATTCTGAGACTTGTTAGCACCATTTAAAGACCATTCCATCTTAGAGGACGGTTTCTGTCTAATCTTGCATTGCAGTTTGGGTCTAAATCTGGAACAGATTGAGTTTTTGCATCCTATTTTTATTCATCGAAAGATTATGTAAATTAGAATCACAGATTTTCTCATTTCAACCAAGCAGAGTTAAATTGAGAGCAGGCAAGTTCCTGGACTGCCTTGCTCGGAAGTAGTTCCTTAGAAGCCCTGCTGTAGGCAGCCCCTCCTCACCTGGCCACCCCCAGAGCCGCAGGCCCCCCGGGTTCCACGCCCCCGCTTCTCCTCACGCCCTCTTCCTCCGCGCAGTGCTTCCCGGGGGACTGTCTTTGCTCCCATCCATCAGAGGCCCATCCATCTCTGGCTCTTTGGGCCTTTTTCTTTTTTTACAGGTGAATGTGCTCTGTGGCTTTGGTACACCTTACTTAAATGAACAAAGAGTAAAATCTATTAATCTTGAGTATTTTCCTGTGTGTACCCCATAACATGCACACTCCTTTCTACTGTGAAAGTGTTTCCTTTCATTACTCAAAGTGGGCTCCAAAGTATCTCATCTTAAAAAAAAGAGAGACATACTCTGGTTTCTCTTCAGATCGTGTGAATCTTTCGCCTTTTTAAAAGAGAGAGAGAAAAGGCAATTTCTCTCAAATACTCCTATACATATGTAAATTAATGATGTAAAATGTCTATTTGTGGGTGTATTCTAATTTAAGAATCAAATTTTTTTTTGCTAAATTATAGGCAATTATTCTAACAGCATTTGTTGAATAATTAATCCTTTACCTACCTGTTGGGAATACTACATTTGAACTTATTAAATATCTGTATATATGTAGGATTCTTTCTGAATTGTTCACTCTATTGATCTATTTGTCTAGTCTGGTGCTACTATCACACTGTTTAAATTACTGAAAAATGTTCGATACCCTCCCTTGTAGGGCTGTTTGACTGGTTTTATTCAACTACCATACATATTTTAGGATAAGCCTATCAAGACCACTTTTAAAAAGGTGATACAATCTTTTGTAATTGCATTGTATTTAAAAGGCATTTTAATAAGTTCTAATTAATTAATTAAATTTTAACTATTTTAGAAATTAAATTTTAAAGAATTGGTTCTCATTTGGGATTATGGTCAATTTTCAGTTTATTCAGAGTTTGCTCTTATATTCTTAAATTCTTTTTAGCAGTTGTTATACATTTCTTATTAGGATTTTTGAAGGTACAATATAATGTATATTAGGAAGTTGGTATGGAGATTTTGCAGAAGGTATCAGTCAATTTTACAATCATCACAAACTTGTTACAATAAAAGAAAGTTTACAGTATTCTGTTACCACTTTGAACTTCACATAATGAGTGATTTTAATTCCTTAAAATGTAGTCTGGTTATTTTGTCTTACAAAAATACCCAAGCATTATTTAAGAAACTCAGAAATAAGGTAAAATCTAATTTGAAACCATCCTTAAATTTTCCTGAAAAATAACTATAAGGAATTTTAAGTTCTCATTGTTGAGGCCCTGGCTGGGGAGCTCAGTTGGTTAGAGAGTTGCCCCTATACGCCAAGGTTGCAGGTTCAATCCCTGGTCAGGGCCCATACAAGAATCAACCAACAAATGCGTAAATAAGTGGAACAACAAATCGATCTCGATCTCTCTCTCTCTTCCTCTCTCTCTCCCCCCCAATCTAACGTCCTTCTTTGCTATTATTTAAAACTGTAAGTGAGATGGAGGAGACACGGTAAGAGTAAATGAAAGCGGTGATAACTGCGGACCGTGTTTTGTGTCGACTGTCTTCTGTACACACCCCAGACTTGGACACACCATCCCCCCACTGAGAACCACTGGTCTCAGCGGAAGAACACTTGATTTTTTTACTTGAAAAATAGTTGAAGAATTAAAAGTACTCAGATATTTCAAGTTGATACCAGAAAGAACTTTCTATTTAATTATTATTTTGTCCATTGATGTTAATCCTCAATAGGTCTTTTGTCTATGGACAGTTTTATGTGTGATTAATGTCATTTCTTGGTTTGTTGGGACATTTGTAAAAGTTAACATTTAACCAGATATACATTTTTTATTCAAGTACTGTTTCAAGATGCTTATTTAAATATCGCATCCTCTGTTTAAGTACATTTTAATGCTCTCACATAACTGTTCTCCTTCGACCTTCACGGCAGCACCGTGCATCCGAAAGGGCAGTAATTTATTTGCCCCTCTTACTCGGTGAGACGCAGACAGTGTGGTTTGCTCTCTGTCACTTGCTGACCAACAGACCCCCTGCCCAGTGGTCTCACTGTACAATCAGCTCCTTCCCAACGTTCCATTTTAAAAAGCCACAATACCAACTCTCCAGATTCCCATCTTGGTTTTGTGGGGGCGGTTTTAGTGTGTATGTTATTTCTGATTACACTTTCTAACTGGCAGTTTGGGGGCAGAGCTCCGAGGACACCCTAGAATAGGACTCGGGAGGAGAGAGACAGAGGCTGTGCACCTGTTGTGGCGGACCTCCCAGTGACACAGATGGGACAAATGGCACAGCCACAGTCAGCGCAGATGCAGGCCCAGGCGATGTGAATGTAGCGAGAGTGTGCCTTCTCTACGTAACTGCAGTTACCTTCAAGTTTCTTTTGTCATCAAGCAATTTTTCAATCAGTGCGGTGTATGCAAATCAGCACTCTGGTATGTGAATTATTTAATTCATTTATTGTGTACTTATTAATGCCCAACCCCATCCTCTCAGGGAAAAAATAAAGGGGCGAGAACTTTAAAGAAAGATTACTTGGGAAGCAAACATGTGGAAGAGAAAGGTAATATCTGAGTTGGTTATCAAAAAAATTATCTGTGAGAAGTGGAGAATAAAGCTATTCGTGAGATACATGCTTTTATTCCATAGAAAAACAAAATATTTGTTGAAAAAGAACATAAAGTATATTTTAGGCTTGGTTCATTTTTCCTTCATTTTAGATGACGTACATAAACATACATGAGGACTGTTGTTTGGACAAAGAAGACACTTAGGCAGAAAGTGGGTGCCCTCCCCTTTCATTCCCTTACTCAGAGGACAAATGCCAGGCCCCCATGGGGGTCATTCCTGGCTGGTTGTGTCTCTCCTTCTCTTCAACTCCTGGATCTTCCTCAACTTTGGCTTCCACCAGAGCCGCTCCCACTTGGTCTAAGATCTGCTCTGGGGAAAGTCTCTTTGCTTTTCCCCGGACAACGTATTTCTTTTTCTTCTCCTTTAAAATCGTAATCATTTCATCAGAGTTTGTCATTCTTAATTATCCCAATGCTAGTCATATGAACTAAATGAAAAATCTGTTAGGCAGTGTCTGTACCAAAACACCCTAAAATCTAACTGTGGGTAGGGGAGGAGTGAAGATAGTGGTAATTAAATAACTAAGCAAACAAACCCCTAATTGATGAAAGAGTAAATTGGAAAGCCAAGCGCGGCAGTGAATGTAAAGCTACGTGCTACAGGGCACTCTGTGACATCTTGTGAAGAAGAGCCGGCTGACCGGGGAATGGTAGCGGGTGCCTCTGTGTGGTAGGGATTTAGCTGAATTTAATAGGGTGAGGAGCATTTGAATTGTCACCCTACAGAAAGGTCAACCTCGGGTGATTGAAAACAGTGATTTTCAAACATTTTTTTCCCTTTTGCAGAAATTTTTTGAACTCTTACTTTGAAACCTAATACTTAGCAGCTTGGAGTAGAGCTGCTCCGATTGAGGGGAAACAGGCCCAGAGGTCTGTTAATATGTCCTCCTGGTTTCTCCTGCACCTCTGACTTAGCGGCTTCCAAACCATCCATTTATATTTCATTCGTACCTATGCCTTCTGTGGTTTCTCTGAGCCCTAATATCCGAGTATAGCAAGTGAGGGAAGCATTTGCTATAATTCAGACTTGAAGCAGCATCCAAGCGAGCAGTTAGAGGGGAAGAAAATAAAAGGATAATTAGAGGACATTAAAAAAGTACACAATTTGTTGACAGGGACGTTGGGAAGAGGAAGCAAGGAGGAGTCTGAGTCATCTTTCTATATCAGGAATAAAAACAATTGTGCTAGTTACAGACCTGGAGAAGAAACTATACTTGTTTCTTTGTTTCAGTATGAATATGTGTTAGTCCATTTTTGCCCCTTTTAGTCTCACACTGTGCGGACATAGGCTTTAAAGCAGGGGCTTAAGGACCAGGTTTATTCCAGTTGGATCTCTGATTCTCTTATCTTTTCTGAAAATCTGGAATCTGCTGAAAGGCATGGGGTGTGTGCACGGAGGCTCCATCACCCGGCAGCCCTGACCCTGCATCGCTTACAACCTGCCTGGCCCCGGGGACAGAGTGAAAAGAAGGCACAGTCCTGCCTTCCGGAAATCCCCAAATTTGTTGGGAAGACAGATGTATTTGGGTAGAGAAACAAAAGTAAAATTAAAACTGGGTTAAACAGTGGGGAAGAATGGTATTTAGTGTCAGGAGAACATGGGCCAGTCCTGATGCGGCCAGAGAAAGTATCCATGAGGCAGCGACATTGAAGCTGAGTAGTAGTTAAGCAGCAGAAGAAATGGGATGAAAGGTGGAGAGGGAAAGGGGCAGGCAAAGGCAGTAAGGAGGGAGGATGCCGTTGTGGCTGGAGGATAGAGGGTGGGAGTTGGAAAGAAAGCTGGAGAGGAATGAATGCATTCTTCTAAGAGCGTTACTCCTATTATTCTCAGAGCATTGGATGCCATTGATGGGGACAAGGAGTCACATGACCTACTGGGGTTTGGGAAAGATGACTCTTGCTCCGGCATGGGAAACTTTTTGCAGTGGCTAGTTGAGACATGGTCAGACAGGTGACTATTGCAGAAATACAGAGAAAGTTCTTGGTGCCTGGGACCAGATGGCTGCCCTAAAGATAGGAAGGAGAGAATCCGGATTCCGGAGATTGGAGGTCAAACAGATTGGAATTGGTGATGAGGGTTAAATGACAGCAATGACAGGCTCATGATATGCTAAGGATAGTAACTCCCGACATGACATCATTATTGCAAAAATCACTTTCCCAATTTAATGTTTGCTTTTTAATTTTATGTATGGTGCTTTTGATATGCAAATTTAAAAATGTTGATGTACTATTAGACTATTATTTTTAATTTTTGATACTTTTGCTTAAAAAGGACTTCTCCACATGTTTACAGGATGTGACTATTTACCCACATTTTCTTCCCATTCTTTTACAGCATCTTGTTCTGTTTGTCAGAGAAGTACTAGTAGGATTCGAGTCTTCAATACATCTGAGACACACATGCACACAGACAGACAGACACACATATACGTGTGTATGTGTATACTGTATCTAGTATAAGATTTGAGATAGGTATGATTATAAATTTTTCTTTTAAATAGCTACCGTATTTTTTAGACTCTAAGATGCATTTTCCCCCCAAATTTGGGAGAGAATTGGGGGTGCATCTTATAGTCCGAATGTAGCTTGCACATTTTTTTTCCATTGGTGAAATATTATGTTATTTATATTATTAACTATTTTACCAAATTTTTTGCTTCAAAAAATTTTTTTCCTATTTTCCTCCTCTAAAACCTAGGTGCATCTTATGGTCTGAAAAATACAGTAATTGTCCTACAATCCATACATTAAATTGTGATTCCAAGTCATTTGCATTTTTGTGGAATATCTTCACAATGAATATGTCACCGAGATTAGCCCTATGAAATATAATTAGATGTGACATTCATTTGAAGATTTTAAGTGATGCATCTAAAAAGCCCCTGTAAACATTATGTAAAATAGATGTAAAACGCTCTTTAATATTGGGAGCAATGCTGTTGAAAATAGAGGCGTGAAAACAAGTCCAAAGCTAGTGGGATTTGGAATGTATAGTTTTGTTTATAAAATACAGTTTTTAACTCATTGATTATAACAGTCACATTTATATTCCTCAGATCTCACCCATTTTTTCCTTGGAGTCCTGTCTTTGCTTTGTAGGACTAAAAAATAAGTCACTTATTTGTTCTACTCAGACAGAATTAAAAAAAAAAAACTTCTTTTAACCCATTTTGAAAGATAACCACGCAGACTTGAAACCATTTCCCTCCACTCAACACGCGTCCTGTGAAACTCACGGGGCCCCTGAAGTGACTGGGATGGGCAAACGTAGGCTTACAGTCGTTCACATGGAAAAAGACACGCACATCATATCATTGCAATAGCTTTATTAACTTTTTGTTTCTCAGACTCACAACTGTGAACCTACTGTTGCCCTGTATAAATTACCTTTTTCTGTCATTAGAAACAAAAATGAGCTATAGCCAGTCACCAGTAAGGAAATATAGGTGTAATTAGAAAGTCAAAATGACTCAAGTAATTGTGTTTTTATTTCCAGAAAACTTGACTTTTAAAGATTAGGCTTCACTTATTTTTAGTTTAGCATCATCTTGGAAACACCTACCTGTTAGTTAGAGCTGTGATTCCTGTCCACTCCCACAGCTGTGCCGTGCACATGCAGAAGACTACGGCACCATAATTAGGAATTTCCTTCTAAGAAAAACATTATACTAGACATCCTGCCATGCTTATGTTATTTTAATTGGGTGTTTAGCTTTAGGGATCTTCATAATTTATCATAAAACTTTAATGTTAATAAAATCAGCTGGAAGGAAGCACTACTTATCTCCTTGATTACACCATAAGGAATTGGACCTTAATTTGAGCCTTTCTTTTCTTCTTTTTTTTTAAAGCTAATGAGAGCAAGGACTTTTAAGTGGATCAAGGGATGTAAGCACTATAACACAGCGCTTCACCAAGCATTGCCTATGACCCTCGTGAAAGAAAAATTACACAGGGCAGAGTTAAGCAGGCAAGGAAGACTTTATTCAAGACGAGTGCAATACTGCCCTGGCTGGTGTGGCTCAGCGGTTTGAACGTGGGCCTGTGAGCCAAAGGGTCGTCTGTTCAATTCCCAGTCAGGACACTTTCCTGGGTTGCAGGCCAAGTCCCCAGTAGGGGGCGCATGAGAGGAAACCACACATTGATGTTTCTTTCCCTCTCTTTCTCCTTCCCTTCCCCTCTCTCTAAAAATAAATAAATCTTTAGAAAGAAAGAAAAGACTATTACAATTTGCAGTAGGGGAGAGAGATTAAACTAGTGCTGAAACCAAAGGCAGGAGAGTTTTTAAGAGCTAGGGGGAGCTCGTGAAAGTGGACTGGCAGACTTCACAGGCACTTTTGTCGGTATGATTGGACGGTCTGTGTTTGCTAATCTCTGTCTGTGGAAGATAAGACCCCCGCCCCCTCAGAGAGACTGGAAGATGGAGACTCTATCTTTCTTGATGATTACATTTCCCAGAGATGGCCCCCAGGTCTTTGAGAAAGACATTTCTACATTGTAAACTGAAAAGAGGCTGGAAGAAAGTCTGTATCTCAAAGAGGCAGAGGAAGAGTTTACAAGTTTTCTAAAGTAAATGCTCTTTAAAAAGGGAGGTCAGGAGCCTATAGTCTAAAGTTTAGTCAAGTCAAAGGCAACAGCAGGCCATCCTGGGCACCTGCTGGTGGACTAGCAGACTTTTCCTGAGGATCCGGGAACTGACTGAACAGACAAGTTCTTTCTTACAGGCAAATGATACACAATCTTAAAATCTTTAAACCTTGTGTATGAAGGTTACCTATTAGTAACCTCCTAAATTAGATATTAGCATATAACAGGGATGGCTTTGCAAGAAATGTTGCCGTCCAAAGCTTACTAAGTAATAATAATAGAGCTACCTATTGAGTACTTAACCTATGCCAGACATTGTTTCGAGCAGGTTTCACAGGGTGTAGAGAACATTCCATGAGTTCTTTTTCCCAGAAGCTGTCACTTGCCTCTAAGGTCAGACCGGGAATGGGAGAGCAGATCTCAGAACAAGGTCTGTGACTCCAGAACCAAGATTTGGCCCCAAAGAGCTATGCATGAGCACAGCTGAAAGAATGACACAGGGGCAAGCGGGAGAGGCTCACTTCTCCTTCCTTACGTAACTGAAATGTCCCCAGAAGCCAGGCCTGCGTCCACACCACTTTAACCGTTCCTACCCAAGCCTTGGTTATGTCCTGTTTCTTGAACGAGAGAACCTTTTCTTCATGCCCGTGGCAAAGGCCTGCTTCCAGTTTTGCTTTCATCCTCATTTACTGTGTGGTCTCGGCAGCACTTTGTTTATTTGTGCAGAAACGTTATTCACGTGCCGCCGCCCAGCCTGACTGAGAACCATTGTAGACGCCCAGAGTCATTTCATATTCCGGTGGCACAAAGCAGGCATGGCGGTGGGTATTCTCGACCTTTCTCCCCGCTTGGGCGATTCCATCAATTACAGCTGATAAAGAGATGAGCGATCACCATCAGTCACGGTACAACCTCACTGGGCTGCAAGGCCCTGCTTCGGGGAGATGCACGGGCTCTAAGACCTGTGCCAAATCCCGTATGACGCAGATACATAAAATCCTCTGTTACCTTTTACTTTTTGATTAAAACATTTAGAAACCTGGGAAATAAAGCAGGATGCTGAGAATTTTTCATGAGAGAATTAAAGTCCTTTCAGTACATGTTTTGACCCCTCTTTAGTTATTAACTATTTTGAGAGGCATGTGTTAATTAAAAAAAAATGAACTATAAATATTTTATTAAGTATCAGGCCCAGGGTACCCCTTGGGAGCCAGCCGTCTAGAAAGGCATGTGGTCAAGTAGAGCAGCAAGTACAATATGGTACAACGAGGGCAAAGAGCGCTTGTCCGAATCGTACAGCTGTTTATGAAGTTGTGTGTTTATTGCTTGTCTCTCCCACCAGGCAGTTAACTCCCTGAGGGCAGGGACACTGTTTCTTTTGCTGCTCTCTCCGTAGCAATGAACACATTTTAGAAACTCAGTACATATTTTTAAAAGAATAAATCAAGTGGCCGAAATGTTGGGGAGGATTGGATCAGGAAAGGTTTGGTCAGAATATATTGGAACGTAGATAGGTCTATCGGCATAAGAAATTTGCCCATAAGCGAATTAACATTGAACACTGCGTAATGGCCCTTCTTTTTGTTGGAAGGGCATCAAATACTAGCTCCTCTCACACTCCAAATTGCCCTGAGATGGCCATAGACACATCCATGATGATCAATAGAGGTTGTTACAGAACCAGAGTCCCTAATCACAGAAGTATGTGTCGTCCTTTATGTAAAATACCACATTTATCTCTATCTTATCTGCCCCATTCTTACACCTTCCACGTTAGTGAATGACAGGGTACTCAGACAGAATCACACAAGCTCACTTTAACTCTCCCATGAGGTTCAATGGCTGGTTGCTTGAATGTTGGGAGAATAATAGAAATTAAAAATCAGCTCCAACAACAACTAAGAACATCTTTCACGTTAGCTTTAGCACCTTTAGTTAAATAGGAATCTAGTTGGGTTTTGAAAAGTGTCGTACCCATGGATTAAAAACCAGATTCTTTTCTTTCTTCTCTTTCTTGGAAAGTGAGATGTGATTTTAGGCACGATCAGCGTTGTCGCTCGGTTGATACATTCCCTCCGATTGATACGGCACGCTCGTTCATGTCTGTCAAACTTACGAGGCAACTCTCTTCACGTTCTGTTTTCCAAAGGTCTCAAAGGCCTTGTTTGGAAGCAATAGCCTCTCTCCTTCCTGTCGTTATTAGTTACGGTGTGAAAAGTTAATTCACCGCTGTCGGCGTAGTTAATTATATTGGTATTATTATACGGGAATAAAGAAGGTGTGGCTTGACGACCTCTTGAAATTCTCCTTTGCCTCTTCTCTGTGATAAATTATGAGTAGAAAACAAGTTTAAGGATATGACGGATGCAAAAACCGACTTAATAGTTTACCAAAACTTTTACAGTATCTACAGGGGAAGTGAATTGAGTGGGTTCTGACAATCATCCACTATTATCCTGACTGCATGTCAGGAAGCGTCTACACGGCCCCTGTCTGAATGTCCTCGCATCAGGATACATCAGGCGAATTGATGAGCAGTCAAGTTCAATGATCATTCGTGGGTTCTTTATTGGAGTGTTATTTTACTTCTCACAGGGTAATTGAGATTAAGGTGTATGGGTTAACTAAAAATGATTATGGGCTATGATAACATTATAAACTGAAATCTGATGAACTTAGTAATTTCTTTCTGACTTTAAATTTCTTTGATATTTGCTTAAGATAGCATGGGTCCAAAATGTACCCGGCTGGGAGATCCGCATCGCATGATTGTTTTACGGTATCTGAAAGTATTTTTAAGTTGTGAACAGAGAATATACTGTTGAGAACATTTGATTATATATACTCTCTGGAAGTTATTTTGTGTTGTCTGACAGATATTTCTTTTTAACTGAAGTAGCGAACAAAATGTAACAGGAAGAAAAGTACCAGTTTTAATGGTGCAGATTGCCCAGGAGGGACATTTGGAGTTCAACCCAGATTGAACTAGCTAGCTACTTAAACAAAAGTGCATCATAAAGAGCATTGGCACGGAGCTGAAATTAACACACGCCAGTTTATCAGGTCATTTTCCCCGGGATACCTTTGGTCACAAGTGACAGACCCACAGCTCATCATCTAGCCAGAGGAGAAACTACGTCCCAGGACAGTACAGAGTCTGAGGTTGACCCAGCCCTAGGCACAGCCCAGCGCTGGCTCCAGTGCTCTCCACAGCACTGGCTTCCTCATCACTTCTCTGCCCTTGCCTGGGCAGCAGGGGCCGCTTTTCTTTCTGTGGGGTTATATGTGCAAAATGTGGACCTATAGCAAAGGGAACTCCGTATTGCTACGCTGAGAGAGATCTTGCCCATGAATGAAGCTAATCTGGGTTAGATTTTATGACAAAGTAGGCTAATTGGCTAGACTGTACCTTGTATGCCTCTTTCGGTGAGGACTGTGTGGAATAAAAGGAAAAGAAAATTTTTACCATCTTAAATCATTTTTAAGTTCCACAGTGTCAACTATATTCACAGTGTTGCACACCAAACCTCTTGAACTTTTCATCTTGTGAAACGTAAGTCTATGCCCATTGAACAACCCCCCCCCCCCCGCCCCCCAGCCCCTGGAGACGACGACTCTATTTAGAGTACTTTCTGTTTATGTGCGTTTCCTGGCTTCGGATACTTCAGAGAGAAGTGGGGTCATGCAGTAGTCGTCTTTCTGTGAGTGGCTTGTTTCACTTAGTATAACGTTCTCAAGGTCCATCTATGTTGTAGTGTATGAGGATTTCAAAAGGAAGACTTTAAACATTTTTTAAGTTACTTTAAAGAGATGCTCAAGGACATTAAATCCCCCAGGCAACTTAAAATCATAAAACAATCATAAAGTTTCTGGGACTGAAAATAGCTGGAAAATGCAGTCCTTACTTTTCATTTTTCAAATTCAAATTCATTCAAAGCACTATAGTTATAAAAAAAATGTTCAAATCATACTTACAGCCTTTGGACTACAAGTTTCTGACACCTGATGCTCTTAAGTACATTTTGGAATGAATTTTTTTTGAAAAAACTAAGTACTCCCCTATTGACACCCCTCCATGTGATCTCCATCCCTATGGTTCTGTTCCTGTTCTAGTTGTTTGCCTAGTTTGCTCTTGTTTTTGTTTTAGGTGTGGTCGTTAATAACTGTGAGTTTGCTGTCATTTTTACTGTTCCCATTTTTGATCTTCTTTTTCTTAGGTAACTCCCTTTAACGTTTCATATAATAAGGGCTTGGTGATGATGAGCTTCTTTAACTTGACCTTATCTGAGAAGCACTTTATCTTCCCTTCATACAGAGAATAAGTAGCATAGATGATAGGTGGAAAATAGACAGGGGGAGGGTAAGAATAGTGTAGGAAATGTAGAAGCCAAAGAACTTATAAGTATGACCCATGGACATGAACTATAGGGGGGGAATGTGGGACGGAGGGGGTGGGCAGGATGGAGTGGAGTGAGGGGGGGCGGGAAATGGGACAACTGTAATAGCATAATCAATAAATATATTAAAAAATAAAATAAAATTGCAACAACGTGTAAATAAAATTTACCATCTTAGTCATTAAAAAAACGAAGACAAAATATTTTCTTTTTAATTTTTGCATGTAGTTTTAATGAACCCCTTTTTTAAGATAATGATTGATTTACAAGCAGTTGTAAAAAAGTAATGGAAAGAACTGCCAGGTACCCCTTCACTACTTTCCCCCAGGGACAAAATCCTGCAAAACAGTAGTTAAATATCACCGGCAGGAGAGTGGTACCGGTGGGTTCCTCTGGTCTCATTCACAGTCTTCAGCTGGGCCTGCACTCATCTGTGTGTGCCCACGCACACACGTGTTTGGTTCCATGCGATTTCATTACATGGTGCACAGTAACTTCTAGAGTTGGAGGATTTCATCTGGCTATTTCCAAGGTGTCATCTTTCTTATAAATCTCAGTAGCATAACAATGCTTTTAATTTTCCGTGACAACTTACTCAGGCTATACTCTAACATTTTTAGTCTCTCTGTAATTATGGAAGATGCGTGCGTATTTTTTACTATTTGGAATTAGGGACTGTTTTCATTGCGTCATTACCACTAGCAACGTAGGACACAGCCTAAGAATGTTGCTGTTAATATTTGAAGACAATAATTGAGGAAAAGTAATCGTTTGGACTTGAAAATTTACTCTTTGGCTTGGAACTATTACACTTACTGATCTTAAAGAGTAAGATCATTGTGCATTTGCATTAGGGCAATCAAACTTTTCACGTGGTCATGGAATACTGCTGCCTAACCAGATCACAGGGAATGGAATGAGGTTACATATTTGGAAGGCAAACTAACCAGCCCTGAGGTGCAAACGCACCGTTACATTTTATACCACTCTAATGATTTATTTCCTTTTCTCCCTTCACAAATTACTCCCATTTGCAGAGTCTGTACTTCGTGGAACAAGACCCCTTCCTTTTCTCAAATCCTCCTTCATCTCAAACTCAGGAAGAGATTCAAGGAGAATTTTCTAAGTTAGAGGGTGCTGTCTTTGTAGGAAAAATGGAATGGCATAATGAGAACGAAATAACGTGCCCTAAATCAGAAAAGGCTTCTTTACACAAATAAACGAAGGACATTTTCTCCTCCTTAGAAAAAATAAATGCAACTCTGAAAGATGTTCGTGAACAGCTCTCCAGTCATGGCTTGGCCTCTTATTTCCCCTCCACGTCAGTAGCGACCTCATGATGTCGTTCAGTTTTTAAGTTTTTAATTGATGATCGGAAGTCAAACAATGGCCGTACTGAGCATATTCGTGTTTTTTCCTGAGGAAAACTTAATCAAGGCCATTCTAATCTGTTCATTCCATACCTACACTAATAATAATAGTAAACACAAATAGCAACTACAGTATCATAATAGCTAACTTGTAACACAAATAGCAGTGACTGTGTGCCAAATACTCCTCTAGGTCCTCAATTGTTTCTGTAACCCATTGTACTCTTTTTTTAAAAATCTACACTGTAGCATGTTTTTGCTTTACAATATACCTGTCCCAATATACCTTTTAGTGTTTCTCGGGTGTCTGTGTGGCGTGCGTGGGGCTCTGCAGCCAATATGTCAGCACAACTTCTCACCCGGAGCTCTCCATCTCTGTTCCGCCTTACAGCTCTCCCGACCTTCGTCTTTCCTCTCCCTCCTGAGCTCCCCGCAGTGTCTGTCCCTTTCCTTCCGATCCGTTTTCAGGTCTGTGATAGTTTATTTCTTGGTCTTTACTTCCCAGCTCTGTGAGCTAACATCACTGCTCACCAGCACATCCGTGAGCGTTCGTATTTCTACTCCGTTGTTCTCAGACAGAGCGGAAGATGCCTCTCATGTGTTGTAAGCAGTAGCTTTGTGTTTTCCTCACTTTCACGGCTTTGGTTTTTTGTTTAGGTTTTTTCTTCTTTTTTGGGGGGGCAGGCGGGGAGGCTAGTTTTCATCTAGTTTTTTTTTTTAAAGATTATTTATTTATTTTTAGAGAGAGGGGAAGGAAGGAGGAAAGAGAGGGAAACATAGATGTGTGGTTGCCTCTCACACACCCCAAAATGAGGACTGACCAGCAACCCAGGCATGTGCCCTGACTAGGAATCAAGCTGGTGACCCTTTGGTTTGCAGATCCGCACTCGATCCACTGAACCACAGCAGCTGGGGCTTAGTTGTTCTTGTTTTTGTTTCTTTAAATAGAAACTTTGTGTTAGAACTGTACTCTTTCCTTCTTTTTAGAAAACATACTTATCACTGGAAAAGTACTCTCCCCTATACAAGCCATCACTATAGATTTATTTTTTAATTAAATCTATTGGGGTGACATTGGTTGATAAGATTATGTAGGTTCCAAGTGGACATTTCTATGACACGTCGTCTGTATATTGCATTGCGTGCCCACCACCCAAAGGCAAATCTCCTTCCGTCGCCATAGAATTATTTTGGCAGAGACGTTTGGTACAGTCCTAGGCTGATCTCCACAAGAAAAGGCACTGGTCCTCTCTGCTGTCTCAGATTAAACCTGCTTCGTGAAAACATGGCTTAACTGCTTAACTCTCTGTTTTCTGTGCCTCTGTCCCTCCCACTTCCCGTCTACTTGTCAGCAACAAAACATTTCCCCCAGGGCTTATCCACCAGCCCTGGTCACCTCAGCCCCTGCTCCCACAGTTACATGCATGGAATCAGTGTACCCCGACGTTGGCAGGCAGCATACAGGGTCCGGCAGAAGTCACACCATTGAGTGTGGTTGGTAGGGTACGTGAGTGTCTCACACGTGAAGGACAACAATTTGAACATTTCACTAAAATCTCATATGGTGTGCTAGAAAGTGATATTGTCATGTTACAGAATCACATGCCTGTGATTTTGTAATAAAGGATTTTTATGGAATAAAAAAGGGGCGTTATTTGTGCTGGACCCTGTAATCTGTGCCCCCCACCCCTGGGTATTTCTGAGATCTGCTGCTCTTGAACCCTTTTGCCACTGACATTGCTCTGCTTGGCCTTCTGTCTCCACTTTGCTTCAATTGATCTTGCTTAACCTCATTGGCTTTTGGAAATACTACACATATTTTAGTGACTACGTTTTGTTCCAGGGTCTCCCAAAGCTGGAAGTTACTGTATTTTATTTTTAGCATTCCCTATGTCTTTTTAAAACTAGCCTTACTAAGGAATAATTCACATTCTACAAAACTCCCCCCTTGTAAGTGTGCAATTTAATGGTGTTAAGTAAATGTGTCCAGTTGTGCCTCCGTTACTGCGGTCTAGTTTTATGAACTTTGCGTTGCTCCGAATGTTGCCTTGTGCCTGGTTGCGGTCAATGTCTTACCGTTTCTTTTAAGATTTTAATTGTTGAAACAGAGGTCCCTAATTCACATAGCTGTGATCACCCCAGAAATTGCCTGTGCTTTGTTTTCAATATTAATAAATCTAAGGGGGGAATGGAAGTTTAATAGAGTAGAAGATTAATAATACACAGCTGTATTCTGGCATTTATTTTTCCAGTCCCTGACTTCTGTGATAGATTTGCTTTATGGCCCCTCAGACAATTTCCTTCCCCGAGGGTGCATGTTGAGTGGTGCCCCTGAAGCTCCGGGGCCAGTCAGGGCACAGCACTGTGATTCTGCCACTGTGACCCCCATCTCCCCCTTCAGAGTAAGGCTCTGCAGGTGCTGCGACCTCCATGGAAAGTGCTGTAAAGGAGAGGAAACCAACGTAAAGCAGAGGTCCTGAACTATTTCAAACAAGGTAATATAACTTTAAAAGTAAATTTTAACTTGAAAACAGTTTTGCTACATTCAAAATTTAGTAGCAAAACTGGCTACATCTTCTAGCTTTAGTGATAATGTCATTATTTTCCTTGGACCCTTGGTTAAATCAACCCTCTTAAACCTCGGTTTCCTGAAATCCCTAGAATAACGTACCTTTCTTCAAGTGAAATGTTGAGGACTTTTGTGAGCAGAAGGTGCCTCAATGGCATGTTAGATATGGTGACTCACTTAGTGCAGGGGTGTCAAACTCATTTCCACCGGGGGCCACATCAGCCTCGCGGTTGTCTTCAAAAGGCTGAAAGATTTTTAGGACTGTATACATGTAACTGCGCCTTAACTGTTAAGGGGTTGAAATTACATTCGGCCCTTTGAAGGCAACCATGAGGCTGATGTGGCCCCCGGTGGAAATGAGTTTGACACCCCTGCCTTAGTGTATGTGGTCAAGTGATAACTTCCAGACATTCCCAGAAATGAATGAAGATGAAGCAAGTCCACTGAAGGGCCCCGCTCTCATTCTCTGAAAACTCCCAGCTAAAAAAGAACAATCTCAGAGGCGGGGCGGGTTGGCAGATCCCTGAACTATTGTTTATCCACCATTATCATTGACAAAGTGTTTTCTGTGTGCCAGACACAATGCTAAGCATCGCATATGTATTTGTTCTTACTGAGAAACAGTTTAATGAATAGTGAGGTAGTTGGCATTTTCTCTTTTATAGATAAGGTCACTGAGATTTAGAGAGATCACTGAGAAATGGATTAGAGGTTGCGGAGCCGGTACTGAAATTCTAACCTGGCGGGCTTCATAGCCAGACTCCTGCAGAGCATTCTCGTGTCTCTCCTGTGCAGCTTGCACCTCCCTGCGTATAACAGGAGAAGACGTGGATGTGCTCTGTGCTTCTCAGTGGGAAGTATGACAAATCCAAGATGTCTTCATTACTGCTGTACTACCTGGAGTGTGCTTTAACGTGCTGTTTTTCAGGATTGCTCCCGTCACCATCTTGGTCTGCTTGTAATATTTCTGCAATGGAATACATTAGAAAGATAAGCACTATAGAGGCAGCTTGGGTTGCAAATGATGGGCGATGCAAGTTAGTCAAACGTTTTACTACCAAGGTATTATTTGTTCTATAACAAAGTGTCGCCTTTAGATTGTGCAGCACCCCTACAGGAGCTAGATAGGCCTGCAGTTTAACAGCTTCCCTCGGAGCAGTGTCTCCTATTTGTTTAAAATGTTTCCTTTTTACATCAGGAAAGCATGCCTCAAGGAAAAATAGTTTCAGATAGCCAGTATTCTAGAGGTGGTATAATTAGTAGTCTATCTGTGATCAGAAGTGGTTTTTGTTAACCTTCTTGCATAGAAAGAAAACAGTATATGGAAAATTGCCTAAAGTTAAATATTGAAATGATTTCAGGTGAAAAATAATAATACTACAAAATGGAGATATAACAGCCCACTGCATATTATGGATTTAATTTAACATACATCATGGTTTTAAATAGCAATTGGCATGTGTTTGCAGGAAAAAGTTATTGGATGCAATTGAACTAAGTCTTGAATCAAATCCAAAATCCTTCTCGAAATATATACTGTTATAGTCTCCAAAGTCAAAGGATGTTGATTTGAAAAATCTGGGTATGGAAAAGCAACCAGGCAAAATACTGGAGATAAAGAATCTGCTGTGGTCTGGGTCTCTCTAGGGAAACTTCTGTGATATATTTTCTCTTGTTCTCCTTCTCTCTCTCTCTCTCTCTCTCTCTCTCTCTCTCTCTCTCTCTCTCTCCCCCTCTCCCCTCCCTCCCTCCCCACCATCATATTCACACACACATTTCTGTACATACATATCAGAAAATTCTACCTACTTCTACATGCATGTATATGTATACTTTTAAAATTGCCTTTTATTAATTGGAGTATAACAGACAAACACATGCTAAGCTCAGTGAATGTTCGCAAATTGAGCGCACACGTTTAGCCACGGCCTAGATCAACACCAACAGCACTCTGAATCCCCCCGCTCTCTTCCCTGACGTTTAATCACAGCATAGGTCAGCTTTACCTGCTTCTGAATATCATATAAGTAGAATCAAGCACACGTACTTTTTGTACACGGCTTCTTGTTTGTGAGATTTGCCCACATTGTTGTGAGTAGTAGTGTTTCATCTATTTTAATTGATGTCTTGTTTTCCATCGAATGAACATGCTATATTTATTTCTCCACTCTACTCGATGTACGATTGCATTGCTTTCAGTCTGGAAGTATTTTGAATGCTGCCACCATGAAAATTCTTATAGATGTTTAGATGTGTGCGTGCGCACATTTGCATCAGATGCAGATCTAAGAGTAGAACTACTGAGTCACAGGGTTTAGCTGATGCAGTTCTCCACACGGCTGAACCAAGCTGCATTCTCGCCAGCCCTTCGCGAGAGTTCCGAATCCGGCAGTGCATTATCAGTCTGTTGGGTTTTAGCCGTTCTTGTAGGTCAACGATGTTATCACATCGTGACTGTAAGTTGCTTCACCCCGATGATGAGCGAACTAACACACGTTTTTGGATGTCTGTCGGGAACTAGCATATTCTCTTTTGTGAAGCGCTCATTCAGGGTTTCTTCTCATTTTGCATTGGGTTTTCCTTCTTACTAATTTATATGGGTTCATTACGTATTCTGGGTTATTAGTCCTTCTTTGTAAGATCTATTAAAAATATTTTCTCCCACTCTATAGTTTTTCTTTTATAATCTCTTAACAGTGTTTTTGAGGAACAAAGTTCTTAATTGTAAAGCGGCCCAATTTACAATTTATTTTTTTATGGTCAAACACAGTATGGATTTGAAGGCTCTCTAAGGGAGTACAGACACCTACAAGACATGAAGTGAAAGCCTGTTCAACATAAGTTCCCCCTGCAAGACAAAAGTCAGAAAAGTTTAGAATGTCTTTTGCTAAGTACACCCACATATTTTCATCTCGTTTGAACGGGATAAGTTGTCCATACATGGGGTTGAACAGAAGCCAACCCATCTTCGTGGTTAGTACATTGGATTATATTTAAGAAATCTTCACCTAACCAAAAGTCATACAGATATTTTCTTGTGTTAACTTTCAGAAATTGTATTTGTTTACCTTTTATATTCATATATTCATATGAATATATTAATATATTCATATTAACAAGTCATCTGAGATTTTTTAAAATTGTGGAATGTGGGGGATCAGTTTTTACTATTTTTCATATGAATATCCAGATGACTTTGTACTGTTTACTGAAAAGATCGCCCTATTTTCACTCTCTAGTGTCATATTTGTTATAAGTCAAGTCCTAAGTCCTAAGTCATGTGTATGTTTGGTTTTGGATTATTTTGATCCCTTGTTCCATTTATCCTTGTACCAATATCCTACTTTCTAAATTTCTTTAACTTCTTGTTTGTAGCATTTTTAAGATTGTTCTGAGTATCCTTGCCTTTTCATTTCTATGTAAATTTCAGAATCAACTTAATATTAATAACAACTTTTTATGATGGGATTTGTACCCGAATTGCACTGAATCGATATACCAAGTGGGGAGAATTGGTATCTCACAGTACATTCTAAACAAATATTTGCAAGTATATTCCAGCCACATGTAAAGAGGATAATATATTGAGATTAAGATGAGCTGGTCAAGGAATACCGGATGGTTTCATATTAGAAAATCAACCAGTGCAACCATAACACATAAAAAAAAGACATCACAGAATCTTCTCAATGGGGGCAGAAAAAGAATAATTTGCTCAACATCAAACTTCACTCATGATAAAACTCCTTGCAAACGAGAACTAGGAAGGAACTTCTTTAATGTTTTAACAAGAACTATTGACTCTGAGATTGGATCAAGGATTCTGCTATCCTACATTTTGCTGAAAATCCTGGCCAGCGACAAGGAAAATAACAGACTTTTTACTTAGCAGCAGGCTTCTGCAGAGTGAGAGTGCCAAAAGACAAGAGTTGCTGATCTGGAAACCGTCATGGTGTCACTTCTGCTGTGGTCTGTTAGCTAAGGTAGTCACACAGTCACCCAGATTTAAGAGAAGGGGACAGAGACCCCACCTTCTGATGGGAGGAGTGTCAAAGAATTTATCATCATCAATCCACGGCAAGTTCTCATGTGTCAGGAGCTATGTATTTTTTGCGTTAAAATTTGACCTCCTGGTTGGTCGGGATAACTTGAGTTCCGGTTTGATGGGACATAAAATTGTGAGTCATTAATTGTGAGTCATCCTAGACTGTGCTCGACTGTGTTTCAGCACTGAGTGTTGCTGCGGTGTGGGCTGTGGCAAGATTCATTCTTTCACTGCCTAGAGCCTAGTGGGTTCTGCCTGCTTATTTTATTTTGTTTTTCTCTTGGCCTGATTGCACACATGTACCTGCCTTCATTTGAAGGGTAGTATGTCCCTCAGACATAGTTTACATACATATTTGTATTTCCTTTAATAGCTACTTAATAGTATTAAGTAGATATCCTAACTTTTAAATCTATATTAAATATATGAATGATATGGAGGTATGTATTGTATGCTTGTGTGTGTGTGTATATATGTATCTCCAAACTTTTATCCTCTTTTTCATATTTCTATTATTTTGGTCAGTTTTCTCATCTCTTCTATTCTAGCTGTGTTTTCCACAAATCTTTTTTTGTGCTTCTTGTAATGGAACTATCAATGGTTTTATTATCTTCCTTAAGCTCATTTGTTCATTCCTTGAGTTCTTTTTATGGTGATGGTATTTTTTTAAATTTATTTGATTGGTCCATAACTTTCACTTGCTTTGCATATGTATTCTTAAGTTCACAGTATCTCTTTTCTCCACATTCATTAATATATTCATGGAGTCCTCCCCTCCACCTCTTCCTTTGGTAGTCATCTTGAGTAGGTGTGCTGGAGGTTTCTGTGTTGATTGGCAGAGGAGGGATCAGCTGTCTGTCTGAAGTGTGATCTCATAATTCAGCATTTCCCTGGGTTTTGTTTCTGTCTGAAGTAGTGAGCTTGTTCTACCCTAGTGGAGAGACTTTCTGGTGCCGAAGGATGCCAAGTCTGTCTAATTTGGAATATGAACCTTTAAATCAGGAGCATAGACCAACACAGTTCCTGTCCTGCCTTACTTTACCAAGAACTTATTCTGTAAAGACAGCATATGAGGATGCTAAACAAAATTTACCTCTGCTGTGGGGGTGATATTGTCATTCCAAGCAACAGGGCATCAGGTTCACACCTCAGGTGAGCCCCCCATTTTGGCAAATCCATGCTCTACCCCCTTGCTTCTCACAATGGTCCATTATGGGGTTATGGATTTATTCAGCTCTTGTTTTCTTTGATATTTTAGGTTGATTTCAGAATGAGTACAGGGACACAGATCCTTTACATTGAAATATAAAGCGGGAGGTTAGCGTGCAGCATTTGCCTATGAATTGACAGGTTAGTTGCAGTATTTGAGCATGCGGATTTGATGTTTTAAAATTGTTTTTATTTCTTTTAAATACAAATTTTACAAGTCATTTTGTTATGAAATGCCATCTATAATTAACATCAAATATTTTAATTGTAATGTTTTAGTTTATTGTTTTATTTCTCTTAAAATGTATTCTAACATCCTGATTTCCTTTTGCTTTTCAGATGCAGCAACTGTTCCATGAAAATTACGAACACAATCGAAAGGGTTATATTCAAGACCTTCACAACAGCAAAATCCATGCAGCCATAACCCTTCATCCCAACAAAAGGCCGGCCTACCAATACCGGCTGCATAATTACATGCTCAGCCGCAAAATCTCTGAACTCCGCTACCGCACCATCCAGCTGCACCGGGAGAGCGCGCTGATGAGCAAGCTCAGTAACAGCGAAGTGAGCAAAGAGGACCAGCAGCTGGGAGTGATGCCTTCTTTCAACCACTTCCAGCCTCGCGAGAGGGACGAGGTGATAGAATGGGAGTTCCTGACAGGAAAACTCCTTTACTCAGCCTCTGAGAACCAGCCTCCTCGACAGAGCATCAGCAGCATCCTCAGAACAGCGCTGGACGACACCGTCCTGCAGGTGATGGAGATGATCAACGAGAATGCCAAGAGCAGGGGGCGGCTCATCGACTTCAAGGAAATCCAGTATGGCTACCGCAGGGTGGACCCCACGTACGGGGTAGAGTACATTTTGGATCTACTCCTCCTGTACAAAAGACACAAGGGAAGGAAGCTGACGGTGCCCGTCAGACGGCATGCCTACCTGCAGCAGGTGTTCAGCAAGCCATTCTTCAGAGAAACCGAAGAGCTAGATGTCCACAGCCTCGTGGAGAGCATTAACAGTGACGTGCAGTCCTTTGTATCTGATTCTTTAAAGATGTTGTCCTCTTTTCAAGATGCCAGAACAATGGGAGGGCACAATGAAAAGAAAATCCACATTCTTGTTCCTCTTGTTGGAAGGTATGACATTTTCTTGAGGTTCATGGACAACTTTGAAAATACTTGTCTTATCCCAGAGCAGAATGTAAAACTGGTCATCATCCTATTTAGTAGGGATTCTGGCCAAGATTCCAGCAAGCATATTGAGCTGATAAAAGACTATCAGAGCAAGTATCCTAAAGCCGAAGTGACCCTGATCCCCATGAAGGGAGAGTTTTCCAGAGGTCTCGGGCTTGAAGTGGCCTCTTCCCGGTTTGACAACGACACTTTGCTGCTATTTTGTGATGTTGACTTGATCTTCAGAGGAGACTTTCTCCAGCGATGTAGAGACAACACAATTCAGGGACGACAGGTGTACTACCCCATCATCTTTAGCCAGTACGATCCAAAGGTGACCCATGGAGGAAACCCTCCTCCTGAGGACGACTTTGTCTTCTCAAAAAAGACTGGATTTTGGAGAGACTACGGATATGGAATCACCTGTATTTATAAAAGTGATCTTCTGGGTGCAGGTGGATTTGATACCTCAATACAGGGCTGGGGACTGGAAGATGTAGATCTCTACAATAAAGTCATTCTCTCTGGCTTAACGCCCTTCAGAAGTCAAGAAGTCGGAGTGGTGCATATTTTCCATCCAGTGCACTGTGACCCTAACTTGGACCCTAAGCAGTATAAGATGTGCTTAGGGTCCAAGGCAAGTACTTTTGCCTCAACCATGCAACTGGCGGAAATCTGGTTGGAAAAACATTTGGGCGTCAGGTACAATCGAACTCTCTCCTGACAGTCCAGGCAACGCGTGTTGCCTTTTTCAAGGGGAGTTTACCTCATTGTTGATTGTTGTTGTTTTTATTTTATTACTGTTATTTTTATTATTATAATTATTGTTGTCATAATTTTATTTTGTTGTTTTGGTCTTAAACAACTCTTGGTTGTCTTCCAAAGGATGCTTGTTGACCTCAAGCAAGAGGAGTCTGCAATTCACTGATTTTTCTGATTTCTACTGAAGTCAATATGTGTATTACGTCTATATATCTTTATCTGAGCTTGAGTTAAATCGTGGCAATCAAATGACTTTTGAAGCTCATCCGTCATGAGAGACAGCTTAGAAGAATGTTCTCCTGGGTCTTACAGATGCAATATCGACTTTTATTTTGTCAAGTTCAATGTGATACAAATATTAACTGGTGAAAGGTACCACAAAAGTGCTTTATGCTTCCTATGGGGAAGGGACTCTGTAACATAAACTTGAGTTTTGTAATTTATACAAGGACTTAAAATATATATACAGTAATTTTCTTCATCTTTAGAATTTTTAAAGTAAATGAACACTTATGATTGTATGTTTATTTTTTAAAAAAATGTTTTAAAAATTGAGGAGTTTTGTTCCACAAGCAACCGGTACTGGCTACCCTGGTCTTAAGAAAATTATGTGCTCCTCACAACTGTCTGCTATAAATGCGAATGAACTTTATTTTCTCAAGGAAATATGATTTAATTAAATATTCATGTACATTTTAGAAGCTTTATGAAACAATGTCCTTCATTTGCTGGCAAGAAGATAAAAATGACAGAACCTGGTTATTTATAATAAAACACAGGTATAACAGTATTCTTTTTCAAAAACACTGGAAAAGTTGTGCTGTTTCCTTTTAGTCACATTCGATGTGTTTCTTACTGCGGTTATAGTCGCCAGAATGTGCTTCCTTCGCCGACTGGAAAAGTTAATGAGACACTATGGGGATGCTATTTGTATTATCATGCTTTAAGTTCTAGCCTCCATAAGTGATTAAAATGAGCAGTTTCTTTATTCAATAATTTGCAGGCCAGGAGAAGCATTCCTCCTCAACCTCCTCAGCTCTGTAATCAACCCGAACCCAGAATAGGTCAGAAACAACCTTCAATACGGGTTATAGATGGCTCAAAGATACAAAAAAAAAAATCAGTGGGGAATTTATGAATATAAAATTAATTTTACAATTATATTTGTGCAATTATAGAAACCACATAGGAAAATATCTCATTTAATTTCACATATCATGCTTTCTTAAAACTGAATCAATGGTTTCCGGTTTGTAGAAAACGTAATCCTTTTCAACCAAGAAGATGAAAACCCATGCAAGAAGAGGTCCCCTTCCCCATCCACCTGGGTCTGTCCCCACCACCCGTAACCACTGTGTGGGTGCGTGTCTGTGTGGGTGCGTGCTCACCTGCATGCTTGTCTTTCCAGCGCTGCTTAAGCAGGAAAGGCACATACTTTACTTTTGCAACCTTTATACATACAAAATGTGGCACCTTCTACATACTGTTCTGCACTTTGACTTTCTTTTCTGCACACAATTAAGAGTAAATTTGCATCAAAATGGATTTGAAAGTGCTTGTTATAAATTGTTGCCATTACGCAGAGCTGATTGCAGCAGGCCCTGCAGCGTCTGCCTCAGTGAGGGCAACCTCTTGTAGTGAAGACATTTTAGGGGCCTCAAAAAATGGCATTGCTCAACTTCGCAGCAAACACCATGGCACTCTCGGGACTGTAACATATAATCTTCATAATGCCACATTCATAGAAAGGAATTAGTGGCACTTTTGGATGTTAAAAAATTTGACAAGGCCAACAGTTCAGAATTGATGCCTGCTCTGCTATTGTCTGACCTCCACAAACCTTTATTTTAATGGCTTATTTTCCTTCCTTGCATGACTTAGCTTTTTGCAGGTTTTATTTTCCCGGATAAGTGTATATGTTTTAATTGTTTTAATTGAACAGTGTATCTGTTAACCTGCAGTAAAAATAGTCATTTGGGAAGATCTATTACTACATTACAATTATTAATGATTTTATTAACGAAGAAAAGAAATCAGAGCCTGTCCTTTCCTTTAACTTAGACAACGGAAATAACAGAGGGTTTTACAGAGGAATAAAGAGCAACGCCTCATTGAAAACACCCCAAGCCTTGGAGCTGTGGGGCAGCCGCCCAGGGATGAGACGGCATTCTCCCGCTACACTGATGAAATTATACCGATGAAACAAGGGAATTCAGAGATCTCATTTGCACATACTCCCTGTCCTGAAATTAATATAGGTGCATTTAAATTCTATTTTACAATTTTGCTTTAAGCTTTCCTGTGCTTTTTTTTTTCAAGCACTGCAATATTTCCTGACTGAAAATTTATTGGAATTATACCAGTAAAATGAAGAGATTTAAAAAAAATCTGTTTGGTATCTGTTGCTGAAAATCGCTTTAAGGTTGAAGAGCGATGCAATGTGGATGCAACCTGAAGCACAACATACGTACGTTATTGATGCGGCCTTATTTAGGTAGCTATGGACGTTCTGTGCAACTGTTCCCCCAGGAAGTTTCATCAGTCATCAGCATCATCTTATTGATCATCTCACTATGCATTTTACTTGCATTGTCCTTTTATCTTTTAAATTTATGTTTAAGTGTTTTTTTAAAGATTTTATCTATTTTTAGAGAGGGGAAGGGACAGAGAAAGGGAGAGAAACATCAGTGTGTGGTTGCCTCTTGTGCGCCCCCTACTGGGGACCTGGCCTGCAATACAGGCCTGTGCCCTGAGTGGGAATGGAACCAGCCACCCTTTGGTTCGCAGGCTGGCCCTCAACCCACTTAGCCACACCAGCTAGGGCTGCATTATCCTTTTAAATGTAATCTTCACAACAGATCTCAGGATGTTGATATTATTTTCTTCGTTCAACAGATACAGTAACTGAGGCCATGAACTAGACCGGGTGGTACTACAGCCTCTCATCTGGACAATCCCAGCTGCCAGAAAGTGGCCTCATACGGTTCATACAGTTGGCATGCTGGGGTGTTAAGATTTAACTGCTGTCTGAATCTGAAGCACCTGTCTTCCCGCTCTAACCCATGGCTTCTCAGTTGGGGTGATATAGGAGACAATGGGGTGGGGGCGGGCAAGGGTCTAGCTGACACCATGCACGTGTTTGATCCAACATTCAGCTTGCTTCTGTGCTGGGCGCTCATTCTGGGCAGAGCTAAGTTTGCTGCTGTTTTACTCAGAGCCTCTTCATGCTTTCACCCCTTTGCTAGCTCCCTCTGCATATACCGCTTTGGGAAAGGGCTTCTTCTGTCTACTTACTCACATGTCCCTGGACCTCAGCCAGCAGGAAAAAATGCTCAGAATTCCTGACACCAGCAGCAGCCCTTCTGAATGGCCGCAGCCAGCTGACAGCACAAGCTGTCCACAGTGAGCACCACCACAGAATTGCCGGACTATTTATGTCACTTCACCCCTACAGACTTGGCTACAGCAACTTTGCCGGAGTGGAGATGTTTCTGAATCTAAAAGTGGACACCATTGTGCATAGTTCGTGGTTGGGAAGCTACAGGAGTGAAACACCCAACTGTGGACGGCTCTAACCAGGAGACTAAGCAGTCACTGGGAAGGTAAAGCAGAGAGTTCCTCTGTTTTTAGCATAAGAAAGCTGGAGCCCCTCTCTAGTCAGCAGCCCCAGGGCTTGGACACTCTGGTTTCACGTGGTTGCATTTTCAGATTGGCCCTGGCAGCTCCTTCTTCCAGGAGGAAGCCCGAAGATGAGGCCTCTTTCCAGCGGCTTGGATCGCCCAGATGAGAGGCTGCAGCGTGGCCAGGCTGAGCGAGCCCTCCCCTAGGACTGCCGTGTCCTGGAGGGAATAGCCTCCGCTAGGCTTGGGCCTAGAGAAACTTGGTGTCTCCATTCCTTACCTCTCCCCACCCAAGAGGAAAATCGGTTTAAGCAGGTAAACTGTATCAAGATGAGTCTCCCATAGCCGGTAAAATGTCTGTAGCCCTCTCTTGGCCATGGCAATGAGATATATATGGGAGAATGGAGGCCTCAATGTACCTTATATTATGTAGTCAAGCTACCTGTCTTTTCCTACCACCTGCTGCTTTCTGAGTCACTGCACCTTTGTCCTCCAAGTCAGAGGGACCCAGCCATGCCCTAGGGATATCTCAAAGAGAGGACTGCTAGGAACCTAGGGAATTGTCTGCTTAAGCTCTCATTTGTGCTTATGATTAGCCCCCCTTTATTCATAGTTTCACTTTTCTGTGGTTTCAGGAACCAACGGTCAGACTCAGCCCGAAAGTATTAAGTGGAAAATTCCATAAATCAGTGACTCATGAGTTTTAAGTTGCACACCATTCTGAGTAGTGATCAAGTCTGGCAAGTAGCAATCTGCCCCGCCCAGCACGTGACTCATCCGTTTCCCCAGCATCTCCAGCTGTGGACCCTCCAGCTGTTAGTCACTCGGTAGCCAGCTTGGTTACCAGATCTGCTGTCACATCAGGGTTGTGCTAGGGTTCAAGTCACCCTGATTTTACTCAGTGATGAACCCAAAGCACAAACTGGTGCTGGCAATTCGGATGTGCCACAGAGAAGCCAGAAAGTGCTTCCTTAGGTGAAAAGGTGGAAGTTCTCTACTTAATAAGAAAAAAAGTCCTATGCTGAGGTTGCTGAGATCTACAGTAAGAGTGAATCCTCTATCCTTGAAATTGTGAAGAAGGAATAAGAAATCTGTGCTGGTTTGCTGAGTGGGCGGGAGAGAGAGAGAGAGCAGGAGAGAGAGAGGCTGTATTAGTTAAGCGGTGCATGACCAAGTCACAACGCTGCCTCGTGCCCTCAGTCCATGTCCTCAGGTGGGCACTCTGTCATCTCACTTCGTCACGAGGAGAGGGGTGAGCGCGGTACAATAGCATCTTGAGAGAGACCACATTCGCATAACTTGTATAACTGTATATTGTCACAATTGTTCTATTTTATTATTATTGTTAATCTCTCACTACGTCTAACTTATAAATTAAACTTTATCGTGGGTATGTATGTACTGGAAAAACACATAGTATATGTACAGTCCGATACTATTTACAGTTTCAGGCAGCCACGGGGCGCTTGGAATTACCCCCCGCAGATAAGAGGGACTGCTGAAGTTATTGAAGACGTCTGTCTTCAGCAAGTAGCCCGTGGTTGTGACTATCACAGGACAATTGGGCAAAATGGTGCTGTAAGGGACACTAAAGGGACCTGTTATCCGTTCTTAGTGCTGCTGACATGCCTGCCTTCCCCACCTCCAGTTGTTTTAGCATCAGCATCATTGTCAAATGCACCGTGAAGGTCGGCTGTCTGTGCTGTGTCCAGAGCCTCCTGGAACCTCCGTTTTTGAGCAGTAGCAACCAGAGAGGCAGGATGGCGTCAGGGATACGTCAATGTAGTCTCGCCTCTGTGCCCACAACCTCGCTGGGGCGCCTGCCATACTCGGTCAATGTGCCTGGATGGAGGTGGGCACTGTGAGCCATCAGCTGTCATTCCTGCCCCCAGGGGGCGATACAGTCCTACCTGAAGCAAGCAGCAAACTACCTGCCCGGGCACAAAGACACACAGCTTTGTAATTGCCCTCAGTTTGAGAGGCACCTGTTTCCCTCTTCCTCTCTTACGTCTGAAGCTGGCGAGGTGGGCACCACATTTGAAATTCTACCCCATGCAGGATTTTATTTCAGTCAAAATCAGTCCACGTGCATTAGTCTGTAGGTTGGTATAGAAGCCAAGATTGTTGAGTTTCGATGCTCCATCACGCACAGGCTGTTCCATTCCCACCCACCTTCATCCTTATTTGTAGGACTAATTCTGAAACAGTTGGTGAGTATAAGATTAGGATAAAATTGTATTTTAAATGGACCTATTATAAAAAGAGCAACTTCAACAGGGGAAAAAAGAGAAGCTTTCCACCCCAAGAATACTTGCTTTTGTCTGCAATGTTAATCAATTAACAAATATTTATACACAACTTGTTTGGGAACAATACTCTCAAGCAGAAACGCTAAGACTGAAAGCTTGCCTCACCTGAAAGCAGACCCCTCCCCACTCTCGGGCCTCCTTTTACAGGGCTGTTCTCCGTCTCTGAGTCCCACCTCGACACCTATCCCTTAAAGTTCCACAAATACCACATTTTCTTATTGTATCCAAGTGGGGAAAGGCTTGTATATATGTGAAATAGAATGTAACATCTGGAGGTGAAGTTCAAATACAAGAAATATGAACCTGTCTTGATTCTGGCATCTCATGTTCAGTCTGATGTCACTCAAGAACAACTCAGGGCCACACGTTCCTATAAAAAGTGAAAGTAAATACCACAACCTTAGAATGAATAACGTTTTTGTATCGAATCTATTAAATATTTGGTCACCACAATCCTCCTCAAGTTTATTTCTCCTTCCCTCCCACACCCACCAAAGTGGCTCAAATACCTATTTCTAAAAGGAAAGTCTTTAATAGATGATAAAGTGGTAAAGGTATAATACTAAGAAAATGAGGGGGGATGGCCGTGCTTTATGTGTCTGCTTTTTTAAAAAAAAATTAATTTCCTTTTCTCTACTAGTGGATTCTTCCTGGTCTCCCATACTTAGGAACAACTTGATACAAAATATCTAAGGTGTAGACTATAAATTTCTAGTGTTAGTTTTGAGAAGTTGCCACTGTATATAAATCATGAACTTGAAGTCTGAAGTTAACATAAATTTTTCAACTCTTTTTCATTAGCAACCCTGGTCTATTTAGAGCAGGCTGGAATTTATTTCTCCTCCTTGTTAGCCAAGTGGAACCCTAAGGGCAGGATCTCATGCTGCCTCTTGAGTATTTAGATAAACAGAAGGCAGAGAAGTTTGAAACTCTTTGGCCCCCTTCAAGTGCTTCCCATTCCTCAATTAATCCGTCCGACAGTAAATTCAGGTTTGTACTTAAATAGAAAGAACACGGCATCACGATGTTTACTGAATTAATTTTCATTCATTTAAAGGAAAAGCAATGTCATGAATACATTTTAATGTGTATTCTTAGAAATTATTTTGCTTTCACAAACTAAATTTATAATAAAAAGGTATCAGTTTACATATATTTTATAATTTATTTCAAAAGCCTGATTATATGGAGTTTATATGGAGATTATATGTATCAAATAGGTCCTAGCTGGGTAGCTCAACTGGGTAGAGCATCATCCTGATACACTGAGGTTGTGAGTTTGATCCCCAGCCAGGGCACATGCAAGACCAACCAATGAGTCCATAAATAAGTGGAACAACAAAGCGATGTTTCCATCTCTCTCTCTCTCTCTCTCCCCCCAATCCCATCTCTCTAAAATCAATTAAAAAAGAATATCAAGTAATTATATGATTTATACAGTTATCACTGTTTCCCCAATACCTGTAATGTTCATATTTCACATTCTACATAAGACATACAGAATTCTTTTAAGAAGACTGAGAGCTCAGAAAGGGTGTAGAAGGGAAAGGAAGCGTCCTGCTTTTACACCTACCCCTTAGGCAATGCACAGGTAATTTAGGAAAGTGGCCCTTTGTCTTCGAACACTTCTCCCATCTGTCAGTTCATACAAGAAGCCATTTTAATAAGGAAGGGGAAAAGGCAAAGTGATTTTTTTGTTATTTGATTCATCATCATAACAGCAAAACTGCTACTGTTTGTGAAGTGCTTACTTACTCTGCCCTGTTCCTGGGGAAATATTATCTTCTCTGAGCTTCAACTCTAAAGTAGGTCCCCTTGTCCCCATTTCACAGATGAGCAATGTGGATGACAAATTCATTTTGTTCTCCAAAACGAAAATGTCTGGGTTTGTGCTGGGACCCCAACACAGGCCCCTCTGAGTCCAGCCACAGGCTTTCCCCAGAAACGGCAGGCGAGGCAGGATGGAGTGTGGGTCTGTCGACTTTCCTGCCTTAAAGACCACGCAGGGTGCTCTGTGAACACCATCGAGGTGCGTTTACACTGCTGTCCTGTCAGTGATGGCAGAATGGTTCTGGCAGAAAAATGTTCTTCCATCCCTTCTCCCTCACTCTCCCCCTCCCTCCTTCCTTCCTTGGTTCCTTCACTTAACAAACACACATATAAGTTCTTTGAGTCCTCTGTTTCCTATACCATTTTTTATCTTTCCCTGTCTATTTTATGCCTACTAATTGTGCTTCTTCTTCCCTGTATCTACCCCCATTCCTCCCTTCCCACTCCTCACTGAAATCCCTCCATGTGATGTCCATTTCTCTGATTCTTCTGTTCCTGTTCTAGTCGTTTGCTTAGTTTCTGTTTTCATTGTTTTTCTTTTCTTTTAGGATCATTTGTTGATAGTTGTGTTTGTTGTCATTTTACTGTTCATATTTTTTATCTTCTTTTTCTAAGTCCCTTTAACATTTCATCTAATAAGGACTTGATGATGATGAACTCCTTTAACTTGACCTTATCTGGGAAGCACTTTGTTTGCCCTTCCATTCTAAATGAGACCTTTGCTGGATAGAGTAATCTTGGATGTAGGTTTTTGCCTTTCATGACTTGGAATACTTCTTTCCAGCCCCTTCTTGCCTGCAAAGTTTCTTTTGAGCAATCAGTTGATAGCCTTCTGGGAACTCCTTTGTAGGTAACTCCTTTCCTCTTGCTGCTTTTAGGATTCTCTCCTTATCTTTAATCTTGGGTAGCTTAATGACGATGTGCCTTGATGTGGACTCTCTTTGGGTCCAGCTTCTTTGGGACTCTCTGGGCTTCCTGGACTTCCTGGAAGTCTATTTCCTTCACCAGATTAGGGAAGTTTTCCTTCACTATTTGTTCAAATAAGTTTTCAATTTCTTGCTGTTGTTCTTCTCCTTCTGTCACCCCTATGATTCAGATATTGGAATGTTTCTTGTCGTCCCAGAGGTTTGTAAGACTCTCTTCACTTTTTTTAATTCTTGTTTCTTCATTCTGTTCCGAGTGGATGTTTATTTTTAACTTTTGTTCCAAATCGTTGCTTTGAGTCCCGGTTTCCTTCCTGGCACTGTTGGTTCCCTGAA
The DNA here is from genome assembly GCF_022682495.2 of Desmodus rotundus. Lineage (NCBI taxonomy): Eukaryota > Metazoa > Chordata > Mammalia > Chiroptera > Phyllostomidae > Desmodus > Desmodus rotundus. Next base: position 43,378,646 of record NC_071396.1, read on the forward strand.
TATTTTGCTTTATTTCATTTTGGGTATTTTTAATTTGTTTTTTCATTTTTCAACCAAGTTCAATCAGATCTGTGAGCATGTTGATTACCAGGGCTTTAAATTCTCCATCACAAAGGTTGACAATCTCCTCTCGCTTAGTTCCCTTTCTGAGGTTTTGCTCTGTACTTTCATTTGGGCCATATTTCTTTGTCTCGGCACAGCTGATAAGTTGTAGGGGGGATGGGACCTTAGGTATTCACCAGGGCAGGGCAGCCCTCCTTGCTGTGCCTTGGCACTGCCTGTGGGGGAGGGGCCAGAGAGGGAACAGTACGGCTCACCTGCTCGTCTCTAGCCCACTTTCCGACTACCATGTGAGACTGGGAGCTTCTCCTACTGCCACAACTGCCGCAGTCCACAGTCAGCTCTGAGTCTCAGTCTCCCTGTAAGTCGGCTCCGCCCCTGCAGCAAACTGCCTCGCAGCGGCCAGCCCCACCCCCAAGATCCACCGCCTGCCCCAAGTTTTTCTGAGTCAGCCCTCCTGGTCCACTGCCTTACCGGTCTGGTTATTCTGGTTGATTTTTTCTTTAATTCTTTGGTTGTCAGAGTTTCATGCAGTTTGATGTTCTGGCATTTCTGGTTGTTTATTGACTTTAGATTGGTTGTCATCCTCCTTTTGGGTGTGTGAGGAAGCAAGGGGTGTCTACCTATGCCTCTGTCTTGGCCAGAACTCCAGAAAAAATCTATATATGCTTTTAAAAGGCATAATTCATTGAGCTTACTTCTTAAATAAATATAAACAAACATGTCGAATGTATTAGTTCATACAGCTAAAATGTATGCTTTGCTGTTTTCACTCTACTAGCTCCTGAATATTTTAGTTTCATTGTTATTATTATTTAAAGAAATAACTTTTGACTATGAATCATATGGGAAAATATCCCTTCAACTTTGAAGCAGAACATATTTTGAGACAATTTATAATAGCAGATTTTTGGCTTTAAAAAATCCAGTTGTGAGTCGGTTGCAGGTATTATTTCTCTGGGCATTCTCAGAAAAGAAATCTGAGCTTTAATATATATATTTTTGCAATTAGCTACAAGGAGAAAAGTGAATGGAAATGAGCCGCTTCCTCCTTCAGTGCTCTTACAGGTATTTTTCCATTCTCTTTATTCCTTGACCTTTCTGGTACTAGTCCCTCTTTCTGTCTGTGGGAACTTGTTCCTAAACCGGGATTTGTAGGCTGAGGCTCTTTATTTCTCTCGTTCTCAGCTGCAGCCTCTTCTTTCCAGGGGCAGAACAGCCCAATTCATGTATCATTCTAATTGATTTCTTCGGCATCTTCAGAAAGTGCAATCTTGTATTTCATATTTCAAAATGCTTTCAGTGAATAGTTAATAAAATGGTTTTTTAAACATTAATGTTTTTGAAAAATATATTTCATCTCAAAATTGATCAAAGCGGCATAGTACTAGCCTCTTTTGCTTTCCATTGAAGCCAAATGAGTTTTTAAAAGTAGTTTAAAAAACAGGAAATTGTTTTAGCAATGACCAGATTCTTCTTGTTTTAAAATAATATCTAAAAATATTTAGTCTCCTTTCAGTAAGAATCTACATGGACTTTTGAAGACCCACGTTGTTGATCGAATTAGCATGTTGCAGAACTCTGAAAATAAGCAGGATCTTGACCACGCAGACTCATTGTTACTTCTCTTCTTAAAACTCTGTAAGGTTTTCCAAAGTTACTTAGAATACATCCTCACTGCGTCCTCCCTGGGCGCTGCTCCCTTGCTCACACTCTGCTTCCTTTGCTCCGGTCCGTCACACCGGCCTCTGCTGGGACTTTCAGCAGGCCAAGCTCGCTCCCTGAGCCCAGAAAGTTTGCTCTTGAGATCTTCTCGTGGTTGCTCCTTTCTGTGATAAGGTCTAGGCACAAACGTCGCTTTGGGAGAGGCTTTCCTAACCTCCCAATCTTAAATAGCAACCTCTGCCGCCCCTCCACATGATGTTCCTTGACCTGCCTGTTTACCGCCATCAGCCGGGCGTTGTCACTGTGATAGAGCATCTCCTGCACCTCTGTCTGGTGTAGTCTGTTTACAGTGAGCCGGGTATTTTCATTGTTTACTTTTTTACATGCCCACCTCCTCCTCACCTTCCTCTCTAAAACGTAGCTCCCTGAGAACAGGGAGGGAAGCTGTCCTGTGCAGTGCTCTGCCCTCGGACTCTGGACGAGGGACTCACTCACGGAGCTCGCACGCTGGCTCAGGGATCTCAATACCCGGACCGTGAACCTGACGTAGGCCGGACATCACTCACAGTGTCTGCCCAGGCTCCGCTCACCTTTCCTCCCCTGCTCTGTGGTCCTCTCCACCCGCTGCCCTCTGTAGTCTCTCTTCTTTCTTAGCTCACCTTTTTCATTTATTTTAGCATTGTGGATTCCCTTCTCCATATATTCAGGGTCCTGCATCATTTTACCCCTTTTACTCTTCCATCCATTTATCAGCAAGCTTTCCATCTTTTAGCTGAATATTTATTAAAATAAACTGAATATTTATTAAATATTAAGCAATGCAGGGGGAAAATACCTGCTTCCTATAATAGTAACAAAACACAAGAAACCGAACTCCAAATTAAAAGGCTCCTTCAGGGTATCTGCAAGGATACAATTGCTTCTTTCTTTCTTCTGCTTACTCTGCATAATTCTGGCAGAGGTTCCCTTTAAAAGTTGTTGGTTTTTTTTTCCAGAATATGAAAATAAACTATATCTCTGGGGGTCTTTGTACCATCACCTAATTCATGCTCTCAAATCTCTATGTTTGAAGGTTCAGATCCAAGACGATGACTTAAGAGAGCTACCCTTCTGTTTGAATCTGAACAGCTCTGGGATCTAGCAGTGACCCTTGTGGGCTCAGGGTTCCACCTCATCTAGGGGTTTTGAGCAGATTTTGAAGTGATTGGTCTGTATTAGAAAATCCTACGAGGCACAGAATTCCAACGGGGTCCTCAACACAAAGATAGAAGCTGCTGATTAATTCACAAGGGCGTATTGGTTGGCCTCATATTGTTATCCCATCAGTATCCAAAGCCGTCTTAAAAGCAAAAATCTAGGGGGAACAGTTGTCTGGTGAGCACAGATTTGGAGTTAATAAAAATGGATATGACTTGAAACCATCCTGCCATGGAGCCCTGGGGGCCCGGCAGAAGGAGCACAGATGACTGTTTCCAAGGCAAGGACCTCCCTGGACCATGTGCCTTTACCCTAGATGGCAACAGGCGCCCTTCCATAGCTACGGTGTGATGGTTTCCACAGCTACGGTGTAACAGTGCATGCTACTATCGTCCTGCTTCGGCCACGAGTGCTCTTTGAATAAACCGCCTACTGTTGGTGGGCACACACCTGCTAGTTTATAGGGGGCGAAATATTTTGGCCTATTTCACCTTCAGAATTTATTAAACTATATATTTTGTAAAATATTTTTTGATTTATTCTTGATTGTATTTTTTCATTACCATTTATTTTTTTGTAAAATATTGGCTAAGGCAAATTAAAAACTTGCATTTGCATTCCATGCAAAAGCAATTATTTTTAAAACTGTATTCTTATAAATGTGAATCTGATAATCAGGCTAAAAAGACAAAAGAGAATAAAAATAATCAGAAGTCTGCAATGTCTTCATCTCACTCCAGTTTTACAGTGTTTTTTTTTAAGTCAACTATTTGAATTTTGCACTTTGCAACCAAACTGGAGAAGCAGTACATGAAGGCAGCGTCTTTTAAGTAACCCACTGAAACAGTGCCTAGCCACAGCTATCGGCTGATGGCTATTTGATACGTTATATCCATCACACCCATATGTATAAATGAAAAAGAATTGGGTTATACAAAAAGCAAATTGTGTGATGCATGACTTTCACATTGACCTTTGCTAACTCCAGACCAGCTCTGGCTTCTTCACTAGAGGCGTGTAATTACCAGGCGTCCCAGAAGACCTTAGTCTGCCAATCTCCCTAAAATGACGCAGGTACTCTTAGGAATGCCTTTTCTCCTTCTCCCTCTTCTAGCCTCTAGACAAACCACTATTCTGCTCTCATGACAACTTGCCTTCCTGATGGACATATTATATGCGGTTATGATAGATTATAAGTTATTTATATTAGTTTCATTATTATGCTGAATATGTGAGGTTTGAGGATGGGTCTCTGGTCCCAGAAGCTACACAACATAGAAACTGTGTCATAGCACAAACTACTCCTGTGTTTACCTCCACTAAATTGTCCTTAGAACTGGCTGATATCAAGCACTACGCCAAGATTACAGATGCAAAGTTGGCAAAACCTGCACCCCGTCCCCAACAATCTCATCCACTCCCTGTAAGTAGTTTATAGGAGAAGTAGTTTTTGTGCCCGTGCACTCAAATTCTGGTGATGCACAGAGTTTGGGGGCTATGTAAAATTTTTATGCAATTCTATTTTTTAAAAATTAATGCTTATTTTTTTACTTTTAGTTAACTGATTTGAGAGAGGGAGGGAGAAGAGAGAAACATTGATTTGTGGCTCCACTTAATATGGCATTCATTGGTTGGCTCTTGAATGTGTCCTGACCAGGGATCGAACCCACCACCTTGGTGTATTGGGATGACACTGTAACCTGGCCAGAACAATGCTTAATTTTTTTAAAGGTTTTATTTATTTATTTTTAGAGAGGGGAAGGGAGGGAGAAGGAGAGGGAGAGAAACATCAGTGTGTGGTTGCCTCTCGAGCACGTCCTACTGGGGACCTGACCCACAACCCAGACATGTGCCCTGGCTGGGAATCAAACTGGTGACCCTTTGGTTCACAGGCTGGAGCTCAATCCACTGAGCCACACCAGCCAGGGCTTAATTTTTATCTTTAGTAATATTTCCCAACAAAGAGCACTGACTTTATTAACATATTTATTTTTTATGGATTATAGAAAAAGACCAAGAATAAAAATCTGACTAAGCAGATGCAGCGAGCCCAAAGCCCAAACAGCACAGCTTTCACCACAGGGGTGATGATAGGGCAATTTTACCCCGTAGACCATAGTCCTGTCAAGTTTTTTGTTTGTTTGTTTTTTGGGGTTTTTTTGTCTATATTTATTTTGTCCTCACAGAAGACTTGGGGTTTCTGGCTCGTGAACAGGCTGATTATTTACTTACGGAACATCTTGCATTGGTTTCCCACACACCAAGCCCTGCAGGGTGATGCAGCTGAGATCCAGATGCACCTGGCGCATGCAAGGGATCAGAGCTTTCACGGGGTGCTGGCATAGCTGCCTCCTCCGGGGAGGGCTCGCCCTTGTCTTTCTAAGGCAGATTCTCCCTGAGGAGAGGAGGGCAAGGTCTCTAGAACCATTATGGCTGTAATACAAACAGATGGTCCCAGGGGAAGGCAATCATAAATCTCTCACCAAGGACTCTGGCTTTAACGTCCAAGGTGTGCTTGCTGCTCATTCATCTTTGCACCCAGGGTGCTGGCACTCCCTGCTCAGAAAGTTCCGGCCTTGAAGAAACACGAAAATCCTCAATGCATGCTGTCTCCTGAACTTCATCCAGTGCACTCACTCTTAAGGTCACCTCTTCGTGGCTGACGTGCTTACAGGACAGGCTGTGGCAGTGAGTGTCTGCAGCAAGAAGCTGGTTTTCCGTGGAGGTTGCGAATTAACCATACTTTCCTTCAGTCCCCGGGTCAAAGTGCTTTCTTTTCTTTTAGCCCTTGGTCATCCAGGTGTGTGTGCCTCTCCTTCCCTCACTGTTCTCCTACCTCTCAGTAATTCATCAAATTAGGTTGTGGAAGGCCCTCTTTCATATTGATTCCAAAAACTAAAAGAAGCAATCTAATGCTGGTTTTAAAAGGGGTAAAAATCAAGCCTGACTCAGTGGTTCTGTCTAGAAAACTCTTAGAAACTTTCTCCTGGAAAAATAACATTCCCTTGTCGCTAACAGGTCCTCCTCCTATCATGCTTCACCTTGCAGTCTGTAGCCATTCGTGGGAATTCTACTGTGCAGGCAGAAATGTAACATTTTGTATGTTGAAGTGTCCACGCTGATAAGTTAAAAAAAATAAAAATAAAACTACTTCATCCCAATGGAGTGTTTAGATATTAAATGCTTATTTTCAATTGAAATGGAAATTCAGCATTGAAATTTTCTTGAACTTATCCCTCCGATGAAAGGCTTTTCTCCCGACAGAGACTGATACATCCGCGGCCTTTGTTGTTTCTGTAACCTGAACTTCCTCTTCTCTCATCCGTTCTCAGCTGGGTCAACAGGCGCACCACCGCTCGGCAGAAATTTTCAGATGCTTGGAAATGCTGACACTCTATCCATGCTCAGGGGAAAGTTCAGGAGGGCTGTGAAGAATATCAATTTTTGTCCTTACTATTATTTCTGTAATAAAAATAATAAGTTATGTTTTTGTTGAATGTTTTCTGAGTGACTTTACTACATGCAAGTTGGATAACTTTTCTTGCCTTTCTAATTGAATAAATTAATTTATTAAGTATCCAAATGCTCTACTGAAGCTGAAGTAGAGATAGAAATAGAAGGCAAGGTTCATTTTATAAACGTATTTTAAGTTTTCAGTAGATTCCCGTTTGTTCTGGTTAACTATTGGGGCGTAACCAACTAATTCCAAAACTTAGCGGCTTAAAACAGACTTTGTTAGCGTTCACGATTTTGTGGGTCAGGAATTTGCGGGAAGGGCTCAGCTGGGTCACGTGGCATCTGCTGGGGCATCGCCTGCACTCACATGCCTGGGGCTGTGGGGCTCTCGGTCCTCCTGCCCGCACCTGTTTCATCTTCCAGAGCCCTCGTCCTGCGACTTGGGCTTCCCAACCTGTGGCCGCTCCAAGGTAGTTGAGATTCTTACAACGCAGCTCAGGGCTCCAAGAACAAGAGTTCTGAGGCCAAGACAGAATCTAGAAAACAGCCTCCTTACAACCCAGCTGCAGAAGTCTGACAAGTTCATTATCAAGCAAGTCGGTGAACAGAAGAAATTGCACTCTACCTTTCAATGGGAATATAAATCAAGAATCTGTGGCTCTTTTAGGTCTATCATACATTCAATATGCTCAGAAAATTGCTTCATCTCTTCCTGTCCTGAAAACTGGGAATTAAAGCCAGGGAAAGAAACACTGACTCTCTTCAAAGCTTGAAACTTCAATCTCAATATTAGACAGATTGAAACGAACAAAAGGATGCACTTATCCATGCAGAACAGGATAAAGAGTTGACTTCTTTAATTATTATTTTCCTCAAGAAGAAGGCAGGTGTACTCATGCAAAGTAGGTTTAAAAGGCACTTCACTAAACACTTTTATCGAGTTGCCTGCCAATCTCTCTCAGCGACAAAGGGCTTCTAGCGGGCTGCCAGTGCGTGCGCAGGAAGACATGTCAAGCAAGTGTTTTAATTAGACAAAAGTGTTAAATCCACGCAGGAAGCTTACATCTCACAAGAGCATGTTTAATTGGCTGCTTTACCTCTCCAGCAATTTTCGAGAGCTCTGAAGGACTCGGCACTTTCACCCAGCCTTTTTGCATACCACTATCTCATAAAATAACCTAACAAATAAAAAGAAGCTCTTTTCTTATATCAAAGAATGATAGCTAGAATACATGTTTAACATTTTTCTACAAGCAAACAAGATCATTGATAGACAATGTATACATTGTTTATGCATCTAGCAATTTTTCACCTTGTCATTATTTCCCTTGTCATCTGGGTCACCCTCTTCTCTTCCCTGCTTTTATATATTATATACATATAATTCAGAGCAGTCTGATTTATATGCATTTTCAATAGTCCTGTATCCAATGGTTTTAATTTTCAAGAATGGGATATTAGAAAATTTTTTTCCTTTCTCCTCTCCACTGTAGTAAATAATAATGACATAATTTTTTAACCTAACGGCCATCACATTTCATCGTCATCTTTTTTTTTCCTTAAGTAACCTTTGATGAATGGCTCTAAATTGCTACTTATTGCTCTAAAAATGATAAATGAAAAGCTATTGCTATATTTTTATTCCTCAACATTCTTCCCTTAGGCAGATGAATGAATTACTCTCCTGCACTTTATATTCAAAATTGATTTAAAGAATGAATGTTTCTGATAATTTCAGACAGCTGTGTGTTCTCTGACTTTTCCCCCACTTCCCTTGTGTTAATTCTAGACCTTTAAATAGTTTTTCATTCAGTAAATGGTTTAGCGTGTCTAATTTCTGGTCATTCAAAGTTGATTAAAACAGGGCTGTTGCCCTTAAGAAAATCATAGTCTAGCAAAAGAGGAGGAAGAGCAGAGAGCCATTGCAGGGTGCATGAAATGCCACAGTAGAGGAATTCACAGCGGGTACAACAGAGTTTGCACGTTTTTAAAAAAAAATTTTTATTGTTACTCAATTACAGTTGTCTGCCTTTTCTCCCCATCCCTCCACCCCGCCCCAGGCGAACCCACCTCCCTCCCCCACCTCTATAAAGGACACATGGACAAAATCAAGGGGGAGGGTGGAGGTGGGAGTTTGCACGTTTTTGTGGTGGCCCTGCGAGAGCAGGCAGGGACAGTCTCCAAAAAGGCCAAAGGAAGACCTTTCCTGTCATACTGAGGACTTTGGAATTTATTCGGTAAACAAGGGCTAGAAGGGGAATGACAAGGACGAGCATGCATTTAGAACTTTTTTCACAATCAAATGTTAAAGTCCACAACCTTGATCTTCATTTTTGTAAAGACTTTCAACATATTGTTTATAAAATTGTCTCTCTCTCCATGCACGCATGTACATGTTCTCTCCATTCCCAAATCCTTCCGTATAAGAAATCTGAATGAGTTTGTCTTCCTAAACATCTCTTCTTACTTTTAGAATAAACCCTCAGAAATATTTTACTGTGAAATAATTCTTTATTTGTTATTAATGGCCCTAAAATAGTACATGGGCTATGTTTGGCCAATATTTATGTCTGAAAAAGATGCAGGTGTGAATAATGTTACAAATAATAATAAAAATTTTATTGACATCTACTTATTTTCCCGACACTCTACTAATCATAGGTATTTTCTCATTTTGTTCTATAATAATCCTACAAGGTAGCATTATCTCTATTTTGCAAGTAAGAACACAGAAACAGATTAAGTTACCAGATGGTAGAGCGTGAAGGATTCTAATAAAGGCACCAGGGTTCTATGGTATTTAAACCATTTCAAATAAGAGACCTCAAAATTACGATAATGGGAGTCACTTAATAGCTACTATCCTGTATTCTGATACTTCTAAGCACATCATATTTGCTACTTTGTTATTAGTTTTATCTTTGTACTTTGCTATGTGATTCTGGAATTTCCCAAACATTCTATTTTGCTTGAATAGCTCATGCTAAAGTGTGCCCGCCTTTTATCTATTGCAATATAACTTGAATTCAGTAAAATTCACAAATCTTAGTGTACAGCCTGATGAATTTTTCTATATGTATACACATATTAACTCCACCCCAGTCAAGACATATCCTTTTTCCCGAACAGTATTTCTATGAGGCTTTCTAGTAAGCAACCAAGTACGCACCCAGAGGTAACCACCATCCTAATCTCCATCACCATAAATTAGTTTTGTTCATTTTCTCATAAGCAGAATCATATAGTAGATACATTTTGAGTCCTGTATTTTTCACTTAACGTAACATCTTTGTGATTTGTGCACATGTTCCATGTGGCAGGGATTTTTTTGTCTGCTGTATAGTATCCTATTGTCTGAATACATCACAATGTTTAAAGCAACTATACTGTGGTTGGACATTTGAATTGTTTTTGGCTTGGGGCTATGATTACATCTTATGCATTCTTTGTTTGTGTGCACACGCTCTTGTTTCTCTTGGTCATATAATCTAATGAGTAGAATTGCTAGAACGTGGAATAGCTGTATGTTTAACTGGGTTAGTATGTGCGAAGGGGTTGTTCAGAAAGGTTTACTCCTGCCAGCAACGTCTGAGAGTTATTTTTCCCTACAATGTCTCCGGTACATATTAAGTTTTTTCTAATTTTAATTTTTCTGATATTTCATTTTGGGCTTAACTGCCATTTCTCTGAGCTGTCATTGGATTGTGACAGAAAGAGAAGACTGAGCGTTGCAAGGAAAAAATCCATTGGAACTTTGATTTGTCAGTGAATTTTTATGATCTAACATTTCTATTTAGTTCTATTTCAGAGTTTCTATTGTTTCTTGAAGTATTTCATCTCATCACAAATTATATCTATCTTTTCCTTTAAATTATGTAACATATATTGTATTAAAGTTCCTGCTAATTTCAACAGCTCGCCTATCTCCATGTCTGCTTCTACTGACTGTTTCTCTTAATTCTGAGTCCCGTTATTCTCCTTCTTCATATGTTTGCATTTTGTTGTATTCTGAGAATCGTGTATAAAAGAAGGTCGGAGGCTGACTCTACGGCTGGTTTATTTCGCAGGGAGGGCAAGCCCGTTCCTCTCTCTAACAGCTTTGTGGAGGTCTGATCCTTCAGATTTCTCCCATGATACGCTGAGCTGGAGTAAACGTTGCAAGTAGATTACGTTCACCTGTGATTAGCTCATGCTCCAGTTCCCTGAGGTGCCATCTCTGACATATCCATTATTCGTATTGGGGCAGGATTGTACATACTTTGAATCAACTCTGGCTGGGCAGCAGAATCCAATTTTCATATGTATATTTTCACTCGTCTCGAAGAAGATTCCTCTTATAATCTAGATCACAGTAGTTAGTGTTTACTCCACGCGTTCACGTGCCACGCACTGCTCGAAATGTCTTTTATGTGTCATGTCATCTGGTCCTCGGCACAACCCGCTGAGGCGTATGGGAATTCCCACTTTGTGATGAGCAAATGTGAGACTTCACTGGTAACTGACCCACTCGCTGGCTGACGCAGTGGGTGGTCGTGGTCTCGGTCTCCGTGGCTCCCAGTCTTAACCGCCCTGTGACACTGTGACCTATATTCCTTACACTCTGGAGACACGTGCAGCCAGGCGGACCAATGTCACCAGCCTGGGCATTTTCTTCCAACTTTTACAGCCCTTTCTATTTCTCCTGTGTCCTATACTCGTACCTGGGGTTTTTTTTGTTTTGTTTTGTTTTTGTTTGGTTTTTGCATCTTCTTGTGTAGTTTGCTAGTTTGCATAAATGTTCCAACAGGGACTGGCCTTCGCCACCTTTGCAGGCCCGGTTTCAGATCCTACTGCAGGGAGGCAGGCCTCCACCCAGGACAATAGTGAAGGGGTTGGAATCGCCTGGGCCCCGCAGGCCTGGGGTGGCCGTTAGCCTGCGAGGTGAGCACTGAACCCGCGTGAGCTTTAAGGCCCAGGAAAGCCGCGGAGCTAGAAGAGTTCGAGTCGCGAGGGTCCCCGTCACTGGGGTCACGGACGCCCAACGGATCCTATCCCTATCCTACCTAACGTTGCCGACCCCCTATAAAGTCAGAGCTGGGGGGAACGCAAAAGTGTTGCCAGGGCCAGGTGAGGTAGGGCTGGCTGGAGAATCTTCCCCAACAAGAGACACGTGGGAGCCCTGGTTGCTGGGGCAATCACGCCCGGAGAGGCCGGGGAACCGATGCGTACAGGGCCCCACATCGATGTCCGGAACCAGCGGAGGTGAGACCCAGCCCAGACCCAGTCCTGCCAGCCCCAGTTCACAAGAGGCCCGTTTACTCTCTGGGGTTCGGGGGAAACGAAGCATCTGCCCGAGTCCAAGCCAGCCCCGGCCCAGACACTCGTAATCCTCCCGACGCCACAGGGTGCGAACACTGAAGCCCTGATTGGTGAGACCCACTCGTCACGGAAAGAGATGCGTGGGAGTCAAGTTTCCAGGAGAGGCCCCTGTCCCATCAGCAGCAATGACCACTGGGGGATAACCGTCGTCACCTTTGCAGCCTCAGTCTCAGACTGAATTGCGAGGGGAGCCCTCCACCTAGGACAATATCCAGAGGGTTTGGACAGGTCACGGCTGCACAGGCCCGGAGCGCCTGGTAGGCGGGGGCCTGCTGAGCTGCTGTGTACTGTGCACGCGTGTGCCCTTGGGCAGTGAGCGCGTCTGCTCCCTGCGCCTTTACTCCTGTGGCGCTGCCACCTCTTCCTCAGCGTCCGTCAGTGGCCACAGGTCAGGATCCCTGAGTTGACTGAAGAAGGAAGTCGCTGAGCCTGGATTGCAGGTAACCGCTACAAATGAACGGTTGTGGTGTTTCAGGTATCCTGAGACTACAGTGAGGAAGCGATTGCATCCCGTCATCTCTGTCTTTGGATGATGTACCTGGATGGCCTGGGGAAGAAATGGCAAGGAGCATGAGTGTGTGCTGATTCGTGAGCCGGGGCTAAAATTGGAATGTAATGGTCTGATAACTGGAAGGGACAGGATTTGAGGAAAAGGGACAGGATTTGAGGAGTAGGAACAGGATTTGGGCCCATTTTAAGTATTATCTTCTCCGAATGGGCTCAGCGCGCCCACACAGGAGAATGTGTCCTGTGTGGACATTCATCCGGGGCACTCATCACAGACCAGGCTTTCAATAACCGGGTGGACAGATGACACGTTCTTTGGATAGTATCTGTGCGACTTTCCCCTTCCCTCAGTGCTTGTTGGCTTGGTGCATTCATGAGAGAAGTGGCCACAGTGGCAGAGAGGGAAGTTACCTGTATTCTCGACAATCCTGGCTTTTCTTCACCCAGAGTCTTCTGGCTAATCCCGCAGCGAAGTGCTCCACCCAACAGCAGAGACTCAGACGGACCCTCCTTGCTCAGGCTAAAGAGGAGAGTGTTTTGTAAATCAACACGTCATCACGGATGGGGGTAAAATGGCACTTATTCTAGACATAGATGGATGTGTCTTTATTAGACAGTCCTGAACCCTGATCCCCCATAATCTCACACCTCATACATTGCTTTCAATGAAAACTCTTTTATGGGGAAAAGGTGAGAAAATAGGCTGATGCTTAAAGAATTTGTTACAGAATGGTGCAGTGGCCAATACATGACTTCACTGTGGCACCAGCGGGGTGACGACTTGCGGATTTGCGGTGTTACCCTACACAATGCTGTGTGTGCCCTGAACCAGTGACCCGTACCCAATTCTCCCCCGCCCCCCATAGCCAGAATATAGCCCCCAAGGGCCTGGTATTGGGGTGGCCGGAAAGTGTTTTTCCCCCATAAGATGGCTCTAGTGGTGCTTAGGTGTCTCTAATTTCATTGAAACAGTTGTGTTGGATTGTATTTTGACAGCTGTCATATCAGCGTGCATTTTTAAAAAATGCATCAAAATCGGTGAGATTTTAGGTAGCCATTTAATCTTGAAGATAGAAGAAAATATGCAACTTTTCCAGCATATTATGCTTTATTATTTCAAGAAAGGTGAAAATGCAAGTGAAACGCAAAATAAAGATTTGTACAGGGTATGAAGAAGGTGCTGTGACTGATTGAACATGTCAGAAGTGGTTTGTGAAGTTTTGAGCTGGAGATTTCTTGCTGGACCATGCTCCACAGTGCGTGGACCAGTTGAAGTTGATAGCGATCAAGCTGAGACATTAATTGAGAACAATCAATGTTATACCATGCAGGAGATAGCTGACATACTCAAAATATCCAAATCAATAACGTTATTGGTGAAAATGAAAAATGCGTCTTTTATTTTATGGAAAAAGCTAAACGGACTTTTTTGGCCCACAATACTTTTCATTACTTCGCTAATGACCCTCTGATGATGATTTTGCTTTCATTCTGTCTAGTCATGGTTTTGTGTAATTTAGAGATTTTGGTTTTCAAGGCAGAAATGCTTTCACAAGGGCACGAAATAGTGGTTCAGGTGACTTTGATGCTGGGCTTGCAGTTGACTCTTGGGCCCCTTCTCCCTTGAAGCAACGATGAAAGAAGGGAGTTGATAGACTGTCTGTGGGGACTGAGCCCAGACTGAATATGGTCGATGTTATTACACAATAGACAAAGGGAGAAGTGTGTCTGAAACCCAGGAGTTCCTCTGGGATGCTTCTTAGCATGTCTGCATCCAGTCGCAAATGTTCATGGGAGAACGCAGAAGTTACAAATGCCACCTGTGACTTCAAGGCCAGTTGAAGAAATAACTATGAAACAGACCTGTAGTATTTTTGTTTGCTTGTTTTGCTATTTGCACATTTTCACATTAGTTAGTTATTCTTTTTTAATTTTCCTTTACTGTTTCATCCAAAGTGTGTTGGTAGTGGTTACATTTATGATTTAGTTCTGAGTTTTCAGTATATCAGAGTAGCACAGCATTTTCCACTACTGTGCTACAAGAGTTTTTCTCTTATTGTCAAATTCAGTAAGTGAAAACAGACAACACACCATAGCTGTGTGGTGTGAATGAATCAAAATGATGCCTATTTGTTTTGTCAGATTGGCAAAAAATATATAGTTTTTTTGGTGTGCTGCAGAATCTTAGTAATTAGTTTATGTGTGCCATAAGATGAAGAAAGCTGAAAATCACTGGCTTAGCACTAGGACTAAATTTAAAAGAATAAAAAATCTAGATATAGATACAGTTACTAATGGAGTGAAGGATGTATTTGGATATTTAACAAAGTCGTGGACTTGGTGGATAAGCTTTACTCAAGGCTAGTAGACATCTGTTAGACAGGACAAGAATCTCAAGTTCTTACTAAATGCTATTCTTGCTAAATGCTAAAATGTAGCACAGTATTTTGCAGACACAGCTGCAACCTGATGAGCTTGAGCTTGACCTGGAATCACAACTAGATAAGCTTAGCTAACGGCAAAGAAGAAATCATTGTAATAGTGTAGGTCAGCAATGGGTAAGACTCCCTTCAGGGAGAAAGACCTTTGGGTGTGAATCCCCTGTCTGCTTTCCTTGGTGCAACTAAAACTACCTGATGACGATCCCGTCTTGCTCTTGAATGGAATACCCTCAGTAGTGAACCCGTGGAGTTCAGTAACAAATTCGTAATAGTAGTAGGTAAATTTAAGTAAGCTCTATCAGTTCATGATTGATGAGGTAGACCAAGATACATAAGTGCGTGTGATATGATAAACCATATGGTTAGCCTAATCAATATATCTCGAACAAAATACCCTGACAATACAGAATACTTTTCTTTGTGTATCCCCACGACACTCTTACAACTGGTTATTCATTAGGCCACCTAGGAAACCGCAAAAATTTTTAAAAGGTAGAAATCAGGTAGACCATGCTGATCTACTTTCTAACCCAAATAACCTAAATATCCTCTGTTGCTGTCCAGGGGAGTTTATATTCATGTAACTCCCCTGGTTTTTTTGTTTTTTGTTTTTTGTTTTTTTAGTGAACATTTTGCTGTTAAAATACTTAATAGAGAACTTGGAGAAAAAGAATGGAAATGCTTATGAGGAAATTGCTTCTGGCCTTTGCAGTGGAAAGAGTGGAATCAAGTTGCTGCATATTTTTTTCCCTAGGGAATGAAAATGATGCATTCCTACTCTTACTTAAAGCAAACAGAACCATTTACAAATCTTTCATTCTCTCTTAATAAGCCTTCAGATCAACCCAGGCTAGTCCTAACAAGCAGACCTTCCCCGGAGAACGGTATTTGGAAAAAAATATTACCTTACCTTATTTTGCTTTTAAATTATATTATTCATTGTAAACCAGGTGTCAGAGTGTCCTAGACTAAGCCAAAAGATGTCCTAGCTGCTGAATAAGATGAATCACGTAAAAGAAAGAAGTCCACTCACGTCCCCCAAATTTCAATGTATCTTTAAAGTAATTGGTCACTTTCAACATTCTTGATAAGCTAAATAGATGATGTCTCTGTGTGAGTATTTGATTTCTCCACAAAATATATATCCTTTATTCCTCTAAGCATACTCTTTCTTATCTAGAAATGTGTCTTGTTTCTATGCAACAGTATACATTTGTCTTTCTATTCAATTCTTATGTGCTTATATTGAGGTTTTGCATAATCTCATTACTCAAAGATCTAGCGATGTAATACACAGAACAAACCAGGTGTGAATGTGAACTGCAGTGCAAATCTGAGTATAATGAGAAGCACGGAAATAATGCGAAATACCTTAGGAATTCAATCTTTCAGCAAATATGCAATGAGGTCCTACTAAGCACTGAGTACTGTTGCAGGTACTGGAGATAATCAGCGGACAAAACAAAGTCCCATCCCCACATTCTAATGGAGGAAACAAAACACACCAGGCAACTATACAGCACGATGGAGTGTCATACACTACGAAGAAAGTAAAGCAAGGTAAGGAAGGTAGAGAGTGCCCGAGTGAGCAGAGGTTGCTATTTCACACATGGTAGCCTGGGAAGGCCTCTTTCATACAGTGACAATTGAGCAGAGACTAGAATTAACTAAGGATAGATTGATATCTGAGCTAAGAGTGGCCTCAGCAAAGGGAATAGTAAACTCTGTGTCTTGAGGTGAGACTGGACTTGATGTTGGAGGAAGAGCAAAGAGGCACATGTAAGGCTAAAGCAGCAGTAGGGGTACAAGGTGGTAAGAGATGAGGCCTCAGAGGCAGTGAGGGAGGAACCAGGTTTTATAGGGCACTGTAGGATGGAATGATTTGGCTTCAGCTTTTAGTGCAATGGGAAGCCTTTGGAGATGGTAGGCAAAGTGATGTGATCTGACATAGGTTGTAAAATATTTCTGGGGAGCTCAAATATATGAGGGTGATGGAGGGATACTCCAAATTTGCCTGAAAGCTGTCCCAGTGAATGGAAACATCTACAATGGGCAGGAAAAAAAGCAGGGACTTTAGTGAAAATGATGTATCGTCAATAGCTGTTGGAATAAACAATGAAAAAGAATGAAAAGTGAGAGCGGTAACCGAAGTAACAATCAACCATTTGAGTTTAGTCCTCATCCAGAGTAGAGCACATACATGAACTTCATTCTATTAGGATGTTTAAAAATTAGTCACTTGATATTCTGCTTACGCCAGAATGGAAGACCTGGTTTTCTGAGCAAATTGTCAGAAACATATACTTTTAAGGCAGGGGAAAATCTGAAGTGTAAAGAAACTTGTGAGAAATAGATGTAAATCTAAACAAATATTGTATATATACATATATATAGTCAAGAAACTGAAATATGAGACAATGGTAGCATGTACATTAGGTGGGAGATGTTTTAAAAGTTGTGTTTTGTTCTGGGGAAGGGTTAATAAATTGATCAATATTAGAATTTTGGGGTGAAATTCAAGGATAAAACCTAAAGAAATATACACATTTCTGAAACAGTAAGAAGAAAAAACAAAAGCAATAATATAGAGAAATAGGGCAAACAGAAAAATTAAGATACCACAGGTAAGTCTCAGTAGACTGACAACCACAGTAAAAATGAATGAATTATAAATAAGCCAGAAAAAAATAAAGAGTAGATATTAGAGTGTAGAAATACAATTAGGAAAACACTATTTACTATAGGTGATAATAATAATACAACAAAACTATCAACACCCAAATGAGTAAGACTTGTCTTACTCATTTTTGAAAGATTTTAAAGAAGCTCTAAGTAAATAGCTATGCATCTATATTCATGGAAAGAAAACCACAAAATCATAAATAATTAAATTCTCCTTCCACATTTTAATTAAAGGCGATTCTATCAGGACATTAGCAGATTTTATATGGAACTTGAGAATCTCTCCTAAATTTATAAGGAAGTACAAGGCGCGAAGAGTGGCCAAGACCTCCTGAAGAGAGCGAATAATGGGAGAACTTGCCCTTTGAGTTCTCATTATTAAATATAATGATTAAGATATGTAGTTATATATTCAGGCTGAAATGACATGTTAAAATATTGTAATGATTCACCTGATGCTGATGCTCAGCGATCAGAATAGACTTCTGACCAGTGAAGACACAGGCCTAACGAATCTGGACAAGTGAGGGAAGACAGGCTGTCCCGCGTGCGCTGGCTGAGTGCCCGCTCTGGACAAGAGGATGAGCTGACGAGAGAGGAGAAGGGGGCCTAGAAAGAGACCCAGCCTTTCACGGACACCAGGTCGGCAGGGGTGCCGCTCGGGCTCTGGGGAAGAAACAGCTGTTTCATCAAATGAGATGGAGATGAGTATTTTTTGATATTTAAAAATATGCAAAATTTAATTTCAGATGGTTAAGTACATAAAAGTGTGAGGAAATACCTTTAACATTTTAGAAGAATGTCCTTAATAACTTGTCATTAAAATAGGTAAGATCATAACAACAAAAGGTTGATAAAATTGACCTTATTAAAATTACCCACTTACGTTCATCAGAATACAGAATTAAAATGTTAAACTTGGAGAACTTATTATCAAAACATAAAACTAACAATTTAGTATCTAGAATACATAATAAAGGGCTAAAAGTCAGTAAGGAAGGGACAAATAATTGTGTAGGAAAATGGACATAAACACAGAAAGGCGAATGATGAATAAACATTCCAAAATTGTGCTCCACCTCGTTAGAAACGTGGGAAACGCCGCATCTATTGAGAATAAAAAGGAGAGCAGGACATATAGGTAAATGCAAACTCCCATGCTGCTGAACAGAAAGTTATTTGACAGAACGACTTCGGAAAAAATGTTAACATTTATTGTGTGTTAACATGTGCATTTCTTATAACCCAGCAATTCTACTTCTAGGCATACACCACAAAGAACGGGCACCGCTAACCCTCCATAAGAACGTTCTCGCTAGCACTCTCTACACTAGCAACAAGCCGGAAACATCCCCAGTGCACGCTGGCAACAGAACGCACGCATACGATGAGGCGAGTGTGCACCATGGGATACTGTACAAAGAAGGGTCGGGAGAGATTACATATGAACACCACTTTGCACTACAAAAAGTAAGTCCTTAAGGAGATTCCACACATATAAATAAATCTCAGGAACAAACAAACCAAGCAGCGTATTTTAGGAATTTATACATGTAATGATAAAACTTTATAGAGAAAAAGCTAGAGATTAATAAAGGTAGGCTATGTCGAGGGGTGGAGCAATGAGATGAGCTAGGAGAGGAGCACACAGGGATACAGAGCTCTGGCCGTGTTCTAGGTCTTTACATATGCTGAATATATTCTTTTGTTATTTCCCAAGTATTATATAGTTTAAAATATGTAGTAAGATGGGAAGATAAATTACATGCGTGGATTTCATTGTATTTCAAAATCAAGATAGAAAAATAGTAAGCACAATGATAACCCACTAGTTCACAAGTTCTACAACTTTCGGCGGACCACAGTTCACATGTATACGTTTAGTTGTGAAATAGTGTGTCCAGCTGGAGCACAATGTATAGCATTTAGGGGAATTAAAAAGTTCAACAGTGAGCTCTTGCAGGGAGTTAACAGGATTGTTTGCGTGATTAACAATGCTTTGAACTTAGAAGAATCCTATTGAAGGCGAAGGCCTAGCCCGTAGTCCAGACTGCGGGCCAGTGAAAGGGTGACAGCAATCTCAGACACTGAAGCAGCATCTTGAGATATCAAGCAGCTGGGGATGGAGTGAGTGATTGGATTCTGAGAAGGAACTTCTATAATAAAGGTGAGGGATCACATCAAACACACATTTTTGCTGTGTAGTCTCCCCCCACTTCACACACCAGGAAGAGAAGAGAGGGAGAGGTCGTCCCACTCGGGCCATTTGTCAGGACGGATCAAAGCTGAGGCAGAGGATCCAGTCGCTCTCTCTGCCAAAGGACCCGTCGTGCCCATGGGCCAAAAGAAATGGGGTCTGACCTCCTGTGTCAGAGGAAACATTGAGGAATGTTTCAGAGCTCACGTCAAAAATGGCAGGAGAGTCAGATGACATGTCTTAGGAACAGCACATTGTAAAGATTGACAATGACTGTCCCTAGACACTTCCCCAAACTTCGGACCCAGTGGACCATGTTGATTTACTAAGAGCCTCTCTCTTCATTTAAACTTCAGCATTTGTACTCTTCTACTTGGCCCACCACAGGTCTATGAGGGGCTTTTATTTTGACTTTGCAGCCTGGAGAACCATGCAATCTTGGGCAAATGCTATTTTATTTAAGCAGGTAGAAATTTGTACATTTTTTTTTTTTGCTGAAAGCAAGCAAGGCTCCTATCCTCAGCTCGTGCGTGGTATGCAGATGTTCTCACCAGTTACCATCCTGTCTCAGGAAGCAGTGATTGATGTATTAGAGAACAGCTTCGACAACAGCCCAGAGTGGAGCATGTGAAATTGAATTGCCTCTGTAGCTTTCTTCTCTTACTTCTGTGGTGTGTGATTGCCAGGAGACGGTGAGGGTAGAAACACCACCCATGTCTACTTTCCAGTGATTAATGAAAATTAAAGTCAGGCAGTTGTAGGGAGTTAAATTGAAGTATCTTTAATGTTTAGGTTCATATGATAATGACCAAACTTTTTGAGCCTTAACATAAAAATAAAAGAAAATATATAAATATTTCTTTTCCATTCTAACCATACGTACCGTTACACAGCATATTTGAAAAAACATGTTTCTATTTCACAAGAAAACAGTATCAGTTCTAGTGCACTCTGGTTTGATGTACAAAATTATAAACAGACAAACACACAAAAATTACTTAGCTAAGCTAAAACCACTTTTTCCAAGAATTTCCTTCTGCCCATGGTTGTGAAAGGAGGTTGGCCACAGAAGAAACAGACTTAGGGGTAGAAGTGGATCAGCTGCCATAGCTCCTAAGGTCATGTGGGGAGGGACCAGGTAGGTAGCACCTGCTGCTGTTGGTCTGATGGCTTATCTTGTTGGCTTGGGGCAGCAACCCATGCAGCTGACCACCTGGACCACTAGAGTTTGCCAAACTTCCTTTGCCAGTACACACAGTTCTTTCTCTTTTATCAGAGGAGATCAGGCTCTGCTCACCTGCTTCCCTGGTGGTTATTCCCTTACAAGGGATTGCTGATCCTCCTAAGGTCTTAACTCCTACACCTCTACGCCTCCTAGAGCTGTAACCAGGCTCACGTCCTAGAAGGCCCCAGAAGACAAGGTAAAAAGTGTAACCTGTGAGGAGTCTCACACCACATCAAAAGTTCCAAGAATAAGTCATTTCCTATTGACATACATCTAGGCTACATATATGGAAGTAGATCCCAATGAATATTGAATCAGGGTGGAAGGAATACAAAGTTGGACTGGACTGAATTTGTTAATGGATGCACTAAACAGAGATTCTGGAATTAATGTGTTAACGTGGGCAGCTCGGAGTTGTTTAGGTTGGTCGACTCAAAGAAACTTGGACCCAAAGTTGGCCCACACTGAAGAAAGTTGGGTTGTCCCAACTTTTCTTTGGTGCAGCGTAGAGGAAGGTATCTAAATGTTTCAAAAGATCAGAACTCTAACATGGATTTGCCATGAAAACCACGTACCCAGCTCCTAGCTGCTTCCTCCAGAAGGTTCAGGGAACAGTCTCTTCACCAGGGTTGTGAGAAATGAAACATGCATATCCTTGAAGGGCTCTGTCATAGCTTTTGCTGGTAGGCAAGAAACGACAGTGGCAACTGCTGTCCTTGAACTTAAGGCATGATTTCAGTGGAGAAGCTAGGATCCCAGAATGCTAGAAGCCAATGGTAGCAGGAAACGGCCAGAAATAAGCCGGACATGGTGATTGTAACAGGCAGCAGAGGAGCCAAGAGTGGAGGTTTGATCTACGGAGATTGCTGGTGTTGACTGGCTGATTGATTCAAATCCCCAAACTTAGTCCAATTCAACTAAACAGAGGCTTTTGAATGAGAACCTGGGTTCTCTTGAGCAAAGATCCTGCTGTGTCACCAAGAATACACACTATTAACATGCATACTGTAAAAATGCAGGATCGGACCCTGCCCTTGCATGGCTCGGCCTCACTAGCCTTACCCTAACCCCGGTTAGATGCTAAATGTTTTTATTTAAAATGTTGATATCTTGTTCATCACAGAGTTTTGCACTAACTTTGACTTTAAAAGATTGCATTGAGCCCTGGCTGGCATTGCTTACTGGATTGCGTGTGGGCTTGTGAACCAAAGGGTCGCCAGTTCAATTCCCAGTCTAGGGCACATGCCTGGGTTGCAGGGCAGGTCCCCAGTAAGGGGGAATGTGAGAAGCAACCACACATTGATGTTTATCTCCCTCTCTAAAAATACATAAATAAATTATATATATGTGTGTGTGTGTATATATATATATATATATATACACACACATGGCATTGAATATGTTGTATTAAACCCTGGCTGGTGTGGCTCAGTTGGTTGGAGCATCATTCCATGCACCAAAAGGTTACAGGTTCGATTCCCAGTCACGGTCTAAATGGGAGGCAGCCCATCAGTGTTTCTCTCTCACATCGATGTTTCCCTCCCTCCCTCCTGCCCTCTCTCCCTCTCTAAAATCAATAAACATATTTTTTAATGAAAAAAGATATATTACATTAAAATATTATTTATCTTGATTACTAAGCTGTTTGGCACCCCATAACATTTTGTGCCAGAGAATGGTTCTCGGGAACTCGCATCTCAGTTCCCAGCTGTGTATCCAGCCGCTGCAGGATTTCCTCTGGCTTCTGGATTCTGGGACACACAGGTGCAGCTCTGTGATAAAGGGTAGCAGCTTCCTCTGAAGATCCCCATGTGGCTGAGGGACCAGGTAACAAGAGATAGATGAAGGTTAACTTTTGACCTCGTGATTTCAGTTTGTCCCTCTGGGTTTCAGGTTCTAGTTCGTCCTCACTCTCCCCGGTTTCACATTCATGTTGTGTTTTCCATCGCAGCTTCTGACCCTGCTGACCTGCAGTAAATGCAGGACCACCACCAGACTCGGAAGCGACAGTGTATCTTCGATTTCTTCCCCGGGTTGCACAGTTGTGTTGGAGCTCATTCCTATAGCAACCCCTCATTCCACGTTGCTCATAGCAGTTCTGCTCTGCTTGAACCCTCAGAGTACCTGGTTGCCTTTTCTTTAGTGTTTTTTTTTTTTTCTTGGAAGTTCTTCAGTACTCTCCTAATGCAGACTCTTCTGGTTCCACCCTGCGAGCTTGCCAGCGACGTACAGCAGTGTTTGAACTGGAGCAGCAGACTGCTGGAGCTTTTCGCCAGCGCAATTCTCAGCTCCCATTTACATAAGCAACTGGCAGATCCTCTCTGACTGTTCACCAGATGGGGCCAGACGCGTCTGGCTCTCTCCCTCTTAGGCAGTAAGCCCAGGCTACCTAATATTGTACAGCTCTGAAACATGACTCCAGTTAATGTATAACCCAGAATGTGTCCTCCAACGCTGCTCCGATAAGTACACGTTTTCTTCTACGTAATGCCCCACCCAGGCTTTGAGAGTTGTTTTTCATGTTCACTCATGATCACATTTCCCATGCAAGCAGTCTTTTTATCTAGTTGAAAGACCTATTCCTCAAAAATACATGGTTTTTCTAGACTTACCTGTATTAATTTCCTAGGGCTGCTATAACAAAACGCTACAAACTGAGAAATTTGTCTCACAGTCCTAAAGGCTGGCTGTCCAAAATGAAGGTGTTACCAGGGCCATGCTCCCTCTGAAACCTGAAAGGGAGCCCTTCCTTGCCTCTTCCTGGCTTTGGGGGTTTGCTGGCAGCCTTGGGCGTTCCTGTGAGGCAGAAGAAAAACGAAGAGTAAGGTCCCAAAGCCAGATAAAGGAAGTGTATTCAGCAGGGTGTGGTCAGATGCACAGGTGCTGCTGATTAGGTCAGGTAGTTCAGGGACAGAGAGACTTGACCCCAGGAGGTCATGGGCCATGTGGCGTGAACAGTCTCTGAAATTCCTAAAGAAAATGGGAGCTGAGGTCAAATTGTGAATGGAGACAACTCTTATCACCACCAGTGTTGCAAACCAAATCAAGGAGACACAGACCCACCAGTCTCATTCACACACCACAAGTTAACTCCTTTAAAATCGCCTCACCAGCTGTTCCTGAAGCTGCCCAGATAGCTCCTGGCGTGTTCCCAGGAGCAATTTCCTAAATGGGTTGTCCACTCAGCCTCTGTAGCTGTTCTGTCGATTAGTCATAAACATTAATTTTCATAAAAACCAGCTAAAATACAATATTTTCCAAAAAGAATTTTATGAGTTTTCATAAAACAAGAAAATTAGATTTAGTTGTTTGCTTTCTTTTCTTTCTTTCCTTTTTTTTTGGCAAGATTACTACATGGGGGGGTGTGCTTCCTTCAGGAGGTATATGCTCTTTGGGTATTTCTTTTCTTACTAATCATGGTAGAAAATGTTGGATTTAAGTTGTCATTATGTTTACTTTCCATGGTTTAGATGTGTACAGTGGTTTTATTTTAATGCTGAATTTTTTATGCATGCCTATTAAATTTTATTTTCTTAGTTCTGGTTTGTCACCCCAGTCAGCTGACACTTTGTGTACATCAGTGAGCCAGATTTCTCTATTTTGTTCCAGAGTCTCCGGAGACATTTTTACAAATGCCTTTGATAAATCAATATAAAGTATTTTTTTCAAATTTCCCCTGATATCCTAGCCATAGTTAATCCATGGTGGAGTCCAATAATTAATGCGCCCTTTTCAAAAAATTTAGAATCAGCCTATTTAACTTTCACTTCTGGAAGTCTGCTAGGAATCAACCATTAACATATTAGTCTAACGTTTCATAAAACCACCTTTTCACTCTAATTTAGACAATTTTCACCAGTTTTGTAGAAATTCCTATATCTCTATAAAAAATGAAAAAAATAGCAATGATTTGTGATCACGTCTGCAAATTATTCCACTACTAGGACTTGGGGGACGTTCCCGTCTGATCTACAATTTCACGTCTCCTGACCTGGGGTTTGCTTTTTATAAATGTGTTCTCGGGCTTTTCAGGTTTGAATATGATTCTCTTTGTTGGAAAAAGGAGGACACAAAATAGGAACTGAGTACTTCTCCTTGTCCGTCTACCCAAGTTCTAACCCAGGGAATTATTGTTTGTAAACGTTTGTTTATAGTCGGCTTTGCTCACGCCCCGTCTCCCTTCCCTGTCACTCAACGTGTGTGTTGTGAATGCAGGAACTTTGCTTCATCCCTTGCTGTGTCCTCAGCACCTGGCTCAGTCCCAACACCAGTGGGGGCTCAAGGAATGTTTGTTGAAGGAATGTACTCCTTTTAGTTGCCTTTGTATTTCTTGGCCATTCTTTTAAAAAAATCTATTTTATTTATGGATACACATGTACATATATATCTCAGAGAAATTTTACAATAAAGTCTACTTTCTCTTTGTGAGAAGAAATCTTAGAACTTTGTACTGCCAGTTCTAATAGTTCCGTATCATAACCCTTATATGTGAGTCTTCTCTATCTTAGCTAAGAACATATTCTGACTTTAGTAATTATGTACATGTAACCCTGGAAATGAATTCCCGACACCACCGTTTAGATTGCTAAATAATTCGTGGATTATCTTCAGTCAGTTTCAGTCCAGCGTTGGAGTATAAGATGTGGAGGGTCTTCAGTCAGAGTTCTCCGAGAACTGTCAGCTTCGCTTCTGACTCATGTTACTCATTTGGGAGGCTTGTCTTGCCACATCTTCTGTGACAATTTTTTACAAGCCACTTGTTCAGCAGTTCAGTTGTGCTGGAAATATTTTCAGAGGTTTAGACTTCTTATCAAAAGGAACATCAGCTTCACTCTGCAAATCCATGGCTGCTTTTCCCTTCACCTCCGTGTCTTTGCACATAAAAACCAAGGTAAAAATAGTGTTTGCATGAGACCCATCCTTATAGCACAATTTTATTTTCCTTATTTATATTCAAACAATTAAATGTGCTTCTTTCCTTGTAAATGCTTTTCCTCCATTTGTTTTTATAAGCGCCATCTTAGAATTGATATGTTATTACTGATTGAAAAATACATGAATCTCTCAGTTGAGTAAGAAACTTCAAAGAAAGTGGGTGGTGGTGGGAACCATCAGATGGAGAACAAAGCTGAGAGAGACACATTTTGCTGCATACTTTTCTGGGAATTTTTATTTTAAGAACTATGTGAAAATATTGCATATTCAAAAATTAAAAAGAAAAAGAAACCAAGACATGCAATAATTTAAAAACACTTTTATTTGAGCTCTTAAAATGGCATAACAATAAACTACCTAAATTAGAAATACTGAGTTTTGACGTTCGACACGGGATAACACTGGAGATAAATGAACCTTCCATGGACTCAGGCTTCAGAAACGTTCTCTGGGTTCAGACTTGGAAATGATGTCTTTTCATGTCTAGAAGAGAGTTGTTTTCAAGTCAGTCCTTTGAGATGCTTTCCCTTCAGTTATCACTCTGGTGGGGCCTTTCCTCTTTACCTCCCAGGGGACCTCTCCAGCCCTCTCCTGCATTCCTCACCCCTGTGTTCCCTGGCCCCTGCTCTCCTGTCCTCGCCCCAAGCCCTACACCCCAAGCCCTACATCCTACCTCAGTCCAGTCATTCTTGGCATGATTCCTCTAGAGCACCGGCTGCTCGAACACCTCCGGTGGCTCTTCGCTCCTCTAATTTCCCTAGGCCGCGGTTTCTTAACCCCAGCACTACTGATATTTGGGGCTGGATCATCCTTGGTTGCAGGAGGCTGTCCTGTGCACTGCAGAGTGCTGAGCAGCAAACCTGACCTCTACCCGCTAAATTCCCATAGTGCTGCCCAGTGTGACAGCCAAAAATGCCCCCAGGCATTCACAAATGCTTTCTTGGGAGGCCCGACCACCCCTGGTGGAGAGCCACCGATTTAACCCTATCCTGTTTATTAATCTCAGTCTCTCACTGCTGTTTCTTTGCTTTTCTATGACTATGTGATGTGCACTCCAAACGTGGTCCAGATGGTTCCTTCCTCCGTCTTAGAAAGTTCGCTTCTTTTCCTGTCACATATGTGTAAATGCCCTTCATTTCTATTTTCTTCTAATTAAATAGTAGCCCTGATTTTATAAAAAATAGTTTATGGCCCTTAGATAGAAATGCAGTTCTTTCATCCTTAGCAATGAATTCATGCATTTAAAAATAGTTTATTTTCCTTTACAAAATTCAATAAATCTGTCTCCTCAGTTAATAATTCAGGCTGATGACTCAGTTTCTACATTATGCTTACTTTTAAAAAATATTTTTTTTTTTTTTGCAGATGATTCTTGCATACACCAGTAAACTCTTTTTTTGGTAACCAGAGTAACCTCAGAGGAATCAAAATGATTATTCATCAGAATTTTTCTGTCTGTTTTTATATATTACCCTATCTGCATTACAATTTTTTGAAATTTGACTTAAGAGTCAAACATACTACCCAGCCTTTTCTCTAAGATTATTTTATATAATTGCAATAGGACTCTGTACTGAAGATTAAATGGATTTAAAATCCTGTGTACCAGATGCTTTCTTCTGGGATACACTAGTTTTCCTCTATATTTAGAGTGCTTACCTTATGGCTTCTTTCTCTCCATTTTCAAATAAGTCCTAAGCAAACAAACAAAAATAACATCTCTTATCTCACATTTTATCTTCTCACCTTCCCTGCACCACCAACCTTTAAAAAGGCAGTCTGGCCCTGGCTGGTGTGGCTCAGTGGATTGAGTGCTGGTCTGCAAACCAAAAGGTCACCGGTTCGATTCCCAGTCAGGGCACATGCCTGGGTTGCAGGACAGGTCCCCAGCCGCGGGTGTGCAAAAGGCCACTGCACATTGATATTTCTCTCCCTCTCTTTCTCCCTCCTTTCCCCTCTGTCTAAAAATAAATAAATAACATCTTTTTGTTTAAAAAAGATTCTGTGTGTTGACAAAGCTCCTGGCATACCTCGTGGTAGCCTGGCAAAGCTGCATGTGTCCCCTCAGAGATGAAGGGGAACGTGACTAAGAGGCTGTTGAAATAGGCACTTCAGAACAGAATGTATTAGCCAAATCTGTAACAGCAATGTACTTACCAGTTGTTGGTTAGGTGGAGTTAGTAATTTTAATAAAATCGGGTATTGGGTCTGGGGCCTTAATGGATGAAACCACAGCATTAAGATTGTAGTAATCCGCCATGAGGCCCCCTTATTTTTTCAGGTTTAAGAACAGATAAGATCAGTTAAATACAAAGGGAATGAGAGAAATGATCCTTTCATTAATTCATTCTTGTATACAAGGCCCAAATCGGGAAAGTGAGGTTCAGAAGGCTCATTCTCCTATTGCCTTAAAGTGAGTCCTGCCTGGACTGGCCTCTGGTCCCTGGAGGTTAGCCGACTAGCACCACTTGTTTGGAGTATGGCCACAGAGAGACTGGGTGCGCACCAGGAGGCCACAGCTGCTCTGGGATGCTTTGGACCCACTTAGTAAACCAACAGCAGACCCTCAAGAAAAGGCAGGACTCTTCAGTCACTCATTGCCTTAAAGGAGAGAAGGCCGCCGGGTGGGCCCAAAGGAGTCACACGTAGGGACAGGGTAGCAACAAGCTGCAGCAGCAGAGGGCAGCTCACCTGTGTCGGGTGGGGTTAGTTAGGTTTTGTGGCTCCCGGTGGATTGGCTAATTTGAGTAATTTGGGAGGCTCTAGGATATTGGGGCCCTGTCTGGTTGTCTGGTATCTGACCCTGGGGCAATTAGGGTAGGTGTTCAGTGGCCCAGAGTGTGAGCTCCAATAAGGGAAGTGGTTGGGGTGTAGACTAATCAGCTGGTCAAGAAGGGGAACTGACCACCACTAGCCAGGGCCTCAAAATTGGGTGAAGACAGCCTTGGGAAAGCGAAGCACACAAAACCAACACTGTATTAATTAAACCCGTAGAAAAGGCCAGTTGCTGGGCCCTCCCTCAGGCCTCCTGAACTGACTTCCTTGGGCAGGAGTCTGGGAATCTGTGGACCTAACTCACAGTAAGGTTTCAACTTATTCAAGTTGGGGTCTGGGGTTGGCCTGTTTGGGTTGCAGGTTACATCTGCCAGTTCGAGCCCCGGATTCATTACTGCACCTCTTTAGGTCCCAACTTCCTCCCTGTAACATCAGATATAATGATCGGGCTAACTTCCCTGGGGTGGTTTTGAGTAATAAGTGAAATAATATACTTAGAGTGATCGCCACATAGCAAGTGAATATGTGAACCTTAAAGGTATGTGAGCTTTAAAAATTCTTTGATAAAAGCAGAGGCTTTATAGGCAGCCTTTGCTTTTTAAAATATTCAATATTTTAAAACGATTAATTTAAAAGGGTTGTGATAGTTGCATCTGATTTACACAAATACTAACACAGGAGCCAATCAAGTATATTTGTCAAGAATTTTTAATCAGGATAGCTATGAGGAAATCCGCTCCCTCCATTCCAGTTCATCTTGATTTGAAATGAATCGTTTTTAATTTTTGGAGCACGTGTGTCTTCCTAAAGTCTTTAAAACTGTGTTGATAGTAGATGTTGCACAGCGAGAAAAAAGGCTTCCTTAAAAGCCTGCAGCCTTTGTTGCAGCAGGAGAGAATTGATTGCTACCAGCTTGCAACTTCAGAAGTTGGAAAGACCCTATTGGCATTTCCAAAATCTATTTTTCCCTTTCACCTTAGGGCCACAGTGAAAGCGAAATTGTCCAGTAATGTGATGTTAGTGGCCTGAAAGAAAATTCGAAATAGCCTTTTTCCATTTATAAGAAAATTATATTCCCTTCTTGAAGAACGAAACCTATCTGACTGTTGAAGGGGATCTGATATTTTTCAAAATTAATTTTAAAATAATAAGATTTATACTTTTTGTTCTGTTATCAAAGGGTTTAGCAGACTTCCATCTGTTTTATGAACTTTAAATTACAATTTCAGTTTGTTAGAATAGAATTGTTCATGCAAACCATTGTAGTTTTAATGCACTAATTTTACAGGAGTCCTTGCTGAATAAAATACCTGCATTCCTTCCTATCTCATTGGCTAAATGATAAAGATTTTTTAATAAGAAATTCTTTACACCTGTTATGAAAAACAGAAGTGTCTAGCAGGTTATTTTACCCATTGAAATTACAAAAATGGGTAGCATTTGGCTTGCTAATTGTTTACTAACTTCAAATAGTTGATTAAAGTCACAAGAGACTTTTGTAACAACTTTCTTGTTGGTCATAGTTTATATAATCTAATAATTTATAGACCACATTCTTTTAAAGAAGACAAGTGCCTTTCTCATATCTTAACGAGTAAACCTGCCCGCACATTAGTGCACGTAAAGTTGTTCTCAGGGATCACATTCACTCTTGCGTTTTGTTTCGTTTTCGTTTTCACTGTTGAGTCTGTCACGCATCCAGCACAGTGCCGGGAGCATGGCTGGTGTGCAAGGAATGTGTTTTTTGCCCTGGCCAGGTGGCCCGTTTGGTTGGAGCGACATCCTGTGCACCGAAAGGTTGCAGGTTCGATCCCTGGTCAGGGCACATACCTAGGTTTCAGGTTCGATCCTCAGTTGAGGGGCGTATAGGAGGCAATCCATCCACCTTTTTTTCTTTCTCTCCCCCTCCTTACCTCATCCTTCCCTCCCTCCCCCTCTCTTTCCCTCTCTCTGGAAAAAAAAATGTTTGCTGTACAGTTTATCTGGTCATCCAGGCGTTTATCATCCTTTATCACTATTTAGTGCCTTTAGGTGCCTCGCTCATACAGGTCAGTGATCACAGTAGAATACCAACAGTATAGTTAGCACTTACTTTGCGCTCACTGTGTAGCCGAAGTGCTTTCCACAGCTATTATTTCATGTGTTCCTCAGAACACTCTTACAATAAAAATAATATCTTTTTCTATCTTTCTTTTTTTTCTTTTATAAAAGAGAAGGGTGAAGAATTAGGGAAATTAAATAACTTGTCTAGGGCCTCACGACTCCTCAATGGAAGGTAAAATTCAAGCCCCAGACCCTTTAATGCCCAAGTCCCTTCC
This sequence comes from Desmodus rotundus, assembly GCF_022682495.2. Taxonomy (NCBI): domain Eukaryota; kingdom Metazoa; phylum Chordata; class Mammalia; order Chiroptera; family Phyllostomidae; genus Desmodus; species Desmodus rotundus. The sequence goes on from NC_071396.1 coordinate 43,409,462, forward strand.
TTAACCACCTGCCAAACGGCTTCCCTATGTGGGGAAAGCATCCTGCTTTCCAGGGGCCGCCTCCAAGAGGAAACGTTTGCCCCTTCTCACTCTCCATGTTGAAAGCCTTTCTTCGTTAGGGCCTGTGGTGTGAGTGGGCTTGTCTGCACAGCTCAAGAGAATTATGAAGCACGCCACATGTGTAATGTTAAATGTTTTAATAACAACATCTTTAAATAGTATGAAGAAACAGGCAAAATAAGCTTTAATAATATGTTTTAACTGACCTAATGTGTGTACAGGACTCTTTGAGCACGTGTACCTAGCCACATTCATGCACCCAGCAGCCACACGTGGCTGGCGACGACTGTGTTGGAAGATGCTGCCTAACCTTCTTCAAATTATACTCTCCAAGGGACTGTTGGTATAACGTAAATCGCCTTATGACAGAGATTAGAGTGTTAAAACTGACCACGACATTTAAGATCACAACTATGTTTAATAACTATCCATTATTTGTCAAAAAGAACCTTTTGATAGGTATTTTACTATCAATTCCATTAAGGAAGATAGGAAATCACCTATCCAAATAAATGCTGATAGCAGAGGCTGAAAATCAGAATGGCATCTTGGGACAAGAGGGGCCATCTGTGAAAGCTCACCATATTCTTAAGCATCTTCAGGTTATATTGCATTGGGTCCTGCACAGGACGGCGGGAGGCGTCATTGTCATCGGGGGTTACACCCAGGGCACCACATTTCAACATTCACAACTCAGAGCTTTCTTGTTCGGTGATCTTCAGAGATGACTTTTTTGTGCAATTAGCACAGTCAGTGTTAGGGGCAAAAGTAATCATAGGAGGCAGTTTTCAGAGAATGTTTTATGTGGAAAGTAGCAGCTTGATCATTTCTATGACAGTAATATCACAAAAACATGTATTTTTATTATTTTTATTTCTTTATTGTTATTTGATTACAGTTGTCCCATTTTTCCCCCTTTGCCCCCCTCCAACCAGCCCACCCCACCCTGCTGCCACAGTTAATCTTACATATTTTTAAAAGTAAAGAAAATTCTGATGGTTTCACCATCTTAATTTATCCTTTTATGTGGCATGTATTAACCCCTTCCAAATGCCAGCTCTAACGTCACCAAAGCTTTTAGTGAAATGTCACATAAAATTTTATATTTTTAAATTATTAAAGACTCCTTTAATTTCAGGGTTCTAAATAGCATTTATTGTCATGATCTATTCTTGGTTGTGACCAATTAAAACTAAATCACATTGTGTGGGGTCAATACATAGCCCTTCCCCTTACCATGACTGAGGGCTAGTCAGAGGGTCTCTGGCCAGAAGGAATGAGTATTGTGGTGGAAATGGATTGCAACTCCTTCTTCATCTCCTTTTGGGAGCGGCTTCTTGCCCCGAGACTGCTTTTCCACCTGCACGTGCACACTGCTGTAATGTAGCTCCGGCCACACGTAGGTCTGTGCACCCTGGGCCCGTGCTGCCTTTGTCTGGGACCCCTGACAATGAGCCTCAGACTGGAGGAGGTGCGGTCTCTCGCACACCAACCCACCGTGGGTCCGTGCACTCCCGTGTAACGTGAGTAACAAACGGCGTGTCCCTGTCCCCTAGTCTTCCGGGTGTTTTTTTCAGAATATCAGGACCACTGAAGCAGCTCCCTGGTTTGGAGCTCCTGTGCTACACACCGAATATATTGACTACATTCTGTTTACTTTTTATGCCAGTTTGTATGTTTTCTATACCCCTCCCCTCTCCCCTTAATCTCTAAGAGTCAGTAATCAGTTATTTGTCTTTATATGGCATAAATAAAGGGAAAATGTGTGTGGAGCTCATGAATATCCAAAATGTTAACATGAAGACATATTTTCCTGCGTTCATATATTATAAGTTTGGAATATAAGGAGATAATATGAAAGGGAATTTTTTAAAAAAGAAAAACATCTGATTTATGAATGTTATTTTTTAAACTTTAGGACATTTACTCTCTAACCCTGGAATTCCTCAACTTTTCCTTACTTCTACTTTCTCCCACAGGATTATTTGTGAAATTAAGCACAACAATGCATGCAAAGTACCTTCATATTTCTGCTAATACAGCGTGTCCCAGACTGGTCTCCTCCTTCTTTCTTCTCCCTGCCCTTCCTCCTTCTTGGCCTTCTCTCCATCCTGTTCCTTTTAAAGCTCTCTTCTACTCGCCCCTCCACATGGCCAGATGACTTCATCTATTTTTAAGGCTCTCCAACAAAAATATATTTAAACATTGAAGTTGATTTTTGCATTCCCTATGACCCAAATTTTTAAGAGTTAAAATATTCTGAATTGAACTAGCAATGCAGCTATCCTTAGTAAATATACAATCAAAACAATATATATTGGGCATTTTGATAGTAGGTATCTAACTTAAAATTAATGATTTCTTGGAAACACCTCTCTTAAATATATGGATGGCATTCTTTTCTTTCTATAGGTATAAAAGTTGAGAAGCTTCATTCTCAGAGATATGTAAATGGAATGGAATCAATTTTATTAGTTCAAAGTCATTCAGTTCTTTTAACTTCTGAGTTATATGACCACAATCACACTGTGATCTCTCACAAGAAAAGTGAAAGATTCATGGTTGACAATTAATTACACTTCCCTCAGTTTTGTTGGAGACGAAGAATTGAAGCCACCTGGCCTGCGCAGTAGTTACTACTTTGTCATTAGAGTCATTTAATTTTTCAGTTTCTTGAAAGTTATCCAAATTTTTTTTACTAAGACTTATTTAATGATAATATTATTTGTTATGCTTTCACTGGGAGGCAGTTTATTTATGGAATGCAATTGGGAAAAATAATTTGATTTTTTTCCTTCATGAGCTAAGAGCTGAATTTTAATCCTTTAGACTATCTGGAAGGGCCTTACAAAAGCATGTCATACAGGCCAGCAATGTGGACACTTAGGCGTCATTGTCTTTAGCAAGATTTTTAATACAGTTTCATGGTGGAAAACCATTATGTTTATTAACACAGTTTGACAGAGTTAAAACATTATACCCATGTGCAAGAGGGAGGAATAAATCATAATGTAATGCAACAGATTTTTTAAAGTTAAGGACATTATGTCTTACATCGAATTGGGGAACATTTTTGTCCTACAAGTATGTATATAAATATCATTCCAATTTTTAAAGTGAAATTTAGTCTAACTTACTGAAGTTAGCAGCCAAAAAAGGAAACACTGGCCCCCTGGTAGATGAGGGCTTCAAGAGCCAGTTAATAATGTAATACATGTGTTATTTAAAATAAAGCCCACAGCACTCGGACTAAGCTAATCTATGTCTAATATGCATTTAATTTGAATGAGTGAGCAGGCAGCAAAGTGTTTGACAAGTAACAATGAGCAGGAATTTTTCATTTGAATGAAAAATAAGAAAGGATTTACTTTAATGAAACTATCTTGAATGAATCTGAATACATGTTCAAGAATATTTCAAGCCTCTTAAAAGTTTTTAATTTGAATATGTGACATTGATCTGTCAGAAATAGAATGAGGATTTTTAACGTTTTCATGCCTAATATTATGCATTTTCTTAATAAGACTTCAGAGAGGACCTGCTTCTCAGAGACTAGGTATTTGTTCTGCTTTTCACAAGTCTTGGAAAATCTCATTCCAAAATAGGTGGGCAAGGCACAGAGCCTCGCCATGGGTTTGTCACCAGGAGAAAATGAGCTTCTGCCGGCTCCCGTATTTCTTTCTCATTCTCTCTCTGGAGTGACATATTTTTAGGAAGTCCAGTAAGAGGAGCAGCAAAGTCTTTATATGATAATTGTCATCATTCTCTCTGCCCCACTACACCATACACTGAAATTTAGAACATCCCACACAGGCTATAATGCCCTGATTCTCCACTGTGGGAGCTGAAAAAAGGTGCTTTCTCGAGCACATCAGTTTTATGAAAACAGATTTAGTGAATTGAGGATTTCAAAGCAAATCCCTTAATATTTACCAGTTGTTTATATGCTTTTTAAGTCTAAATATTCTGCCAGCAACATGCAGATCGGGTTTACAGACAACTGTTCTAGCTGTGGTGTGTATTTATGGCTTGTGGGCATGGCTGTCTCTTTCCCACGGCTGTATGACTGCGTCCTTCTAGTTCACATTTCTTCTCTCTGTGGAGCTCTCACCCTGAGCAAGAGGGCTGGGAGTGTTAGCCAGTTTCATCTTCCTCAGTGTTCCCAATTGCTATGCTAGTATCATTTGTGTATACGTCTCTAAGTTAGGTTCCGGACCCATTCCACTGGCGGGGTCAGGGGAGTGTTCTCCACACACAGCACCAAGCTATTCTCTAGACACCAGGTGGGTGTCCTACAATTCGAGTCACTTCTGACACTATGGGGAGATAGCATCAGACTGCACAAGTTGAGTGCTCAGTCCTGCAAACCATTCAACACTGCCCTCTCCCCCCACCCCCTGAAGCCCAGGCCCAAGCTCAGGTTGTTACGTGTACTCTGATTGACAGGCTATAGATTGGAGGTTCCTATGACCCTATACCTGTATTTCAGATGCCATTCACAAGTCTAGGTTGTTACCTGTACTTCTGACCAACCAGCTATAAATCAGAGGTTCCTATGACCCCACTGAACCTTCCTTGGGTTCAAGCAATTTGCTAGAGTGCTCATAGGACTCAGAGAAGCATTTTACTATGGAAGCGATGCACAGGCCAGGCATGTGGGTGGGGCACAGAGCTTCCATGCCCTCTCCGAGCACCCACTTCCTCTCCTTTCCACATGTTCAGCATCTTAGAAGCTTCTGAACCTGTCCTTTTGGGGGGTTTTAAGAAGATTTTATTTATTTATTTTGAGAGAGAGGGGGAGGGAGGGAGAAAGAGAGGGAGAGAAACGTCAATGTGTGGTTGCCTCTTGTGCCCCGCAACTGGGGATCTGGCCCACAACCCAGGCATGTGCCCTGACTGGGAATCAAACTTGTGACGCTTTGGTTCACAGGCCAATGCTCAATCCACTGAGCAACTCCAGCCAGGGCCATCCTTTTGAGTTTCTATGGAGACCTCATTACACAGACATGATTGATTAAATTGTTGCCCAATGACAATTGATTTAATGTCCAGCTCCACACCTCTCCTTAAGGTGCGGGAAGAGAAGTTGGGACTGAAAGTTCCAACCCTCTAATCATGTGGTTGGCTCCACTGACAACCAGCCCCCGTCCATAGGTGCAGTTCAAAAGTCACACAAAAGGCACTTTTATGGCTCCCATCACTTACAAAACCCAAGGGTTTTAGGAGCTCTGAGCCAGGAACCATGGAAGAAGACCCAATACAAATTTCTTACTATAAATCGCAGTATCACAGTCTTTCTCCTCCATTAAATTTAGAAATTTTCTGTTTGGGAGGCTCACACATATTCCCATCCCCAACATTTTGCACAGTCCCTGTCTTAATATTGACGTTCGGTGCATTAATTGTGGCTGCAGGAAAGGTCATGGCCGCTGACATAGCCCTGAGAGCGACCCACTTAAGTCTGCATTAATGACAAGAGTCTCCTTCAAACCATTCTAACGTGCGGTTGCCCACCCTCTGCCTGGTGGTGTTCAGGTGTCGTGATGTTGCTACTTGTGCCAGTCAGTAGTTGCTGCTTTTGTTTAGGACCCAAGCGTATCGGTGCAACTGCAACGGCGTGTCTGGGTTCTCCCATCTGGAGAAACAAGGTGTATGAACCAGTACTTTTCCATGGTGCTTGTACTTTCTCCTATCTTTTTAAAAAGACAATTACTTCAAGTTAAATCATCCTTACTTCTTTCAAATATTCCAAATACGACATGATTATCAAACACTGAATTCTGGACAACTGCTTCTATCTTTTTTCAAATAGCCCTTTGCCATGTGACACAGATGTTGAAAATATCACTTTAGATATGAAGTGATCAGCCTGAGACATTGGTTCCGTGGCCTCTCTGTAATTTTGATTTACTAATTCTATTATATGACCAAATAACAAATGTTAAACGAATGTTACTTATTGCTTGAAATGCTATCACATCTTAACGATATTATCTATACCTGTTCTGATATTCTTTAAATTAAAATGTTGGTGCCTTTTGAGAACCAAACTCTCCTTTCATTCACGACCCGTGGTAATTATTGATCATTTTTCTCTTCCTACAGTTTTGCCTCTTTCAGGCTGGCAGGGCGTCTTCCTTAGCATACTGCTTTTGAAAGTCTTCCACCTTGTTTGCTGCACCAGGAGTTTGTATCTTCCTTTGTTGAGTAGCATTCTGTTGTTTGACTGTTCTGTGGTTAATTTATTAATTTCGCAGCCAAAGGAAATTATGAGTAAAGCTGTTATAACCATCTACACGTAGGTTTTTCTGTGAGCATAAATTTCACTTCACTTGGATAAACCCTAGGAATAGGATTGATGGATTGTGTGTAGATATTCAATTTTATAAAAGATGCCAAGCTTGTTTTTCTCTAATGCATTCCTATCAGCAACGGTTGAGAATTCTGGTTTTCAGTGAATAAATTCCAGTAGTACGTCAGCCGCCCAGCAATTGGTATTGTCAGGTTTTTATTTTATTATGTCATTAAAGTCATTTTAATACATGGCTAGTGGTATCTCACTGATTTTAATTCATATTTTCTTAATGTTTAATTAATACTGTGCAGTATCTTTTTCTAGTGCTTGCCATCGTGTATCTTTTTTCTGCTCACATCTCTATTTATTGAGTTGTTTGTTTTCCTATGAAGTTTTGAAAATCCTTTGCATATTTTTGAGGATACAGTTACTTTTTAAAAATATGTGCTTTGCAAATATTTTCTCAGGTTCTGCGGCTTATATACACTTCTTGATCTTATCATTCCAAGTGGTAAAGTTTTTAAATTCACATAAGTCCATTTTATAATTTATTACATGTTTTCTTTAATTGGTTGTGTTTTTGGTGTCACACCTAAAAACATTTTTTTCCTTCATTTTCTCTAGAGGCTATACAGTTCAATTTTAAATTTAGGTTTATGATTCATTGATGGAGGTTCATTGTTTTTGCATGTGAATGTCCAATGCCCAGCTGTTAAAAACTAGTTTTACCCACTAATTGCCTCGGTCAATAACTGGCCTTTGTCAAAAACTGATTGACCACATACGTGTGGGGTTTATTTCGCACTTGTTATTCTCTTACATTTATCTATGTGTCCCTTTTTTTTTGCCAAGATCAAACTGTATTAATTATTATATTACAGCTTTAGGGTAAGTATTGATACCTGTTGGTGTTGCTCTTCCACCTGTATTCTTTATCAATATTGTTTTTGGCTATTTTGGATCATTTTAAATATTAATTTTAGTATCCATTTCTCAGAAAAGTTGCTGGGAATTTTTGTTGTGATTGCATTGCGTCTGTAGATCAGTTTGGGAAGAACTGATATGATTATGATTATGATTATGATACTGAGTCTTCTATGCAGAACACAGGCCATCACATGCTTAGGTATTTTTTGCTTTCTCACATCAGTGTTTTTCAATAAACAGCATCCATATTTTACAAAGGATTTGCTAGAAAAATGCCTAAGTATTTCACATTTTTCTATGCTAGTGTAAAAGTATTTTTTTTAGTTTTTAATTTCCAGTTGTTCATTGCTAGTACATTAAAAAATACAGTTGATTTTGTATGTTGACTGTGTTTTACTACCTTGCTGAAATTACTAATCAATTCTAATAGCTTTTTTGTAGACTTATTGGGATGATCTACATAGAATCATATTATCTATTGATAGAGGCGGTTTTATTTCTGCCTTTTATTTCTTTTCCATCCCTCCTTGTATTGACTAGGCCTTTGGGTAACATGTTGAATAGGAAGGATATGTATGGGGAAGATACAGGATCACTACTGAAACATCAATATAGAAGCAACAAGCAATTAGAAATTTTTATTATAACCTAACTTGCAATAGCTTTAATGCCCCAATCCTATATTACTATTTTGGCAATTTTTCCCCTCTATTTCTGGTCTTCTTTTTTTAGGTCTGTTATTCATCTATGAGTCTTCATAGCTTGGTTTTTGTTTTTTGTTTTTTTGGTTTTTTTAAGATTTTATCCACTTATCTTCAGAGGGAGGGGAAGGAGGGAGAAAGAGAGAGAAACATCCACGTGTGAGAGAAACATCGCTCAGCTGCCTCTCACACGCACCCCAACTAGGGACCAGGCCCACAACCCAGGCCTGTGCCCTGGCCTGGGACCAACTGGTGACGTTTCGTTGCATGGGGCGGTGCCCAACCAACCGAGCCACACTGGTCAGGATAGTTTGATTCTTTGTCTCTTTGTTTTTCACACATAGTCTACCTTTTATTGCTTTCGTTTTGTTTTATTTCAATATCTACATACTTTTTTACTAATAGGCTTTAAACTTTCTATTCCGTCTTTACTTTGACAATCCTATTTTTAACATTCACTAGATTTATGTTTTACGACTATTCTGTTTTTCTCCTTTCCATTCTTCCCCCCCCCCCCCATCTATGTTTTCTTTGGGGACTTTTTTCTCCTTGTCTTGGGCTTTTTCATTTGTGGAACTTTCTTTTATTCTTTATTGTTCCTGCATAAGAATATGTCAGTGGAAACTCTGACCAGGAACTCAGTGTAGGTGGGTAAAGTAACATCGTCCACTTGACGTGAAACCCTTTAACACCAGACTATGGAGGGGTTTGCTCTTGAGCTTCAGCGCCCCCTCTAGCTGCCCCAGATTTCTCCTTCAGACAGCACCGATCCCTTCATTTAATGAATACTTATTAATTACCTTGTGTATGAGAACCACTGTACTAGGCCCACGGGGGCACAAAACTAAGCAGACATATATCCTACTTGACATGCATGCATTCACGTAAACACAGACACTGACACTACAGTCATCCAGGAGCATGTAATGTTCTAAGACTACAGTGGGGAGAGCATCTCTAGCTGGGAGGGCAGAAAAGAACATAGAGCGTCCAGACTGGGTTTTGTTGATGACTAAGAATGTATGTGTATGTGTGTACACACACCCCCCCCCCCTACACACATACATATGTATATAACCTGGTGCATTTTATTTTTCTGTTCCAACACAGGCTCAATTTTAGATAACCTTTGACTGCAGGCTGTTTTTAAACAAGTGCCTAATCCATTTTGTGTGCCTATCAAACTTGTTTATTCCTTCTATCGCCTTCCTGTAATACTTGCTCTTCACAAAGGCCAGACAGAGACCTCGGAAAATGCAGCAAAAAGTTTTTGAAGCAAATCACGACCATTTGAGTTTGAAATCAATAAACACCAAAGGCATCAACCCAGCTCATTCATTTCCATTCAATACAGGGAAATGTAGCCACTCATCTTAACCTTTTCTACAAAGAAGAGACAATTGGAATATTACCCCAACAATGTTTATGTTTGAATAACATTGAATTGCTTCTGTGGGGAAAACAGCCTGTCAGCGCGCTGGCAAGGGCAAGCCCTCTGTGGACGGAACGTCAGGGCCCTGCTTGCGGTGACGTCACTGAGCGCGGCAGCTGAAGTGAATTTGGTAAAAGGAAAATAATGACAGGCTGGTCAAAGAGGCTTTGTTCTGTGTGTCTAAAGGGCTTTTAAGAACACTGGACAATTATAGCTTTTTAAATAATGTGTGTTATCAAATACATTTAAAACTATCCAGAAATATTATTAGAATGTTAGTTACTGCTCGAATCCGGCAGAGGACTGCAGGACAGACCTTTTATACAGTTGTTGACCTTGTCTTCTGCTATTTATGTGCACATTTAGGGCCGAAAAGCTTTCAAGCTTTATCAAACATGTTCAGATTTATTGATGTCAAAAGTTAAACAAAATGGAGAAATGATTAAGAAGTATAAAAGGGCAACCTTGAAAAACAGATACTTGCGAAGTAACTCATGTGCAAGAAAGCAGAAGTAATAGTCTTTCAACACACTTTGCTTTGTTCGGATCATATTTAAATCGCAGGCCTTGCCTTTACATCATTCCAAGAGGAAAAGGCAAAGGGATTGTCATTCACTCTACTCTCCTTTTTCTGAAAACACTCACCCCTCCCTTCAAACCGGAGGTCCATCTCTGCTGTCGAGCCAATTCACTGAGTCAGTAGGCATCCACCCATAATCTAGGCTAACATAACTATATGCTCCCTCCAGGAAATTTAGTATTAGGACACCAAGACTAGTCCATTTGTTAGAAATGTGAGAGAAAACAGTGTCTGAGTCAATCATGCTGGTCCATAAGCAAGAGGGCCAGAGAAATCGGCTCTTCAGAGCAAAAGGAGATGGAATCCAACCCACTGAGAGAAGTGGAGGCGAAGCCAATCCTGGGAGTGAATGGAAAAGACACGCAGGGACCACACGTGGCTCTATTCCTGGTGGTTTTGACTCCTTGTTACAGTTGACTGGGAACGTATCTTCCCTTCCTTTGGAGTCCCCGATATATCCCTGTAACTTTCTAAAACCGTCTCCCTTTAGAAAAATCAGTGTTGGCCATTCCTGGAGGATGCTTAATAGTGTTGCATATGAAACACCATGATACTGTAAAAATGAGAAATCTATTTTCAGTTCAAACTACAAGATCCATCCCTCCCAGCTACACAGACGAAACACATTCGTTGTAACAAAGATTGCTTATAAATAAAACACTGAGGCCAGAGAGCCAGAGCTGAAACATGGTATAGTCATTTCTGAATTAAACAAGTAAACCTTTAGTTCTACAAATCTGACCCTAGCAAATCCTAAGGATTATCTGATATGGCAATAATGACCATGAAGAATACAGTACCTATTTCGCAAGTCTAGAGTCTTTCTAGATCAAGGTCAGTGTAAAACCCCCTATAACTTCCTACGAAAGCATCCAGAGACTATTCACCTAGCCATTTCAATTAAGAATTGGCATTGCTGCCTTGGTGTAGAATGCCAGGATGCTGCTATCAGAATCCATTAGGTGTCGTTGTAACTTGGGTTCATTAGCATGTATAATAAACTGTATATAGGTCTTCTTACATCAATGGATTTTATGTATCTAATTAAGTCTTCACAGAGCCTTAAATCAATGTAAACTTTTAAAGGAATACTAACAATTCTAGTCCTGGCCAGGTGGCTCAGTTGCTTGGAGTATCATCCCATACACCAAAAAAAGGTTGTGGGTTTGATTTCTGGTCAGGACACATACGGGAGGCAACTGGTCAATGTTTCTCTCCCCACCTCCCCACCCCACTTTCTCTTTCTCTAAAAAAACCAGTAAACATCCTTGGGGAAGGATAAAAAATGTACTAACAATTTTGGCGACCAATTCCAGTGTGTGATGGGGTTTTCCCCATACCACCAAGCAATTCTCCAACACCATCCGGGTGCTCTGCAATCCGTCTCAATTCCAACACTCTCCCACAGGCTGAAGGCTCTGCCCTGTAAGGCTGCCCCCTGCACCTTCAGACCATAATCACAAGTCCAAGCTGTTACCTGTGCTTCTGACCGACTGGCTATGGATTTGAGATTCCATTAATCTTCTCCTTGGGTACAATTAATTTGCTAGAGTGCTCATAAACATTTTACTCATTAGATTACCAGTTTATCTTAAAAGGATATAACTCAGGAATGGCCAGATGGAAGCAACGCATAAGGCAAGGTATGTAGGGAGGGGCACTGAGTTTGCATGTCCTCCAAGGGTGCCGCTCTCCATCCCATTGCCAAATGTTCACCAATCTACGTGCTTCTGAGCTGGTCCTTTGGGTTTTTATGGAGGCTTCACTACATAGACACGACTGACTAAATCATTGCCCATTGGCATTGGATTCAACCTGTAGCCTCTCCTTCTTGAGGTGCAGGGGTGGGGTAAGGTGGGGGGTGGTGCTGAAAGTTCCAGCCCTCTGGTCACATGGTTGGTACTCCTGGCAACCAGTCCCCATCCAGTAGGTTACCTGCCTGCTTTCCAAAAGTCGCCTTGTTACCATAACAGAAGATACATTTATGGCTGAAATTTCCTGGAGGAAATTTCAAGGGTTTTAGGAACTTTGTGCCAGAAAGGGAGAAGACCAAATACATCCTTCTTTTCAGATAACACAATATTACAAAAAAATGCTGTTAAGAAAACAAAGTTCAACAGAGTAAATGCGAAGAGTAAATGCGAATTTAATGGGCTTTATTAAGTGATTCACCCATAAGGCGGCATCCCATCTAGCAACTGCAAGCATTCTCAGAAAGGGTGTAGAAAATGGAAGGTTTTTATTGGAAGAAGGGTGAGGCAAGGGAGTTATTAAAGCAAAAGATTATTTCGGGGCCAGGACATCTTCTTTTGGGGGGCAGGAAGAAACAGGGAAGGGTTTTTTATGCAGATTGCCTCTTTTTTTTTCCCCCCCTGTGGGGAATGGAGAGGACCTACCTGACAGATTACCTCATTGGTGTTGACTGGAAAATTCCAGACTGGACCATTGAGATGCTTCCAGGAGCAATTGAAACTAAGTAATAAATCTAGGTTTGGTATTGGTGGTGGAAATAGGATTCTTAAACAGTGTCCTAGGGAATGCATTTCAGGGATACACACATAGGAGGATGAGGTGTAGTGGCAGATTTATCGGAGTGAAAACACAGCTCTACCCTCAGGTGCCCGAGTCCCGCCCACGCCCAGCAGGCTCAGCCCCATCTCATGAGGGAGAAGTCCAGCCCAGGAGGAGGGTCAGGACCCAGAGTGGCCATACCACTAGCCTGGCATCCGAGGCTGTAGAAGTCCAGCACATCTCTGTTCTGTCCAGGGGCGGAGGGGCTGCTATGGAGAGAGAACATGGGGATGCCTCAGGCCTTTGTTAAGCTTTGATTATATTTCCCTGGGCTTGGGGGAGAGCAGGCCTTCTTTCAAACTAACCAGTCTTCTACCTAATCCTTCATGGGCTTGTGCTGGCTCTCTGCTACCCAACCCCTTTCCTGGATCTTCCAGGCTTCATGCCCCTTATCCTAGCTGATCCTTTTCCCAGGTTTTCCCAGGTTAGACTCCTTCCCTTTGTCGTCGCCATTTGGGCTCCTGCTGCACTGCCTCATCATCTGGCTTCTACTGCACGTGGCTCAGCAGAGGAATTGCCCCTTCACTGGTTCTCCCTCCCACAGCAATCTATGGGAAGGGCCGGTTGTTTCCTGCGGAGATTGCAAAGCTGGTCTTTCCTGTCTACTTGGATGTCTGGAGTGACTGTGAAGCTGCCCCTTCCTAGGTTACCTGGTTAATGTCTGGTTCCATTTGCTCTCTTCCTTTATTAATAACTAGCTAACTAGCTAACTTCTGTAACAGTGCCGTGGGCTTTCAGCCTGAATGAAGCCATTTTGGGCCTATGGTTTTCTCTTTAACACTCTCTTGGTTGGCTGGGCCTTATCTGTAGCAGATTCTACATGTGGTTTGTAAGAGTGGATCTATTCATATAAGGAACATCCTTGTGGGCCTCTGGTTCTGTCTAGTGTGAGACTGGTGAAAACTATAAAAAATTGGGTTAAGCCAATGGGGCATAAGGAGAGTTTAATTACATTTAAAAAGGCATTTCTAAGACCATTTAATTTGGAGATGCTAACTGCGTCCGCAGGCACTTCTCCCATTGAGAACCAGCCCTGGAAAGAATTCTATTGAGGTGGCTCACTTTTATTCGGTTGAAGTTACTTGCCCATAATGTTAGCCCCATTTCATCCATCATCTTGATGAAACATGTTACACAGCTCAGGAATATTTAACCTCACTAAACTGTGGCAGATTTGATGTGGCTATGTTAATAATGATATATATATGAAAGATTATTATATGAGAGAGAGAGAGGGGCTGTTTTGTTCAATTTTCTGAAAAAAATGTTTGGTAGTATAAAAGGGTTGGGGAGTATCAATGGCTTCAAAATCACTGATTCAGAAAGTCAGAGACCTGAGAACCTGTACAGGGTTGTCTCATTACATTTAAATAACAAAGTCTCAGGGAGAAGGTATTAAAGTGGTTTAAATCCTCTTATAAATAATCACCAATTGACCCAAGAATTCACACTATCCTGGAGCGATTCCTAACTCATAGCTTTAACTTCTCAACTATTCACTACTCAAAAGGTTTGTGAACTTCAAACTCTGACATTTACTTTTCTTTCTAAACCAAATTTCGTTGCCATAGGTGCCCTGCGACAGCACTGGATAACAACCAGGAAGTGTGATAGGGACAAGTATCCATTTAGTTCCTAACTCGCTCTAGGCTGCAGCAAAGGCCCAGAATTTTAGAATGGACTTTGCAAGGAGAATTCAGACTTCAGCTCTCAGGGTTTGACAGCGAATGAACAGGAGTTGATAGTAAATAACATTTCTTGACTTTAGATTACTATTAATGTTACAGAACCCTAGCCTATGCAGTTCTGAAACAGTTGGGGGGTCAAATCGTCTGCTGCCAAGAAGCGTAACTCCCAATGCCAGAGTTTAGTGAAAAGGAAAGGACTTGTTTGTTTAAAAGTTATACAGATTAAGAATAATGGCAGAAATCTACCTTTAAAACACCCACAAACACACAGTCCTGCCCCCCTTTTGCCAAACCAGGCCAGTTTCAGAATATGCCAGAGTTACCATCTTTTAGAGAAATAGAAGTCCATGGCTCAAGCACTCCTGGTCACAGCTCAGCACTGTGGCATCTCCCATTAATCCATGCTTGGCTGGACAGGTTCTCCCATAATTCCATCAGCTGTGCCACTGTGTTCCCCAGCTCTTAATCCCCACCTCCTTCCCCACCAGACCTCGTGGTGGGCTGGTGGGGGCCCTTCTTGGCAGCCCCCCTACTCCTTGCCAAACTCCATGGCAGAGACACATCTCATGGCTGCCATGTGTAGTTTAAATTCTGACTTGGAGCTTCTGGCGCGACCCCATTTCTGACTTCTCCTGCAGTGGGTTACATCTGCCAGTTGTTTGTGTGGTTCACATTCTCTCCTCTGCCATTATCGGTTTGGGCAGGTTAGGCCCGCTGACGCAGGACAAACCACCTGCCTGCCCTCGTGCAGGTGATGTAGCAGGGGCCTCAACCGCCTCACTGCATTGCCTCGGCGCTGTAAGCTGTGCCCTGCTACATCGCAGTCAAAATGACGCCCATCTTCCTGGCCCCCGGCACAACTTTTTAACATAACCATTGAGCTAGCTGAGTTGCCATAGATATGCAGAGTACCCCTCAATCCTCATCCTCTGCTTCCCCCACCCCCCACAAGCCAAGGGGTGTGGGGCACAGCTCTGTTTCTGGGATCTGTAGCTCAATACCTCATTATATTAATAATTCATGTTATTGGATTTTAAATATTTATAATTATCTCTTAATAAAATATCATATTGGCAATTTAGTATGCCATCATTAAATCACTTCCGAATTGTTTTTTTTTAAGTTATCATGACTTTATTTTCTTATTTTTTTAAATTTATTGAATTTATTAAGGTCACATCGGTTAATAAAATTATATAGGTTTCAGGTGTACAGTTCTATAATACATCATTTGTATATTGTATTCTGTTTTCACCACCCCGAGTTGAATCTTCCCATTGAATCATTTCTATTGCCAGTTTATTTTATATAGAAGCATATGACCAGAAGTGCCTATCTTTGTGGATTTTTTAATTCTGCCCCAATTCTCACTTTTAACTTCTTGGACTACATCCTAAAATTTGCATGTTCTTATGTATCAGTGGTGGACATCAACACCGGAAGGACTCACAGTCCTATTTTATGACTGTGGATTGTGTGGGAATGGGCAAGTTACAGAGAGGACTGTTTGGTGAGAAGAGACTCATCTTATTGGTATCGGTCAGTAAATTATGTGAAATGTAGCAGATGGCTGAGAGATTAGGAGGAAATAAAGGACTGGAATGGGGTAGCGGTCATTGTGATGTAAAATATAGTGGAGTCTGGGTCCAAAGAAAACTGAAAATAAAGGAAAGTGTTAATTGGAGTTTAAGATTTCCTGATATGATGTGATTAATGTATTCATTGATTTCATGACTATTTAATTATGCACCTAATATGTACAAGTTACAAGGAGCTTATTCTGTAGGGTACTCTGGAAAATAACTAGGTGGAAAGTGGGGATATGTGTGTGAGTAGCTACTGTAGAGTGGAGCTGAAAATTCCTGGAACTGAAGAAGGCCGTAAATTTGAGAGTGGATGTGGCATGAGTCATGCCCGAGAATAACAGAGAATAAAGAGGAAAATATTGAGCCTGCTGCTCAAAATATAGAGTACACCCAGGATGGAAATATAGGAGGTGATTATGCTGTATAGTCCGGTATTAGAATCTCAGGAATGCAGGGGTTTTTATGAGACATGAGCAGTGATTTAGAGGGAAAGAGCCATGCACAGCGAGAAGACTAATTCTGTCCCCACCTGACCCTGGAGGTAACTAGGATGTAGATGGCTGAGTGACCACAGCAGCAGAGAATTGCCCAGTAAGTAGTATTCAGAAGGAAGGGAAGGGCACAGAATATTCAGTGGAGGGAATAAAGATGGCAGAAAAGGAAGTCTCGGGATGGTAGGAAGCAGCACTAGAGAAAGGCAATGTGCTCTTATATTCTATAAAGTGAGAGATGCGGGATTTTCCCCACTATCATGTATTTTCAGTATTGAGCTACATAAGTATATCTAGTTGACTTAGTTTTGTTTGTTAATGCTGAATTGAATTCTCTGTAATAAGGAATTTCTATAAAAAATTGCATTGCACATCTCTTTCAAAATGCCTGTCAAGTATGTTCTTAGTATTTCACAAATGCAAATAGAGTTAAAATGGCTGTACGATTTTGGACCTAGGTGACATTTCAAATTGTGTGATAAAGCGTGACTATTTTAGGTCTAAAAAATTTGTCTTTGACCTTTTAAATATTTTACCATGTCCTTGTCCTTTTCAAATGACTATCCATTTTTAATTCCCAAAGTTTGCTAGGGTTGAGTACATTCTTGCATATCCAGCCCGTCCTCGTTGGGGCAAGCGTAGACCGTTGTGTGCTCTGAACTGCAAGGCACTGCAGTGAGCAAGCGAGACAGACGCAGGAGGCAGTTAGGCATGAGCAGAGGAGCACCGATAGGCCCCGTACTGAAAGTCACCAGGGTAGAAAGCCCCAGGTACCTATCAGGGGGCAAAACTAGGGTGGGACCTCACCCCCAGGGTGACCTTTCCTCCCTTAGCATATCTCTAGTCATGAGGTTCAGACCTTCCCCTGACCTTTCCTCCCCTGGCATGTCACCAGCCATGCAGTAGACCCCCTCAGAGTTAGAACAAGGGAGACTGGAAAATAGCCTCATACAACTCCCATACAAGCCCTTGCATGACCACCCTCTTAAGCATTAAGCCCTAGAAATAACATCTAGTCCTCAGTTGTGTTTCAGCTCTAGGCCCAGAAAAGCACCAAGGTCAGGCAGGTCAATGCTGTGGCTGACATTAGGGCCAGCGGCAGTGACTAACCATCTCCTGACTGGGTACGGCTGACCAATCACTGGAGACTGAGACCCTGAGGAGACAAACCTGGAAAGCTGTTCAATTTGGATGGTATTTCCTTTTCTAGATTTTTCTTTCAAAACAAGCTATTTTTTTTTTTTGGAGAGAATAAGCTCAAGGATATGGAAAAAACCCTGCTAATTAAAAAAAATAACACCCACATTTCAGTTTAATTCATATAATAGATTAATTTTTAAAAGTCATTTTATAAATTATAGCTATGGGGAATCTTTGTCACAGAGTAAATAGCAGCTTTAATACAGTGGATAGGAGGACACACCAGAAACCATGCTGCTGTGGGTTAGAATTCCAGCTTCATTTCCTACCAGGTGTGAGAAACATCTTTATCTTCTGTTTTCTTCTCTGTTAAGTCATGGCATTATCACCCTCATGGATCTCTGGTGAGGTTTTAGAACAACACTCTGAACCTCTTTAGAGCTATAATAGTGTTCCTGTGTACATATACACATATGAGTTAGCTTTAACACAGAAGATGTTTTAAAATTTTAGGAATCAAAAGCTCATTTATTTCCAAAAAGTACACAATAATGTTTAAATCAAAGACAGCAATTATAAATATAAGTAAGAAAGGAAGGAAAGAAACCAACTTTTGAGTGCATAACATGTATGAAGCATATATGTTAGGTGTTTAATTCTCAGAGCAATCTTCTGAGGTATGGTTATCTCATTTAGCAAATTAGTAAACCGAGGGTAAATGTTTATTTTAAGTGGCCTAGATTAGAATTCAAATGATAATCTGAATAACATCAAAAATGTATACTCTTTGCAACACTCCACATTACCAAACCTTGGTTGCAGGAAATGGAAAATATTTTAAATATTTTAAAATAATATTTATTGAACATCAATTAAGTAAGATATCACAGGGTTGCTTGTTCAGCTTCTAGTCAATATTCTTAGAATACTGGATTTATTCACAAAGACGAAATGTTTCTTTCCTATTCTCCAGTAACCCACAGTCTTCATAGTTATACTTTCACTTTCCCTCAAAGCTATATAGTTCCAACCAGGTCAGGGACTGAGAGATACAGAGAAAAATCTTTGTATTCCTGCTTCAGTGTCACCTAGAGGGTGAAGTAGAAATAGGAACACGGAGTGGGCGGGGTAGATTGAAAGTAACTAAGATCATGAGGCAAAGTCTCTCTCCGTCCTGTGAACATGCGTGTGCTCATGGTGGCTGGTTGTAATCAGTATTCGCAAACATGATTCAGGCAGAGGAGTGAAAAGTGCCTGCAGGAGAGCTGAACCTCTCTTGCTGTTGGGAAGATTTCTTCTACTACAGGCGAAAGCCTGGAGTAGCCTCCTGGAGATTGAGAGACCACAAGGAGGGAGGGCACCCCGGCTGGCCCAGCTGAGGTCGCATAAGCTATGCAGCATACTAACCACCAGATTTGTGAGAAAGGCCGTTCTAAACCAAGCCGTTCCAGACTAGAGGAGAGCCTCGTTAACCCACTGACTTGTGAGAATTAATGTTTGTTGTTTTAGCCACTAAGTTTTAGGGTGGTTTTGTCGTGTACCAAAGGCTTTCTAATACAATACACATGTGGTGGACACTTTGCTTGGCACATTGGGGGTTCAGAGATGAGTAAGTTCTTGGCACTCCCTTATGGAAGCTGGAATTGAATGAGAGGTGTGTGTTGTATACACACACACACATACACGTATACACACATACGTCTTGGCAGAGGTTGCACTGAGGCCCCAGGATTCTGTGCCTGAAGTCAAGGTCACTGCCATGGGCCCTTCTGCTTCTGGAAGGCTATGGTTTTGGGCCTGGAATGTGCAGTTCACTCCCTTAGATGTGGCCTCCGGGTTGGTGGCAGGGGAGGGGTCCTTCCCATGCACCAAGTTTGGGCCTGAGCCCGTTGCCGGGCTCCTGGATGGACCTCTGGGGCGAGGCTCTGCTGCTTTGTGACTCTGATTCGGGGTGTCAAGGAGTCCACAAGCGGCGCAATTTCGTGGCAGGTTCTGTGAGCCACACTGCTCACAGTGCAAACGAACAGCGGCAGGCAGGGGCACCCAGGCGTCCCCATCCTGAGACGCCCGCGCGGTCCTGCCAGATCTCCCGAGGTCCCGCCAGATCTCCCGAGATCCCGCGAGATCAGGCTTCCGCCGCTGCGCACTCGGCTGGCACCCGCCATTCGCTGAGCCGCGGCCAACGCTCGGTGCGTGCCCAACGTCTCTGTGCGACAACAGACAAAAAAGGTTAGTTTCCAGTTAATTCAGCCCTTCGTTCACTTACGTATTCTTCCGTCCCCAGCAGCCTCCTCTCGGGCTGCTCCCCCTGCGCGTTGTCGGGGTGCCGGGACCTGCTGTGCCCTCTGCTTGGCCGGCTCCCGGGCGCTGATGTACCGTGCAGCCCAGTCAGGGCCTCACACGTGCACAGGCTTCCTGTGAGGAATTGCGCATAATTTTAGATTTATAATTCAGTCTGCCTTGTCCTAAAGAAGTCTTCGGGAGTTGGCGAAGAAGGTACGTGACGCCGCTCTCCCGGCCGCGCCCTTGGCGGCTCAGCCGGCGGAGGCGCGGTCTGTGAGGTCGGGTAAGCGGGGAGTCGTGGGTCCTGCCGCGTCTTCCTGCTGCGGCGATTTGGCCGCTGATCCCGTGCCATAAATCTCGTTATTCATTTCACTGTGTCATGTTCTCAGTTTGGACTTAAGTCATGTTGAAAGCAGTGCTTCAAACACAAAAGCACAGAATTCATGAAAAATGACCCCATCCTTTTTGTTGCTCAAGAACGCTGCTACCGACGAGGCGAGGGCACGCGGGCCTCCGCCCAGGGCTGGTGCAGTTGCTGTGACCACAATCGCGGCCCCTGGGCCGGTGGGACCGCTGAAGTGGAGGCCAGTTGGAGCCTGGGTTTGCTCAGGCCGCAAAGAGGCCTCCGCTGTGGCAAAAGGGAAGCCTGGTCGGACCCCAGCGAGACCAACGAAATCGCCCCTGCCAACGCCCATCCGGAGCCCACCAACGAGGGGCTGTGCCCCGGAAGCCTGTGACTGTCCCAACCTGGGCTCGATGCCGAGGAGCGCCGTGGCCCGTGGGAAGGGCAGGCGTGTGAGCGGAGGATCCTTTGCTGCCAGCGTCCCAATGCCTGAGAGAGGGACCTGGCTGGGGAGGATGAGAATGCTTCGCAGCTACTCGAAGATACCGGGAATCCAAGCGAGTTGACTGCCTTGCGTGCCACAGCCTGTCCCTGAAAAAGTGAAGGGCAATGTGTTCAGAAACAAGCGGATCCCCAGGGAACACATCCGCCACTGGACCGTGGATGAGGCTCGGGGACGAGGCTCCCCAGGAGCTTCTGACCCTGCTGAGGCCGCAGGTCCAAGACGCAGGAAGCCCTCCAGCGCCCTGAAGAGCGGCTCCAGGCCAGGGAGGAGGAAATTGTAAGAACGGCCACGGTTCTAAGACCGGCAGGAGGCTGGGAGATCTACATCTTTTGGGGACCTCTGTTCCCCAAATAATTGACACTTGCAAGTTTGCTAAAGTAAGTGGTCTAGGAAGAGGGAGATCAGGGTCATGGGAAGAAACTGGTCTGTAAGTTCAGTCAAACAGAAGAGAACATTAAGGCTTCCTGAGTCGGTGAAACTGAACGTCATTGTATGTGTGACTCCAACTTAAAGGCAAACTCATTCACTGGATTCTCTCTTCATTGCTTTTCCGGGCTGGGGCAGTTTATTCTTTTCTGCCAGGATAGAATCCTGATAGTTTAGCCATTTCGAGCCAGGTCAAAGGACTTTAAGATTCCATTTAAAAATAAATACTTTTTGTGCTTTATAGTCAGCATGGGAATAGGCTCTTCCCCTTGGACAGATGGCCTGCAGGGTTTCTCTGTTAGGAAAGATCTTTTTCATACATTAAGGGCAATAGTATCATCTTTTCTGCACATTTGATGACAGCGAAAGCGTCTAACATCTTCTTTACAAGACACAGATGCATACAGGAGCTCCACACTTTAATCCACCCACTAAATCTTCGCCGTGTTCCTGAGGGAGCGTGACCGAAACCCCCGCCTTAGTTTGTTCCCTGCGATGGGCTGCCCAATAAAGACGCCAGAAAGATCTTGGTATTATTTTTAGCTTTGACATTTGAAGGCAAACCACATTTACTGATGATACTTTTTTTAACATGTTTCCTAATTGTCTTCAGTATGTCTTTCCTGTATAAGGTATTTTGTGCTAATTCAGTTACTGAATACAGAGTTAAATATACAAGAATAAATAGGGCGAGGTAGTATTCCAATCATACTCCTTCCTTGCTGTGTGTGTTTGTTCAAGTTTCTTAACTTCTATATAGTTCTGTTTTCTTCATGATAAAACTGAAATACTGGCAATTCCCCTTCAGGGTTGCTATGATTGGGGATTATGTATGAGAAGTTCTTGAAACATGTACATGCCCAACAATATGTTGTTATTTATATGAAAGCTCTATGTACAGTGTGGTTAGAAGGGGGTGATGTTTCATACATATAAGGCACTTTTAAGTATACCCACAGGTTCTCTGAGTCCACATGTACTTGATGAATTTTTTGTATTCATTCTCACTGTCTTGGAAGACCAAAAATATTTTGAGCCCTGACCAGTGTGGCTCGGTTGAGCATTGTCTTGCAAAGCAAAAGGTCACCAGTTCAATTCCCAGTCAGGGTGTTACAGAACAGCCCCGTGGGGGGGATGATATACTATTACTAAATGGACCCCCCTTCTCCCAGGGTCCCCCTATACTAGGTTCGCCTTGCCCGCTGCCAGGGAATTGTAGCTCTCAATGCCAGAGACTGGTGAAAAGGAAAGGAACTGTGTATTCAAAAGTTATACAGATTTAGAGTAATGACTTAATGTCTTCGTTAAAATCTCGAGTCCCTTAAAACAACCACAAATGCACACAGTCCTTCCTTCCCCCCATTGCCCAGTCTGAGATACCCTATCTCCAGAAAAGCAATAGAAGTCTGTGGCTCAGGTAACCCCCGGTTCTTCCCAGTAATCCGTACTCAGTTGGCAGGCCTCCTGAGTTCCCGGCACCATCAGCTGTGTTGTTGGAATCTCCAGTTCCTAATCCAAACCTGCGTGACACTTATGCTGGCCCAGCAGCAAGAGTCCTTTCACCCTTTTCCTTCCCCACAGGGTCTCTCCTGCTTCCTAAGCCTTGGGGCAAAGGGAGCCCCAAAGCCATGTGGTTCTGCCCCCCACGGCTGCCATGCCTGGGTTTAAATCCCAGCGCCAGCCTTCCTCTGCATCCCCATTTCTGACTCCTCCCACAATCGGCTGCACCTGCCAGCATTCCCATATTTTTCCAGCTTTTCTGGGATGCCATAGTAAGTCCAGGCAGGTGTGGCCCTGTGGTGTGGAGCCAATCATCTCTAAACTCTCACACTGGCGCTGTAGCAGGAGGAGTTGCTTCCCTGTTACATCATGGGTGGAAGTCACTCCCATCTCCCTGGCTCAAAGCATGGCCACAGCTATTTAACATATCCATGAAACCAGTTAAAAGTTATAGATGTGTTAATGACTGTTCTAGGGGTTATTTGTAAAACCGTTGGTATGCAAAATAACTCAATGGCCCTGCTCCATGTGTGCCATCCCCCAGTTCAGGCCTGTGGGGGTGAGGACACCCTATATTTTTATTATTTCCTGGGCTCCCTGAGTTCTGGATGCCATTACAAATCCCTCTGGGGGGGTGCTGACTGCACCCTGTTACAAGGGCACATGCGTCAATGATGGGTTCAGTCCCCAGTTGGGGTGCATACAAGAGGGAACTGATTGACGTTTTTCTCCCTCTCCTTTTCCCTTCCTTCCCCTCTCTCTAAAAATAAAAAAATAAAAATAAATATTTTGAAGATGCTAGCACCAAAAAATAACTCTTAAGTTATTTGATTATGCCTGCCTATATATATTTTTAAAATATATTTTGAGTGCCTACTATTTGACCAGCACTGTGACAGTTGTCAGAAGTAGACAAAAATAATAATAATTGATTCTTCTGCTGGTATCATGATATGGTTTAAGTACTTTATTTTACTTTAGTTTTTTTTACTTTTCAATACTTCTGACATAGATACTATTGTTGTCTCCATTTTATAGAAAAGAAACTAGAGACAGAAGTTAAATAACTCACCCATGTTAACTAGCAAAGCCAGAAGTCAGGAAGTTGGTTCCAAAACTCATTTTGAGCACTCCATACTTTTTTTTTGAATAATAGTAAGTAAGGTCGACATGGTACTTAGCCTTCACTAATGATGGAGGAAGAAGTTTAATCAAATTATCATAAGTGCATGCTTATAAAATATTATAATGGGGCATGTCTAGGAGTAGGAACAATATGCAGAGCAACCCTGACATATGAAGGACCAGGAAGAGTATGAGAGATTGCACGAGGGCCAGAGTGGGTGGGGCACAGAGATCTAGCGGAGAAGTGATACATGGTGTTGCCAGAGAGGTAAGGCTTTTAGATCCTGTAAGCCTTCCCTTTGGCATCAGGCAGAGGCAGACTTACGTTCCAGTCCCAGCTGTGCCTCTTTTTGACTCTATACTCTGGGCACATGACTTAACCTATTTGAGCTTGTTTATTTTAGAAATAGAAGTAATGATAGAATCAACCTCACAATGTTGCTAAAAGCAACAAATAAAATATCTTAGGAATGGCAGTTAACATGGTACCTAGCACATACAGAAACTCAATAAAGATTTGTTATAATTATCTTAAATACTAAAAAGGCTTACAATTTTAGTTCCTCATGCTGAATCTAATTCTTTACCTTCGACTGAATCGATGTTTCATAATTTATATGCTTACTATCCCATAGAGCAAGATGTAACCAGGGGTGTCCAACCCACAGCCCATGGGTCACATGCAGCCCAGGATGTCTATGAATGTGGCCCAACACAAAATCGTAAGTTTTCTTAAAACATTATGAGTCACCTTTAACTGGAACATAATAAATAGAAGAAAAAAGGAAACAAAATATAACCAAAGACATTGAAGTTAAGAACAATCTAACAATGGGCAGGGGGGAGTGGGGAGGGGACAGTGAGGAGAGGGGATTATAGGAACTACTATAAAGGACACATGGACCAAATCAAGAGCGAGGGTGGAGGTGGGGGAGGGAGGGGGGTTCAGCTGGGGCGGGGTGGAGGGATTGGGAGAAAAGGCACACAACTGTAATTGAATAACAATAAAAAATTAAAAAAAAAACATTATGAGATTTTTTTAATGATTACTTGTCTCAGTGTATTTAATGTGTAGCCCAAGACAACTCGTCTTCTTCCAGTGTGGCCCAGAGATGCCAAAAGGTTGGCTTTTTTCAGCAAAATCTGGGCTAGAAAAAACTACTTGAAAAGATAGTTTAAAATTAAAAATGTGCTAGTTGTCATGAGAAACATTTTAACCAATTCCATTGCCTGCACATGTGCACAGCTGTGTGTGTACAAGGCTTGTGTGCACCCACAACCTTTGTATATTCCAGTTGGGCCAAGCCAGTAAATACTGACACAGTCCAGGTCACCATGTTATTCTTCAGAGCACAGTTGTTGAAACTGGCTTTACTAGTCCAGAGTTGCGAAAACAGTCCAAGAGGTAGAGATGCATAAATTGCCCAATGTAGTCTCAGTGCTCGTTTAGAGCAGTGGCTCTCATTCTGAGGAAGGCTGTGGGTTAGTGCAGTGGGTTGCCAAGTAGGTAGCAGATTTTCTCCTTACACGAGACTGAGGTGGTTCGTGGGCTTATACAAACTAAGGGGCTCGCTGGCTGGTGTGGCTCAGTGGATTGAGTGCTGGCCTGCAAACCAAAGGGTCAGTGGTTCGATTCTGAGTCAGGGCATACGCCTGGGTGGGGTCTCACAAGAGGCAACCGCACACGGATGTTTCTCTCCCTCTCTTTCTCATTCCCTTCTCTCTCTAAAAATAAATGAATAAAATCTTTAAAAAAAAAACTAAGGGACAATACAATTTTTTATTTTGTTCCATGTGAGTAGAAGAAAGGAGAGTTTCTTTTTTTGTGATGAAGAGGAAGGAAGCAATTATAATCACCTCTCATAAAGACAGGTGGGCTGAGCTGACCCAGTGGAAGAGGTAGCACAAGCCTAGTCAGCAACAGGCTTTTTCAGTGGAAGGAAAATTAGATGACTTTTGTATAGATTATCACCCTACTGGGCCCACCATAATGAACACCTTAGGAAGACTTTATTGAGAGTGCGCAAAGCAAGCATAGGCAGAGGCACCAGCCAATGGGGTAGGAGGGAGTCCGCTTTTGGTATTTCTGGTTATTGTGCTTAGCTATCCAAATTGTCTGTAAAGTCAAACAATTCAGTCTTTTCCTACAGTTATCATTAGAATACTAAAAATAGATCTATAGGGATTTTTAATAGCTAATTGCTTTCTAAAACTTTTAAAAATGAACATAGTTTTAACAGAAATAGTCTGCTGTTGGTGATAAAGAGTTGGGAAAAAGTAGATTTAAAGTTTTAAGTATGAGAACACAGAGTTTATACAATAATTATTGTATTATTTTCCATACAAACAACTTCAAACCTACTTTTGCCCCACACTGTATTCGATGTTTCATTACATTGAAGATAATGGACATCCTTGTTTTACAAAGAGGATTTACATCTATGGAAGATTTGAACTTCATTCTTTCTGAAATGTGTACTTAGTGATTAATTCAATTTTGAATGGAAGTAATTTATCACTTTTATAAATTGAGCGACTTTCCCTTTTCTCTCACACAATGAAGTTGTTCCTTTAATCAGGCTGCAATGTAATGGTCTCTCTTGAAAGAATACTCTAGGCAGTTTTGTTCCGATGTGCTGTGGAGCTGGGGAAAGTTGATTAATTTACCGCATTCACATAGGTGACCTGTAAAGTTATGAGTAAAAAGGACTACACTTTGCCAATGTGATTGGCTTTTCACTGTAAAATGGAAAGATGTTCATGGACTCTTGTCTTGACTCAGTGTTACCTGTGATTTTGTCTGAGATTGTTATGAATGTTATTAATGATAGTGGTAGCAGCCACTTTTGAGCAGTTGCTATATGACAGGTACTATATTCAGTGATTTATATGGAGTTAGTATTTAAGTTCTTTGTCATTGGGTTCACACAAACCCCACAATTCATTATAACTTTAAGAAGTATGTCTGTATTACAGTATTCGGTCACTAGGCTGTTTCAGGGAAAGCCTTGAGTAACTTCTTGGGACTCGATTTCTTTATCTGAAAAAAATGAAGATAGTAACAATTGCATAGGATTGTTAGTGTGATACGGAATTTATGTACAACACTAAGCAGAGTTTGTAGGAAGTGAAATTAATGAAAAACAGACCAAGTGTACATTTTAAAGGTGAAATTAAGTTCAAGAGCCATTACTTGTAAAACACATAAAAATGATGTTTTGCTTAAATTGTTCATCTAATGACCTTAATCTTCTATTTCAGTCCTTTTGCATATGCATGGCATTTGGCAAGTAGGCAATTTTAAAGTGTTAAATTACTTTCTGGAATTCAGTTATACCTAATGATAAACTATCCAGCTCAGTAGTTATAAGTTGGTTAATCATACACCTGCTGTCTGGAGTACATATTATATATTTTGGGCCATAATTTATATGGCTACCCTGTATATAGGCATCATAAAATATTTGAAATAATTATTAATAAGCTGCTATGTGCTGAGATTAAATACTATAAGAAAACAGATGTAATGATTGGTAGCAATATTACTGTACTTTTTCAATGTGATTGTACTAACATAATTTCATTGAGACTCTCCTGAGAAATGAACAGATAAAATTATCACTTTTTTAGATGAAGACCCTAAGATCCAGAAAAATAAGTGGTCTAAGTTACCTAACAGTTAAGCAGCAAAGCTGACCAACTGGCTCCATGTTCAAAGCTCTTATTCTACTCTTTACCCTTTTATCTGCTTCTTCATCCAAGGCAACTATGTCAAGAGAATGAAATTCTATGAGAAAGAAAACAAGCAAACAAACAAACAAAAAACATGGACCGGACACCATTTTGTATGAAATGTTATCAGTAAAACGTGAGCCACACTACCGTCACGATGTACACAGAATGGATATAGGTCCTTGGTTGTATTCATAGGCTCTTGAATCAGAGCAGTATTCCTTTCCTCTTCCCTTCCCATCTGATTATTGGCATAATAATTATAGGTGGCTGAGCTGAAAGATCAGGATCCCCCAATACAAAACCCTAACCATGAGAAATTTCATTACATCATATTACACGTCAACTATAAATATATTTTGCACTTTCAGTTTCCATTTGACTTTATAATTCTGAGTTCCATGATGATTTCAGACTTTTGTAAATTGAAATGTCTGTTATATGTATATGTTGAAAAATCTAGTATATATAGGCAAAACTTTCGTTGTCAGTAAGCAAATAGAAGAAATTATACCAGTCACAATTTTTCTTATTACATCTTTTTTTTCTTTTTATTCTCCTGTTGGAATATTTTGGTTTTGGTATTTGATTATGTATAAACAGAATTTGTGTGAAAAGCAAATTTCCTCATATTTTAAAATAAGTTTTAATGAGCATTGAAATATTTTCACCTGTCACAGTAGACCAATAAAAGCAATTATTTTTTCCTGTATTTTTATTTGAACTAAGCATAGAAGGACCAAGAAAACTTAGACATAAATTTTACATCATTAGGATTAGAGATGTACTAGCACTTTGGCATTTATTCATCCTAATTAGCATAATTAGGACAAATTATACAAAATCTGTGACTGTACAAATTGTAAGTGATCCAGTGAGCTGTGTACTTCAGCCGTGTTCATGGTGACTAGACACTTTGTTATTCGTACGCACTAAGGACAGTGGATATAGATGGCAGTATTGTGTTGTGACCTTTGTTACTCATTTGAGGAAAGACTCTCAAAATAATTATGTAAAAACTGAAGAGAATTAACAAATCTATAAAATGAGATGGAATACTACAGGAAATTTAAAAAGAAAAGAGTATAGTAAATTTCAGGTTTAATGGGAGAAATTGTTTTTAGGGTTTTTATTGTTGTTGGTAGCCTAAAAAACTGAACTGGCGTGTCCTGAAGTTTCTGAAGTCAACACTTCATGACACTCTTGCTTCTACTGTCATATTTGGTGATAGTATGCTTACCTGAATTATCTTGGTTGCGTAGTTCATTAAACAGATGGAGTGCAGCCCTGGTCAGGTGGCTCTGTTGGTTGGAGAATCATCCCTCCCCTGCACCAAAAGGTTGTGGGTTTGATTCCTGGTCAGGACACATACCTAGTTGTTAGTTCTATCCCTGGTTGGGGTGCATGTGAGAGGCAAATTATCGATGTTTCTCTCTCTCTCTTCCTCTTTCTCAAATAAATAAACCTATCCTTGAGTAAGGATTAAAAAAAAAGATGGAGTGCAAATACTGGGGGAAGCAATACAATGTCAAATAATTTAATTAATTAAAGAAAAAATCAGATCTTTTAAAAAAGTAAAAAGCAAACTGATTATTCTGTGTCATTAATTGTTTATTGTTTGATGATGTTTGGTTCTTCATTTAAATCCAGGCTGAAGAAGAAGCCAATGAGATAGAAGCTGAGAGGCTGTAGAAGAACTTCTGCCTCAAGAGAACAGGTGAGTAAATGCAGTCATGTTAAGTAATAGCTGGAAAGGGAAATGGATATTTTTGCATAGCCTGAGTGATCCTGAAGAAAATCTGGTATTTTGTAAAAATAAAGTGTATGCTAAAATTTAGAATTTACAAGCTGCAGGAAAATAAAGGGACTAGAAATGCATATCATTGCTGGTATCTACTGGAGGAAACTTCCATGACCATTTTGGTGTGTTTCTAGGCATAGACTGTGATTTACTTTACATCTTCTTGATCAAGCTTTCTATGTAAATTTTTGTGCTAAGTTTTTATAGTTTGTAATTATAAAAGTATAAGATTTTTATGTTACTGTAAATTTAATAAACATCTTTAATTCTTGCACAATATTTCCTTGAGGATACCTGTTAGGGTAATTTGTCATTCCCTTATTGTTTAGATTTTTTTCTCATTTCACAAAAAAATTGACATACAGGTAATAGGGTAAATTCATTGGGGTAATTACCATCAAGTTTCCTGGCACACTTGTTCTTGACACTGTTGTAAGGTGTGCTCTATGATCACTAGTGAGTGAAGGTCCCTGTATTGATGTTCCACTTAATATTATGACTTTTTATTCTTGCTTATTTGTACAAAAAACTAAGGCATTGATGATTGATTTCATGATTATATAACCTGGGGCATTTCTATCCTTATGTATTTCTTGTTAAATTTTAAAATTCATAGTCTGGTCTGTGTTTTCTCTGTCAGTTTATGAAGGAACACTTTTTGCTTCCACCTTTATACTTCTCAGTCACCTGTATTCTGAGACTTTTCCCTGGGAAACCTTAGCTTGTCTTTTAACTAACATTGACTTCCAGTCACTTCCATTTACTAACTTCCATTTAATTAACATTTAACTAACATTGACTTCCAGTCACTTCCAGTTGCTAGTAGATTGTAACAATATTTGGGACTTACTGAGCTTCCCATTCTGCCACATGGCCTATAAAGTCCATCCAGATAAATTCTTCTTAAGCAACAGGGCCTTGGACTTCTACACATTTTAGTGTACATAGTCAGATTTTCCAGTTTTTTTCCACTAAGACAGAAAAAAAAAGGAAACCATCTGTTGCAATTGTCATCTCATTTTTAATTTTGTGTTTTATTGGACTCTTTCTAAAAACTATCCGTCTACAATTACTAGTAGAATTAATGCTCCTACTTAAACTTATTTTCAAAATTCTAATTTCTTAGCTGTTATTGGAAACTATAGTTTGGCCCCCATATTTGTGTATATTCACTCATCACATCGTTGGGAGACAAGAAGAGTCTCTTTGCTTGTGAAGAGTTTCTGAAAAGTCATGTGTTCTTCTAAGAACAGTTTTTAATGGTGGCTTTGGAGTAAACATTCCGGTGAAGTAGAAGGATCTTTAACAAATAGGAAACAGACCAAATTCAGCAAATAAAACAGAGGCTGGTCTAATTGCATCTAAATTCAAATTGTACTGGTGGAACCAGTGACATTTCTTTGGCACGTTTTGAAAGGCAGTGGGTGTCTGTTGCGCAGACTGTTAGCTTTAATTTGTTCAAATGTGTTTTCACTACCAATTGACACAGAGGTGGCAAGGGAAACAGTCTCTGGAAGAAGAACAAATGGAGAAATATGTCCCTCCCAGTGGCAGTCAGTTTGATATCCCTAAGGAAATGTTTCTTGACAATAATTATAAGAAAAATACCAACATTTAATTTCCAAATGTTTGAAAAAATGGAAACTTGTATATTTGCCAGGAAAATGGAACTAGTGGACCCTTTACTGTATTTTTTTGGACTATTAGACGCACCCCCCCCCCCAATTTGGGAGGAAAATGGGGGTGTGTCTTATAGTACGAATGTAGCTTACATTTACATTGGTGAAATACTATGTTATTTATGTTATTAAATATTTTACCACATTTTTTGCTTCAAAAATTTTTTTCCTATTTTCCTCCTCTAAAACCTAGGTACGTCTTATGGTCCGAAAAATACGGTAATTTTGGTATTTAATGGAGTCTTAAGAAAAGGCTATAAAGGAGAAATTGTGTAAATTGTGCCCCAAATAGGCTATAAAGCCAGTCTAACTAACAGACAGTCTGTATTTATCCAGATCTACATTATTGTTTTCCTGAAATTTTGAGGGGGGGTTGGTTTATTTTTCAATTTTTCCTGCCTTTCACTTAATTCATTGAGCTTTCTTTGTTCTTTTTTCTTTATTCTAGTTGTTTGAAATTTGTGCATTTAAAAAAATCTAGTGGTTACAACAGACAAATTTTAAATATATTAATTTTTATATCAAACTAGCCTAAAGCTTTGAAATTTCCTAACAGCTCAATAAAATAAATTTAATAATAGGACTAAAATTACTGTCATCGATTCTTGGAATCTCTTCTTTTTCCAAGTAGATGGCTAATAAGAATAGTGGCAGGAAGAAAAATGACCACAACAATTGGCAAATCTAGTTATTTTTCTAGCTTTTAAAGTTTATTTTAAGCGTGAAAAGCAAAAATACATGCCAAAAGCAAGCAGCACCAAACTAATAGAGCACATTTAAAAAAATCTTAGTGACCTCAAGTCTTCTGTTACTTGATTTTATTCATCTTTGCTCCTTTTTCTGTATTTTTCTTCTCTATTACATTTGACAACACATAAACAGGATATGCTAACTAAATGGGACTTGATCACCTAATATCATTTGATAACATAAACAAGATATGCTAGTTGAATGTGACCTGATTTATAGGAAAAGCTTTTCTGATTTATGGAAAAGTCACATAACATCATTCTCTAACGCTTCTTTTTTATAAAGCATATTTTATTGATTGTGCTATTACAGATGTCCCAGTTTTCCCCCCTTTAGCCCCTCTGCCCTATAACCCCCTTCCTTTCAGCAGCCCCCCACACTTTAGTTCATGCCCATGGGTCCCACATATAAGTTCTTTGGCTTCTCCATTTCCTATGCTATTCTTAACTTTCCCATCTATTTTGTTCCCACCAATTATGCTTCTAAATCTCTGCACCATTTTCCCATTCTCCTCCTACCCCCTCTCAGCTGATAACCCTCCAAATGAGAATCTCCATATCTATGATTCTGTTCCTGTTCTCATTGTTTGCTTGGGTGTTTTTTTGGTTTGTTTTTTTAGATTCAGTTGTTGATAGTTGTGAATTTGTTGCCTTTTTAACATTCATAGTTTTGATCTTTTTTATTGTCTTAAAAAAGTCTCTTTAACATTTCATGTAATAATGACTTGGTGGTGATGAACTCCTTTAGCTTTACCTTGTCTGGGAAACACTTTATCTGCCCTCTCATTCTAAATGATAGCTTTGCTGGATGGAGTAATCTAGGTTGTACCCTTGCTTTTCATCACATTGAATAACTTCTTGCCAGTCCATTCTTGCCCGCAAAGTTTCTTTTGAGAAATCAGCTGATAGTCTTATGGGAATTTCTTTGTAGGTAACTCTGCTTTTCTCTTGCTGCTTTTAAGATTCTCTCTTTATCTTTTAACCTTTGGCATTTTAATTATGATGTGTCTTGATGTGGACTCTCTTTGGGTCCAATTTGTTTGGGATTCTCTGTGCTTCCTGGACTTGTATGTCTATTTCCTTTGCCAAATTTGGGATGTTTTCTTTCATTATTTTTTCAACTATGTTTTCAATTTCTTGCTCTTCCTTTTCTCCTTCTGGCAAATATGTTTTCAGCTTCTTGCTCTTCCTCTTCTCCTTCTGGCACCCCTATGATTCAGATATTGGCATATTTGGAGATGTCTCAGAGGTTCCTCGGCCTATCCTCATTTTCCTGAATTCTTGTTTCTTCTTTTTGTCTTGGTTGAATGTATATCTCTTATGTTCCAAATCATTGGTTTGAATCCCAGCTTCCTTCCCTTCTCTGTTGGTTTCCTGTGGACTATTCTTTATTTCACTTAGTGTGACCTTCATTTCTTCCTTTATTTTTTTTTGCTGTACTCAAGGAGTTCTCTGAGCATCCTCCTGATCACCAGTGTTTTGAACTCTGCCTCTGATAGGTTGGCCATCTCTGTTTTGCATAGTTCTTTTTCTGGGGTTTTGTTCTGTTCTTTCATTTGGGCCATTTTCCTTTGTCTCCTCAATTTAGCAGCCTCCCTGTGTTTGTTTCTTGTGTTTGGTAGAGCTGCTTTTACTCCCTGTCACAGTAACGTTGCCTACGAAGAAAAGACATCTGTAAATTGTATGGGGCTGAGCTTTAGGAAATTACCAGGGCAGGGCAGCACTGTTCACTGCTTTGTGGCTGTGTGGGGAGGATGAGAGGGGACAGTGCCACCGCCTGGCTTCTGGCAGTTTGCCTGGTGCTCATGCTTTTCCAGTCATTTCATCCCCTTTCCATGTGCAAGTGGCACCCTTCCAGCTGCTACCCTGGTGGTGAATCGCAGAATGGGTGGGTTTGGGTACGTTCTAAGACCATGCTGGATCTTTAAGTGGTGAAAATCTGGCAGTTTTCTTCTACTGCTCCAGCCCCCACTGGTTTTTACAGCCAGAGGTAACATGGATCTGTCTTCTGTGTTCTGGGACCCTCGGCTGTGTGGTCTGGCCTAGGGCTGGGATTGGATTGCTAGCTTCCAGGGTATCCCTCCCATTCGTGCCACCACTGCCACCACCTTTTCATGCCACACCACCTCTCCTCCCATCTCCGCAACTCCACCCCTCTACCCATCTGGATGAATGTGTCTTCTTTAAGTATTTGGTTGTCGGACTTCCATACAGCTCAATTTTCCGATGGTTCTGGGTGTTACTGGTTTTGAGATCTGGTTGTAATTCTTTCTATGGTTACATGAGGAGTTGAAGCATGTCCACCTACACCTCCATCTTGACCAGAAGTTGCAAAGCTTCTTTATTTGCTCTCTATATAATTACCATCTGATGGGGAATTTCATTTTATACCTTATAAGTCTGATAAATACCTGGGATTAGTAGAAAACTTCAATTATAAATTTTATTGCATCAGAAATTAGTAATTAAAGATGTTTTATTTATCTAGTCAATTTATAATTATTTGGTTTATTTTATCTTAGAAATATTGTCTAAGTAATCATAAATCCAGGTTTTGCTGTTCCCAACATACTTGATAAGCCTTTAAGCTTTGAAAGTGAGTTTATTCAGAGCCTGTCACCAGGGTGATTTCACGGTTCTGCTTTTTCTTCTGTCACCGTGATAAAAAATTCAGCCATGTCCCCTCCGTTGTTTTTAATACCATTTTGGGTGATTGTTCTTTGTGGTAAAAAGAGCTCATAAAAACCCCTGGAACATTTCAAGATGCCATTATTAATTCCACATGATGAATATTTACTGCAATTGCTATTTAGATGTCTCAGAGGGTATTCAAATTAATTTGATGTAACATGGGGAGACTAGCAAACAACATCATTAGGCTTGGAAAAAACACTGATTAAAATAACTAAAATCGAACACTAGCCCAAAAAAAAGGCAGAAGGGTAACACTTCCTTACAAACTTGTTTTGGGAATTTCTATAAAAACATTCTGACTATTAATCAGCATAGCAATGTTTTTCAATGTTTTCAGTGTTTTTGGATTGTTATATATCACCCAATGAAATCATGCTTTTATTTATTTTTTGGTTCGCAGGCCAGCACTCAGTCCACTGAGCCACACCAGCTGGGGGGACTTATTTTTTAAAGTTGGTGCATGATGACGTGTTTGTCCTTCTAGTAGGGATAATATTTTTCTGGTGTCCGTACTCCTTCACTTCTTATTACAGTCATTTTTAATTATCAGGGAAGTACAAGGTAAACAAATGTGACTTAAAATTATAAGTTATATAGAATCATTCTTGGACTATTTGAAAATATGGATTAATTGGTAAGGCCTCCAAACTTACATAAGTGTTGAGTCAATGCCAAAAAAGCAAATAAAATTGTGCCCCAGCTGCTTAAAATTCAGTGCAAATGTTAGAAATGTTAAGGTTTATTTTCGGTCATTCAACAGACAGTCCCCGAATATGTAAAAAATCCTGGCACTGTGGATACTTGTACACTGGGACTGGAGAAATGAATGTCATAACTTCCATTCTTGAAGAGTTCAATTTGCTCCCACACTCTTGTAGGCCCTTATATTTGTAAAACTTCAATTTTACTTCTTATAGAGCATCACTAATTAAACTGATTGAAATGTTCATCAGGCAAAGAAGTTAATATGATGCTCTTCTCCCAAACCCACCATGAATGGCTAATTTTTAAAAAATGTACAGTGGAGATTACCGAGAACAGTGCTTAATGATTATCTGCTCAAGAGGGCACACTGAAAATGTGGAATTACCATTCCTCCCTGTCTCCAAATTTCTTTTGAAATACCAAAAAAATTACTAAGGAAAAAATCTATGACAAAAAAAGAGGAAAACAGGAATAGTTGCCTTTTGAAGAACTTTTGGGAAATGGTAAAAAGATTGTTTGGAATTGATAGGTACATTTAAACACAGTCGTCTGAAACCATACCATGTGCACAGTGCTCATACCTCCTGCAGAGATGATGATTGGCCTTCCTAGTAGGATCCTGGGCAAAGTCCCAATGTGGACCCGGTGGGAGGATGTGAGTAGATGTGATAACATATCTTCCTGTTAGATACTGGGCAACGGATGCCAATCTCATGCTCAGAATATAGAAACCCTCAGGATGGGACACCTGACTCAAGCGTTAGGATTTTTTATATATGAGAAAGTATCAGTTAAATAGAATAACAGTTTTACTCCCTCTATTCTGATTTGTATGCCTTTTATTCCTTTGTCTTGCTTATTTGTTCTAGCTAGGATTTTCTTTTTAAAAATTTTTTAAAGATTTTATTTATTTATTTTTAGACAGAGGGGAAAGGAGGGTGAGAGGGAGAGAGATATCACTGTGATGAGATATTGCCTCTCTCATGCCCCCTACTGGGGATCTGGCCCAGGCATGTGTCCTGACTGGGAATTGAACCGGTGACGCTTTGGTGCAGAGGCCAGCACTCAATCCACCAAGCCACACCAGCCAGGGCATATTTTCAATACTGTGCTGAATAAGAGTGGTGAGAGTGAGCTCCTTCATCTTGTTCCTGATCTTGGAGGAAAACTTTCAGTCTTTCACTGCTGCGTGTGATGATAGCTGTAAGTTTGTCATATGTGGCCTTTATTATGTTGAGGTATGTTCCTTCTATACCCAGTCTGTTCAGTTTTAATCATGAAAGTTTGTTGTATTTTATCATATGCTTTTTTCTGCATCTATTGAGATGATCATAGATTTTTACCTTCTATTAATGTGGTATGTCACATTTATTGATTTGTGTATGTTGAGCCATTCCTACATCTATCTCAGGGTAGATCCCCCTTGGTAATGGTGTATGATTCTTTTAATACTTTATTGAATTCAGTTTGCTAATATTTTGTTGAGAATTTTTTACATCTGTATATCACCAGGGATAGTGTGTGTGTGTGTTATTGTAGTGTCCTTATCTGTCCTTATTGAGCTCAAGTAAGAACACAGTAAACTAAGCAAGGTGGACAGCTGCCTCGTGGGGCATTGAGGTAGAAGAAAACAAATCACAGCCTAAGGTAATACCAAAACGATAAGAGAAAAGGCAGATGTGTTTGGTAACATTCCCAGTGTGTCATCTCTTACTTTGGTGATCTTAAAGGCCCTGACTTGATTATCTACTCCTCATCTACTTACCTAAAGGAAAGCCAAATGGCGCAATTGAAATTCCTCCTTTTAATTCATAAAGCCTGTTGTGAAAACTAGTTTCACAATTGTTTAAGCAATGGAAGCCAGCTATCCCTCTCTCTCTTTTTGTATATATGTGTATATATATTTAGAAAACAATTTTTTTATTTCCTTTTGATTTGTTTTTCAAATTTTAAGAAATTTATTTTTAATTATAGTTGACATACAATATCTATGTAAAAGTTTTGAAGACTGTCTTTTTTTAAAAAAATATAAATTACTTTATTGTTGTTCAGTTACAGGTGTCTACATTTTCTCCCCCCAATTCCTCCCCCCCCAGCCAAACCCACCTCCCTCCCTTGCTTCCACCCATTGGTTTTGTCCATGTGTCCTTTATAGTAGTTCCTGAAAACCCTTCTTGCCACTGTCTCCTCCCCCCTCCCCTCTGGCTATTGTTAGATTGTTCTTAATTTCACAGTCTCTGGTTATATTTTGTTTGCTTTATTCTTTTATTGATTATGTTCCAGTTAAAGGTGAGATCATGTAGTGTTTGTCCCTCACCACCTGGCTTGTTTCACTAGCATAATTCTCTCCAGTTCCATCCATGCTGTTGCAAAGGGTATAAGCTCCTTCTTTCTCTTTGCTGCGTAGAATTCCATTGTGTAAATGTACCATAGTTTTTTGATCCACTCATTTGCTGATGGGCACTTAGGTTGCTTCCAGCATTTGGCTATTGTAAATTGTGCTGCTATGAACATTGGGGTGCATAGGTTCTTTTGGATTGGTGTTTCAGGGCTCTTCAGCAACACTAGCCATCAGAGAGATGCAAATTAAAACCACAATGAGATATCACCTCACACAGGTCAGAATGGCCATCATAAACAAATCAACAAACAAGTGTTGGAGAGGATGTGGAGAAAAGGGAACCCTAGTTCACTGTTGGTGGGATTGCAGACTGGTGCAGCCACTGTGGAAAACAGTATGGAATTTCCTCAGAAAACTAAAAATGGAACTGCCTTTTGACCCAGCAATTCCACTGCTGGGATTATGCCCTAAGAGCCCTGAAAGACTTTGTCTTTTTTTAGTAGGAGACTAATGTTTGACTATAGTGATAGAAAAATATGCTTGAATAAGTTTACTGAAAAGTCAAGATTGGTCAATAATACTTTGGAAATGGAATTTATAATTTCCAGGTAACCAGAGGAAAAGTGTTAAGAACAACTCATCAGTATAACAAACA
Source organism: Desmodus rotundus (assembly GCF_022682495.2). Taxonomy (NCBI): domain Eukaryota; kingdom Metazoa; phylum Chordata; class Mammalia; order Chiroptera; family Phyllostomidae; genus Desmodus; species Desmodus rotundus. The sequence continues at coordinate 43,447,471 of NC_071396.1, forward strand.
GCAGGCAAGGTGAAGACAACAGGAAAAAATAAAATCATATTATAGAAATAAAATAAGGTGTCAGAATGTATCATATCCGAATATCTCAACACTTACAATTGCTGTCATTACTTTGGTTGTTGATAATTATATAAATCTTGGCAAAAATTCATGAGTATAATCATAGGACAATTCCTAGCAGTGGGATTGTATGTCAGAAATGTATGTGCAATTTTAGGTGTGACAGCCATATTAATTACATTGTTCTTTAAAACAAACTTTTGTCTTTGCTTACTTTTTTATTGATTTTGTTTTCTATTTTATTGATTTCTAGTTTGATATTTTTTATGTTTCTTTTGAATTCCATTTGTATTACTTTTTTGTTAAGCTATAAGTTGAAGTAATAGTTTTAATACCTTTTTACATAACATTAGGTGTTTCATCCTATAAATTTCCCTCAAAACACTGCTTTAGTTGCATTACAGAAATTTTCATGTGTTTTGTTGGTATTTTCATTCATTTCAAAACACTTTCTTATTTTACTTTAGATATCTTCTTTGCATATGTTCTATTGGGAATTATGTTTTTTACTTTCTGAATATTTGGGGATATCTTTCTGTTTTTGGTATTCTTATTTAATTTCACTATGGTCAGTGAACATTCTTTATATGACCTGCATTACTTAAAATTTATTGGAAGTTGGTTAATTAGTAAATGTTTCATTCGTAGTTGGGAAAAAAGTGTATTCTATGTTGATGGGGAATATTTCATAGGTACCATCTAGTTTAAGTTAGTAGATAGTGCCGTTCAAGTTTACTGATTTTCTGTCCATTTATGCTATTGATTATTGAAAGAGGGTATTAAATCTGACTTATAAATGTGGATTTCTCTTTTTCTCCTTGCAGTTCTATCAGTTTCTGCATCATGTATTTTGAAATTCTATTATCAGATCCAAAAATATCTAAAATTATATTTTCATGATAAATTAGCCTTTTATCATTATGAAGTGACCTACTTTTCCCAGGTAATACTTTGTTCTAAAGTCCACATTGTCCTAGAAAACATTATGCTAAGTGAAATAAGCCAGTCTGAGAAAGACAAATACCATACAGTTTCATTCATATGTGGAATCTAATGAACAAACTGAAGTAACAAGCAAAATAGAGACAAACTCATAGAGAGCAGGCTGACAGCTCTGGAAGGAGGGTTGGAGGGTGGAGGGATCAAGCAAAAAAAGAGAAAGAACTCAGGACAAGGACAATAGGGTGGTGATGGTGGGGGGTGGAGGTAAGAAAGGTTATAAGAAGGATAAATGATAATGGAAAAAATACAGTAAAAATAAACTATTAAAAATAAAATCTACTTTGATGTTAATATAGTCAACTCTAATATCTCTAGTCAAATCTGAGTACTTTTAGCTTAGCATTGAATATTTTTTACACCCATTTTCTTTTAACTTTTTGTGGTTTTATATTTAAAGAGTATTTTTTGGGAAGCATATAGTCGAGAGTTACCTTTTTATGCAATTTGACAATCCTTGCTTTTTAATTGGAGTGATTAGACTATTAATATTTAATATGAATATGATATGGTTGGGTTTCTTTTTTTTTTTTAAACATTTTTTAAATTGCTGTTCAATTACAGTTGTTTGCATTTTCTTCCCTCCCCCCAACCCCACCCCAGACAAATCCACCTCCCTCCCCCACCTCCACTCTCCCCCTTGGTTGTGTCCTTTATAGTAATTCCTGAAAACCCCTCTCCCCACTATCCTCTCCCCACTCCCCTCTGGTTATTGTTAGATTGCTCTTAACTTCAATGTCTCTGGTTATTTTGTTTGCTTTTTTCTTTTGTTGATTAGAACTGCCTTTTGACCCAGCAATTCCACTCCTGAGATTATACCCTAAGAACCCTGAAACACCAATCCAAAAGGTATGGTTGGATTTAAATCCAACATTTTGCTATTAATTTTCTATTTCCTATCCTTGTTTCTTTTGTTCTTCTCTGCCTTCTTTTTATATTTTTTTATTATTCCATTTTATCTTCTTTGTTATTAGCTATACGTCTTTTTGGTAGTAAGCTAGTGGTTACTTTGGGGTTATATAGTATAAATCTTTAATTGATCACAATAAAACTTCAGTGATACTACACCACTTCACATAGAACATAAGGATCTTACAACTGAGTAAGTACAGCTATTTCTCCGTGCCTGGCTTTTGTGCTATAATTGTCATATACTTACTCCCCTCTGTGCTGTAAACCCCACAGTGTAATTGTTCTTCCTTTGTTCTAACTTGGAATTATCTTTCAAAAATACTTAAATAATAAGAAAAATATATATTATTTATGCCTATGGAGTTACCATTTCCAGTGTTTACTTTTATTTGTATGGATTCATATTTCTGTCTGTACGGTATCATTTTCCTTGTGTCTGAGGTCGTCTTTAAACATTTATTAAGGTGCAGGTCTTCTGATGATAATTCTTTGGAATTTTTTATAATGAAAAAGCCTTAATTTTCCAAGGAAGAAGTAAAACTATTATTATTTGCAGATGACATGATACTATATAGAGAACCCTAAAGATTCCAACAACAAAAAACTACTAGAACTGATAAATGAATTCAGCAAAGTAGCAGATTACAAAATAAATATTCAGAAATCAGTTGCATTTTATTTTATTTTTTGGTTTTTGAGGTTAGACTTTTTTATTGATTATGCTATTACAGTTGTCCCAAATTTTCCCTTTTAGCTCCCCTCCATCCAGCACCCCATACTCCCTCCAGTGATCCCACCTCCTTTGTTGATGCCCATGAATCAATCATCCATGTAAGTTCTTTGGAAACTACTTCCTATATTTGCTCTTAACACCCCCCTGCCTATTCTGTAACTATCAATTTGTACTTCTTAATCCCTTCACCTTTTCTCCCATTCCCTCAGGCCCCCATCCCCACTGGCCACCATCCCAATGTTCTCCATATCTGTGATTCTGTTTCTGTTCTTCTTGTTTGCTTAGTTTGTTTTTTATATTCAGTTGTTGATAGTTATATATTTATTACCTTTTTAATGTTCATAGTTTTGACCTTCTTCTTTTTCTTCAATAAGTCCCTTTAATATTTTATATAATAACAGGTTGGTGATGATGAACTCCTTTAGCTTTACCTTATCTGGGAAGCACTTTATCTACCCTCCCATTCTAATTGACAGCTTTGCTGGATAGAGTCATCTTGGATGTCGGTCCTTGCCTTTCATGACTTTGAATTCTTCTTCTCAGCCCTTTTTTTTTTTTTTAATTTTTATTGTTATTCAATTACAGTTGTATGCCTTTTCTCCCCTTCCCTCCCCCCCACCCCAACTGAACCCACCTCCCTCCCCCACCCCCACCATCCCCCCCGATTTTGTCCATGTGTCCTTTATAATATAGTTCCTGCAATCCCCTCTTCCCACTGTCCCCACCCCACTCCCCCCTGGCCACTGCTAGACTGTTCCCAACCTCAATGTCTCTGGTTATATTTTGTTTGCTTTATTCTTTTATTGATTATGTTCCAGTTAAAGGTGAGATCATGTAGCGTTTGTCCCTCACTGCCTGGCTTGTTTCACTTAGCATAATTCTCTCCAGTTCCATCCATGCTGTTGCAAAGGGTAGGAGCTCTTTCTTTCTCTCTGCTGCGTAGAATTCCATTGTGTAAATGTACCATAGTTTTTGGATCCACTTGTTTGCTGATGGGCACTTAGGTTGCTTCCAGTACTTGGCTATTGTAAATTGTGCTGCTATGAACATTGGGGTGCATGGGTTCTTTTGGATTGGTATTTCAGGGTTCTTAGGGTATAATCCCAGCAGCGGAATTGCTGGGTCAAAGGGCAGTTCCATTTTTAGTTTTCTGAGGAAATTCCATATTGTTTTCCACAGTGGCCTCACCAGTCTGCATTCCCACCAACAGTGCACTAGGGTTCCCTTTTCTCCGCATCCTCTCCAACATTTGTTTGTGGATTTGTTTATGTTGGCCACTCTGACTGGTGTGAGATGGTACCTCATTGTGGTTTTAATTTGCATCTCTCTGATGGCTAGTGATGCTGAGCATCTTTTCATATGTCTCTGGGCCCTCTGTATGTCTTCCTTGGAGAAGTGTCTGTTCAAGTCCTTTGCCCATTTTTTAATTGGGTTGTTTGTCTTCCTAGAGTGCAGTCGTGTGAGTTCTTTATATATTTTGGAGATCAGGCCCTTGCCTGTAAGGTTTCTTTTGAGAAATCAGCTGACAGTCTTCTGGGACCTCCTTTGTAGGTAACTGTCTCATTTTCTCTTGCTGCCTTCAAGATTCTCTCTTTATCTTTAATTTTGGGTAATGTGATTATGATGTGTCTTGGTGTGTGTTTCCTTGGGTCCAACTTCTTTGGGTCTCTGAGCTTCCTGGACTTCCTGGAAGTCTAGTTCCTTTACTAGATTGGGAAAGTTTTCCTTCATTATTTTTTCTAATAAGTTTTCAATTTCTTGCTCTTCCTCTTCTCCTTCTGGCACCCTTATGATTCGGATGTTGGAACGTTTAAAGTTGTCCCAGAGGTTTCTAAACTTCTCATTTTTTTGAATTCTTGTTTCTTCATTGTGTTCTGGTTGAATGTTTATTTCTTCCTTCTGTTCCAAATCATTGATTTGAGTCCTGGATTCCTTCCCTTCACTGTTGGTTCCCTGTATATTTTTCTTTATTTCACTTTGCATAGCCTTTACTTCCTCCTCTATTTTCCTACCATAGTCACTCATTTCTGTTAGCATCCTGATTACCAGTGTTTTGAACTATGCATCTGATAGGTTGTCTATCTCCTCATTATTTAGTTCTTTTTCTGGAGTTTGGAACTGTTCTTTCATTTGGGTCATATTTCTTTGTCTCAGCATGCCTGTTATGTTGTAAGGGACAGAGCTTTAGGTATTTGCCAGGGCAGGACAACCTACGTCACTGTGTTGTGCTGCTGTATGTGGGGGAGGGATCCGAGAGGGAATAATGCTGCTTGCTCAGCTCTTCTCTGGTTTTCAGTCACTTCCTCCACTACCCACAAGGGCCCTTTTGGTGCTGATTCCCAGGGTGGTGGGTTTGTGTACATTCTGGGACCCCATGGGTGTCTCCAGTGAACTCTCTTGTGAGGCTGGGAGTTTCTCCTGCTGCTGCAACCCCCACAGGTTTTCACCGGCAGAGATTTTGAGGCTTTATTTCCCTGTGTTGGAACATAAATGTGGCACCTCCTGGTCCGACAGCCACCACCTCACCTGCCCAATCCACTGCCTTGCCATGTGTCCTCTCTGCTCTTCCTACTGGTCTGGATGAATATTTCTTCTTTAACTCCTTGGTTATTGGACTTCCATACAGTTTGATTTTGTGGCAGTTCTGGGGTTTTTTTTGTTTGTTTTTAAATTAGCTGTTGTCTTTCTTTTGGCTGTTCAGGAAAGGAAAGCTTATCTACCTGAGCGTCCATCTTGGCCAGAGGTGATAGCTTGATTTTTAATTTTATTACTGATTTTTATTGTTGTTCAGTTACTGTTGTCCCACCTTTTTCCCCATTCCTCACTCCTACCCTGTCCCCTCCCACTCCTACAGGTAATCTCCCCATTATCCGTTAATTTTGAAAATTTTCCATCGTTTCTTTTCTGGTCTTAATCCTACCCATCTTCTATCTCCTTTCCTTCTGCCACTCCACTTACACATACACATATATTATACTTTTTTCTCTCTACCCTGGGTCTTTTACTCTTTCTTCTGCATTTTTCTTTTTCATTAAAAAATCTCTCTATACTTACTTTGGGAAATTTTGTTGTTACATATCTTCCAGTGACTGAGTATTTTTGCAATATTATGTTAAATCCATATTTAGAGCTCTTTCTTTTGAGGTTATGTTTTCAAAAAAGTTGTAGAATTGAGATTATTTTGTTTTTCCACTTTCCTCCTCTAAGTCTTACTTTGTTTTCTTATCTCCTTGAACATAGTAAGTACATTTATTTTGATTATGTGCCTTCTACCCTCATTACTTGTACTCCCAGTGCACTCAATTTTATTGTCTCTTATTTCTCTTGGTTTATATTTATACTGTTTTATTTTTCATATGCCACTTTAGTTTTGAATGACTGACATGACATATGAAAACAAAGTATAGAAATAATTTAGGCCTTAGATGATGTTCTTTCAAAGAGGAATTATTTGCTTCAGTGAGGTAGCTAAGATTATGAGCAAGTCAAACACATAGAGCCAGTATGCTTCCATATTTTCTCTTTTTCCCAAGATACCTCTTGGGATCCCAGCACAGAGAAAAAAGAGATACCAGGTGCTTCTTCCTGGTATGTTCTGACTACAGTACTTTTCCCAGTAGTACACAGTTGTCAAAATCACAGCTCAGGTCTTTAGTCTGTCAGCCTCCTCTTCTCAATTCAGCAAACATCATTTGGAGCCATGCAGCTTCAAATGCCGGACCCACCTCAGGAGGGTTCTGCCTTCTTTTGGATCATGGCCTTAAATTCTTCACTGCCTTGTCAGCTCTCCGGTGCCGTCAAGTGTGTATTTTTAATAGCTGGTCTGCTACCAATGGTTCTCACTGGGATTGTTGGTCTGAATTACCTAAATTGTGATTATTAGAAGTGGAAGTTCCATTCTATCCTCTCACCTTTTTATATAAGTACATCTGTTCCTTTGAGAAAAATAAAATAAATTTATAATTAAATACTTTTTGAAATAAGAAAGTTTTTCATCAGAAGTAAGAAGCCACTATAAATTCTAGTTCAAGCTAGAGACTAGATGAGAATATAAATGGAGAAGTTAACGAAATTAGAGATGTTTAAAATTATAATTGGCCATAGATGTCCATAATTTCAAGTGGGGCTAGACTTTATAGCAACCATTGTATTAGTAAACCTGGTTTTTATTTAATAGTAAAAATAAGTTAATGTCCCATTTAATTGTTCACAGATCTTTTGTTACTGTGCTTTTAGCAGAAACATCAGTTTGAACCTGGGCTGAATCCAATGTAGTGAAAAGTGTATGTATATGTATATTCATTGTAAAGTCTAATGAAAGAGAATTGGAAGAAATTAAAGCTTGAGGGAATGGTCAAAATTAAGAAGATATAATGTAGAAAAATTACTTAAAATTTTGTATTGGAGAAAAACTGTTTTAGTGGTTAGAATTAATTAGGAACTATCTATGTGAGATAACTATTTTAATAAGATGAGTATTTTTCATCTCTGCCACCAAAGAGACGTAACAGGGTATTAATACCAGCAGTGAATATAGGGGGAAAATTTTAATATTTATACCTAATGCCCATATATTAGACTCTCTTTTACTCTATAGTAAGTGTCATTTGAAGGATAGTTGATTTCATGTCTTTAGCTAGGAAAACATTAAAAATAAAAAGTGTTTGAAATATTGCCAGAAAGCAGAAATGCTTTTAAGATTTCTGGGGTAGTGCTGAAAGAAGCCAGCTTTAAGACATTTCCATTAGCTAAATTGGTATGAAGTGAGATTCAAAAAGAGGGTAATAATTATGGCTAATTGGAACAAATTGAATCCGTGAAAAACCTACCACTTTATAATGATACTCAAAGGGGAAAAGTTAATATGAAAAATATAAAAACATAGTTGCAATACAGAATGACTAAATATTCTTAAGGAATGAACTAGATGTATAAGTCAAATCAGTCAGTCAACTATTGGACAGTAAAACCTCTTAGGGAAACTAATAATATTAGTAATAATAAAAAATAATACACTTACTGTGATCTGTAATCCTGGCTCCAAAGGCTGTGAAAGGTGCCACCCAGCTTCTTAACTCTTAGCTTCCTCTTCTGGAATCATCAGATGTAAGCAGGAGAAAAGTAGACCCCAATGCTGGGATTAATTTATGAGGTTTCTGTCTTTGTATTGGATATTGGTCTCATAATTTATCACTTCCAGGGACTGATTCCAACTTCAAAAGTAAATTTCAGTCCTTGGAAAATAATTAGGCAATCTTTGATCGCCCATGCTTCTATCTACCCATTAAAAATAAGAAATCATTATAATATGCTAACAAGAAATTCATAAGTTTTGAATACTGCTGAGTGATGAGGTAAATGTATATTAATAGATTGTAGACACACCAAGTAAAATGTAAAGAATTTGCCTTTTGGAAAGAAAACACAATAAAATAAAATAAACCTATGTGAAAGAGGTGGGGCTAAACTAAAAGTCCTGTTTATATAATAAGTGCTATATATATTTTTTAATTGTAGGAATGAAAATCCTGCACTATTTAGTTTGGAGGCATGGTGGTAATAACAGTGAACATCACTGAAGTTAATATTAATGTGATCTGACTTGAACATAAATGCTCTTGATATTTGGGGTCATTTGCATTTCACAGTGGACAGTGCAATAAATTCTGAGGACATAAAACTGTAGCACCATTGTTCTAGGGGAAATTTTGTCTGGATTTAAAAATAAAGAATCTTTTAATATTGAATTTTTAAGGTGAATGTAAATATTTCTTCTATGAGAAATATATAATATAAAAATAGATTTTTGAAATGTTGTAGCAGTATATGGTGCAGTTTATTTTATTACCATGACCAAACAGATAAAATAATCTCACTAGAAATTTCATAGACATGGGTGTAGTGGGAATGCAAATTCCTGTTAGTTGTGTTGAAAATGCACATCTCCTGTAATGACGGACCACTTTTTAGAGAATTTGTTAGTCAGCCTCTACTGCTTTGTGGCCCTCTGAATGCTCGGCCTACAGCAGCGAACAAGACAGAGTGTCTGCGCTCCCATAGGGAGCTGCTGTGCTAAGGAGGAGGAACTATCCAAACGTGAAACAAAACAGAACTCGTTAGAGGTTGTTCTTTTACTTTCGTAGAGAGTGGATGTCATAGGAAAAGTCTCAAGGACATTGCCTCTTTATAATGGTGACTGTATAATTTGTTGTCTGTATCAGGCACTTCAGAGAGTAACAAGGGATATTAAAATCAGTGAAACAATTAAAAATTTAAATATTTATTGATGGAGAAATTAGGTTTATTATATGTCAATCTATAAAATACTTTTCTTCAAAAATTATTTTTAAAAATAATTTCATTAAAATAAAAATAACATGCTTTTGTGTACATTAAAGCAAAAACTTAAAAAAATCAGTGATTATCTAACATTAAAAACAGCATCATTTAAATATTTATTTATTTATTTATTTATTTATTTATTGAGTTTAAAGAGAGAGAGGAAGGCAGGGGTAGGGGAGAGAAAGAGAAACATTGATTTGTTGTTCCACTTATTTAGTCACTCATTGGTTGATTCTTGTATGTGCTCGGACCAGGGGTTGAACCCACAACCTTGGCGGGACAATGCTCTAACCAACTAAGCTGCCAGCCAGGGCTAAAATACTTATTATTGATACATATTTACATACTTTAATTATTTTTAAACTTTATTACTGACTAATACTTTGTCACTGATACTCTTCTGAAGGACTTATTTTTTTCCCCAACTGGTCTTGTTTTTAATTCCAATACTCCAAAAGGTTTAATTTTATTATTATTAATTATGAAACATTTGGCATTTTTCAATCAACTCTTCTCTGAGGACCATACTGTTTTTAATGGGAAAATTTCTTTCTGTACATGGTGAAGTACCTGATAAAAACCAAACAGCTTTTTTTCTAAATAGAGGATATTCTAAATTTTTATTCTTTTCATGTTGAAATGTATAAATACTGTATTTTTCCAAGTACTGGCTTTTATACCTGTTTTAAAATATTTCTTTGATAAGTATTTTTTTCAAGTTCAAACTCATAAATTCTCTCTACTTATAATCTTCTTGAATATTTCACCAAATTTAGATGCATATCATAGGCCTTCTCAATTTAATTCCACTGATTTCTAGGATGTAAATTTTTCCAAATGAAAGTGGGAGTTTTGTCAAAAGATTCTTCCAACAAGTCAAAATATCACAAAGTGCAGTTACAGAATTTCAGAATTAAATCTTATAAACTGTTTGATTTTTCATCATTCAATTTGCTCATTTCCTTACTTGCTCTAGTGGGAATAATTTTCAGTATCTTCTGATTAGTAAATTTTGTCTGCTGAGTATTGATAGAAGTCAAATGGTGGTTGAGAATCGACTAAACGGGCCAAAAGGGAAATTTCCTGGAGCGATGGGCTTACCTCTTATGGAGAAATGAATGCTTCACCAAAACTCACCAGAATGTATACTTAAGATCTGTGCATTTCACTGCGTATATATTTTACAATGATAAAAATTCATCCAAAAAAGCAAAATTGGAAACTAAGTGCTTGTATGAGAGAAGTTAAAAGACAAACCAGAATAAGCTGTATAGCCTAATATCATTTACATAAATTTAAAATATATGCACACAAAACAACAACACATGTTTTTTTATAAACCACACACCCAACATGAAAAACAGCACTGAACGGCATGGGATGGTTTTTCAGGTGGGGTGTGGTGGGGCAGGAGTAATGTATGAAAAGGGGAATAAATGATTAAAATGGGAGTTTTCTTTGCATGAGTCTTTAAAATACATTTTACTTTCAGGAACAACCTCTTGAAGTTCAAAGTTGAAAGAAATTTGTTATTAGAATTGTATGAAGTCATTTTAAAGGAAATTTTGTAAACACATTTAAATTAAGAATTTGTCTCTTGATTATTTCTGTCTACTTGAGAGTAAAATTTCTCTTGGACTATGAAACTTGGACTATGAAAATTCCTTTCAATATATCCAAAAGTAACAATAGATCAATAAAATAACTCTCTGAAAATTGTAAAACACACATGACAGATTTTCTTTTTTGTGAGATGGAACTGGAGAGTATTATGCTGAGCGAAATAAGCCAGGTGGTAAAAGGTGAATACCATATGATCTCACCTATAAGTGGAACCTAATCAACAAAACAAACAAGCAAGCAAAATAGAACCAGAGATATGGAAATAAGAAACTGACAGTGACCAGAGGGGAGGGGCGAGGGGGTTAACGAGGGAAAGAAGGGGAAGGGTCATCAAGGAACATGTATAAAGGACCCATGGACAAAGCCAAAGGGGAGTAGGCTCGAAGGTGGGAGGTGAGGATGGGTGGGGTGGAAGGAATGGTGGGAGGAAAATGGAGACAACTGTACTTAACAACAACAACAACAAAAGAAGTGCTAAGTAAATGGACAAATTAATAGCTTTATTGAAATATAATTGATGTACAATAAATTGCACATTTGCTAACTTTTGACCTTTGTATGTACCTGTGAAATCGCCATAATTAAGACAGTGAACACATTCATCATCCCCTGAGAGCTTCCTTGCGTCCTTAGTAATCCCTTGCTCCTGCCCCTCCCTGCCCCTTGCTAGGTACAGATTTCTGAGTTGGTGTTTTCTTTCAGCACTTTCAGTATGTTGCTCCACTCTTACCAGGTTCGCATTGTTTCTGATAAGAAATCTTGTCATTCTTATCATTATCCCTTTATGTGTAATGTGTCTTTTTTCCTCTGGTTACTTTTAATATTTTATCTTTATAACTGGTTTTGAGCCTTTTGATCATGATATGCTTTGGAGCCATTTCAAAAATGTGGGTCTTTTGCCTTTTGGGTTCTTGGAACTTCTTCACATTGTGCAGAATAAAATTTGTAAAATTTTAGCCATGATCATTCAAATGTTTTTTCTGTACCTCTTTTTCTCTTTTTCTTCTGGGCTTTTACACATACAAGGTCTGTCCTGAAGGTATCCAGCCATGTAATATGAAAAATAGAAACATTTATTGAAGATAAAAGATACAAGAGACATTGTACATAGGACAGTGATACCTCAGTCCCCATCAAAGCAGGCACCTCCAGACCTCACACAGTTCTCCCATTCACCAACAGCTTCCCCTTTGTATTTTCCTGAATCTCATTGGTGGTCTGAGATCTCTTCCCTTTCGAAGGTGATTTTAGTTTTGGGAACAGCCAGAAGTCACAGGGCACCAAATCTGGGTTGTAGAGGGGCCAAGTCACCTGGATGATTTGGTGTTTTGCCAGAAACTCTGCATGAGATGTGATGCGTGATTGGGTACATTATTATGATGAAGCTGCCAATCTCCAGTAGCCATAGCTGTGGCCTTCTGAATCCCCCAAATAGTTTCCATGGAGGAATTTTCCAGCTTAATGCACAATTTGATGCATATTCGTTGCCTTACTCATTCAGTTATTTTCAATGTGATGGCCACACAGTGCACATGCTCACTCAGTGACGTCTACTGCTCTCGCTGTCTAGTACAGTGAAGTCATCATTGTTTACATACGGGCATTCCAGTCCACTCTCACTGGCTGCCAGGTTACACTGATATGCAAACCGTGCTCCTTGTATTAACAGTGGGTGGACTTTTTCCGGACAGACCTTGTGTATTAAGCTGCTTGAAGTTGTCACATAGCTCACTAATTAGTTTTTAGTTTTTTTGCTCTCTCTTTCATATTCTACAACCTCTATTACAATGTCTTCAAGTTCAGTTACCGTGTTTTGCCACGTATAATGCACACACTTTTGCCCAAATTTTTGAGGGAAAAATAAGTATGCGCATTATACATGGGTACTATTATTTCCATATCTATGTAAATGTTTTTCTTTTATTTATCCTTTGCATTAAAAGTATAACTCAAGAAAGCAGTAACAATATCAGCATGCAAAATAATACCCTGGAATATGATCATTGGTTTTACATATAAATATAAGTTGAATTAAAAATTAAAATGGAAGATTTTTTCCTGAAAGTTTGGGCCAGAAACGTGGGTGCGCATTATACACAGCTAAATATGGTATTTCTGCTGCAATATCTAATCAGTCTCCAGCTAATCCAGAGGATTTTTAATTTCTGACATAATAATCTTAAGCTCTGGAATTTTGATTTGGGTTTTTTCATGTCTTTTTATATATTTCATGCCTCTTCTCAACATGCTCTATTCTTCTTTTAACTTTTTAGCCATGTGAATGAAGTTATAATAACTAAGTTAGTAGCATTGTTTGTTAATATTAATACTTGTATTAGTTCTTGTTTGCTTTTGATTGGTTGATTTTTCTACTAATTTGAGGGTGTATTTTCCCAGTTTTTTTATGCCTTTTTTATAGAATAGTGTGAATTTTACCTCCTTAGTTGCTAGAAATTTTTGCATATATCTTAGAACTGTTGTTTTTAAAATATATTTTGTCCAGCGTTTTAGTTGTTTCTGGTGGAGGATAAATCTTGGTTCCTGTTTGATCTCATTTGAAATTGGAAAGCAACCTGGATAATTTAGGGCAAAATTATGAGAGAATTTGCTTTGTTAGAAAATAATTAAAACATTGATTATTTGGTACAGAATTTAAGAACTGTTCAATTATAAAATGATCTGTGTGCATATGGAAAAATAGTACCCAATAATAATGTTTTTTTAAATTAGTAGAGAACCTATAGACTACTTAAAATTGGAAGCATGGCATGTGTTTGGCAAAACTAGAGTTAATACCCTTTTTATTGCAGTCACAAAAATAAATTGCAGTTAGATTAAAGTTATAAAACAGAATAACCAGAATTATAAAAGTTTTAAAAGAAAGTAAATGAGAATATTTTTATGTCTGTGGGCTATGGAGACTGTTCACCAGTGTTATTAACCACAAAGCTAGGTTGATAAATTTGACTATATAAAAATTACCAAGTTCCTGCCAGAAAAGTCCATAATAAACAATCTTATAAAGTAAATGACAGCTGGGGAACAAAACACATATCAGTCATTGAATTAATATTAAAATATGTAAAGAGCTTACTGAATAATGAAATAGACAAATGGCAACAGGGCAGAGAATATAAACACTATTTACACAACAGAAAATGCATATAGCCAAGCAACATAAGAAGCATGGTTAAGCATTTTTCCTAATATTACATTGGCAAAACAGTTTAATATCAAATGTGGTAGAGTTATGGGAAATAGGTAGTCTCTAAAATTGTGTGTCT